>NC_090273.1:166526125-166842553 GCF_040414725.1 Anabrus simplex
CAGCAAACTGCGAGTCGCAGCGCTACACTGTCACGGTAGCAGACAGCAGTGGACCGGTAGCAGCCAACTGCGAGTCGCAGCGCTACATTATCACAGTAGCAGTGGACCGGTAGCAGCAAACTGCGAGTCGCAACGCTACACTGTCACAGTAGCAGACAGCAGTGGACCGGTAGCAGCAAACTGCGAGTCGCATCGCAACACTGCCACAGTAGCAGTGGACCGGGAGAGAAGGGGATCCTGGAGCAGGTTGTCACTGTTCCATTCGGAGACTAGGTGACGCGTACCGGTACGCCAGTACCGACACACCTCTACGCTTGGCACTGGGCTGTGGAGAGGAGACTGGTGGCAGTTCGTGCGTTCGAGGTCTTAAGAATCTTCAGTCCTGCTCGGGTGAATCCGACCGCGACCAATCAGATCTCTTTGGACCTGGACAATTACAATTTCCATGGCAGTTTTCTGTTTCATGACGGCGATCAGACCTGAAGAGTGATATGCCTGATATCAATATCGTGCCGGTAGTGGCTCACCCGGTGTAGCGGTGCAGGTCTTTCCATTTGACTCCAAGGCTTTACGTCACCAGCGTCATATGCCCTCACTTCATGTTATCACGTAATCTAGTGATATACCGGTATACCACCACCTCTCGTACGCTGCCGGTCAACATTCTGATGGTGACCGACGGGTAACCACGCTGCCAGACCATTTAGGCTTCACGGCTTTAATCCTCAATCGGGCGCGCTCTTCCAACGAACACTCTCGGGCGCGCGCGGTCTTTTAGACCGCAGCGATTATTTTCATAATTTATTGTACGGCTTTGGAATCTAATAAAAATGTTGAAGTTTAATACTTTTGCATGTAAGTTTACGTTTATTTAGATAATATTTAAAACGTTATTACGTACTCAATGACCGCATTAGAAAATAAGAACTTCTTGAAAATTGAGTTGATTCACAAATAAATTTTGAAGGCTTAGAAAAATAACTTTCCGTTCTATTTTTTTTTTCTGGTTTGTAAAATGGAAGCTGTTTGAACCAGATATATATTTATCCTCTCCTTCATCCATTGTCACTGTAATATTTCTGGCATGATTAATCATAAATTAAAACACGGTTTTTTCAGAAATATTTGTATTTCAAATGAAATCTTCTAATTTTACAGCATAATAACCACCTTTGTGAAAAAATTGTATATGAGAGAATTATACATTATTTTACGTACGGTATATTTGAGTTCATATTCAAGTTGAGTTTTGCACTATTTTGTTTATGTGAACACACTGAAGAATTATTGTCATTGTTTTAACCAAATATTGGTATAGTCGACAATCTTTTGTACAATATCGTCTGGAAAAATAGCGCACATGTTTGAATTGGAGTTTCAATATTCCTGGCTAAACCTTTAGGCCCTGTAAGGCGTGTTACAATATTATGACCTGGTCCACGACCAGTCCTGGCGAATGTTGGGTGGGTACGCCATTCTGTCTTACCGTCCATGTCTGTCAAATTCACTTCAGAAACACCAGTACCGCATCCGTCATCACCAGATAGCTCACTATTTGTATCATGTCACTAACCTGAAGATTGTCAGTTTCACCTTCATCATCACTTTGTGGCTGCTGTCTGGAAGTATCTTCTGCTACCTCATCAACTTCTCCCAATAGGCATCCTACAGCTTTGTCTCTGTCTTTCAAAAATGCAGTTATTCTTTCACTTTTTTCCTTTTCAACACTCTCTGTCAATAATCGGATCCTTTCCTCTTCCGCAGGATCCATATTGAGATGTATATGCACACGAAACTAAACGAATCTAGTAAAACACAGCCGGCCGCGTACTGGTCACAATGACCGAGACTCAAGTTACACTAACGGGCGCATCAGTGTAAAAGACCGCAGACTGACTCGAACATCTACCTTCCTGTCTACAGGGCCTCTGAGGAGGGGCTACCCTATCAGGTGGCTAGATGATCCCTTGGGGGCGATAGTCTGGAGGAGGGGGGGCATAGCTGACCTTCAGACGGATTCCTTGACCAAAACTTTTAGAGGTCGGTCGTTTAGACCGCTACGCGCCCGATTAAGGGTTAACCATCAAGGCCTCCAGGCGGGAAGCAATGAATGAATGCAAGTTGAATGCGATGCACAACCGATCGACTGTTATATATGGTACGTACAAATCACTGCCTGCTCGATCTGCATCCGATGGCTGCTTATAAGTGGTACAAATTAAGCGGTAAAATCCGAAGCTGAAATTTAACCTCTATATTGTTATTAAACAGGCAATGCAGCACATACACAATTTGCTCTTTAGGTGTGAGTGAATAATTTATTCGTGTTTGTGACTCCAAGTGCTGAATTGATAATGTGTTCAGCTGATGTTTTGCTAATACGAAATGTCTCTTTGAATACAGAGTTGAAGGTTAGGTTAATCCGGTGCCTAAAACCGCGATCAGTCTCACTTCAATTTTTTCAGTAGGCTTACTGTCACTACTACTACTTCTGTTAGAGTTCGTTATACGCAAGAGAATTTGAATTACAAAACATTTACGAAAATGAATTTCCCAACATTAGAGGTTTGCTTATAAAGGACGTGGGCAGGGCTCAGTGACTTAGCCGGTTGAGGTGATGGCCTTCTGACCCCAAGTTGCCAGTTCCGATCCTGGCTCAGTCCGGTGGTATTTGAAGGTGCTCAAATAATAAGTCAGCCTCAAGTCGGCAGATTTGCTGGCACGAAAAAGAACTCATGCGGGACTAAATTTCGGCACCTCAGCGTCTCCGAAAACCGTAAAGGTAGTTAGTGGGGCCTAAAGCCAAGAACATTATTATTATTATTACTATTATAATCGTAATATTTATTTTTCTACCAGATCTACAGCGATGAAGCCTTATTGATCCTTTACGGAAGAAAAATAATAATGCCTAGCCTAGTCTGCTTAAGTTGCTGTACACATATCATAAAGCTCGTATAGTAAAAAGTAACTAACAACGAAAAAAAAAAGTTACTGGAAATGATAATAATCAATTGTCAATAAGTCACTGTTGTCTTTTCATATATAAACCAAACCTCAAAAAATCTCAATATTGCTGTTAAGAACAGGGATAAAACGAAAACTGATAGTATTTAAAATAATAATAATCAAATGTCAATGCTTCACTGATGTCTTTTCAGATATCAACGATCTCAATATTGCTATTGATAAAAAGGGATAAAACGAAAACTAATATAACTACTGCTGTAAGGTAATTCCATCTATTTGACAATATGGCAATACTAGTAATGGGAAACTAAAACTGGCAACATATAACTGGGCAGAGTACAATGCTGTGTCGGGCTGAATCAGCACTTAGGCCACAGAGTATATCGCTTCCGGCCGGGATCTCATTCAGCGCATTCTCTCTTGAACACTGACCTTTCTTATATTCTACTTATGTTGCACACCTGACTACGTGTTACCTCCACTGTAATGCCTGAGTGCCATTTACTACACCTTAAGATTCTCTACTGGTAATCACACTTCAGCATCTAGTATTTCACTATATTAGTTACCTTTAAAGCCCAAGCAATTCGTCAGCTAAGATGAAACCATATTAACTCGCATATCACTAGGCTACTAGAGCCCCAGCTCATATTCCAACCATCTCCATATATTCACTTTCTCCTTAGCACCTGTCCTAGTTACACACACTCTCTTCCTCATTCACTACACACTTCACCATCTGGTATCATGCCTCTTCAGACCCACTTGTCATTTAACCGCTCTTGTCATGGCTATGTATAACATGCACACACTCCACTATTCTCCAGAACGCAGCAATTTACTTCCAACTACAGATTACCTTTTTTACTTCTTGTCACTATGCCTTCGTCTTCTCTGTTCTTTTTGCCCCATATCTCTCTTAGGCTCAAACTTCTCCCTTTCACTAGGGCACCTCTTGCTTCTTCTTCCTGACTCCCAGTCGTATTTTCGCTTCGTTTGCGTGCTCTTGTTACATCCTGCGTTTCTACTCCCACAATCGCTTCCTGTTTGCTTCTTTCTTCTTTCCGACTGGCCTCCGTTCTGGACTCCTTCAATATTGCCCTGGTCTCCCTTATTTCCCTCCTCATCTCTGCTAATACCTCACTGTTCGCTACTTCGAATACTTCAGCTATCGCATCCATCCCTTTCTTTCTTTCTTGCTGCGAGCTTGGATCCGGTGCTTTATTGTCCTTGGTTCTTTCTTTACCTCCATGTCCGTCTTCGCCCACTTTACTGTCTCTGGTCTGTCTTACTTCCACACTTTTCCCCACTACCATTTCGTCTTTGCTGTCATTTTCCATCTCTCGTAATTTCTTCGCAGTCCACACTCTGGTCCATATACCGTTAGTCACAACTAATTTTTGACCCTTAATATAGGCTCTCAACCCTTGTAATTTAGCCCTGGCCAAATGTTTCTTCAGTGTGTTAATGTTCTTTACCCCTTCTCTGCCAATGTCTTCTTTGATCCAAATTTTTGTGCTACGTATGTTGTCTGCACCTTTTAACACTGCTTCCGCCATCAAGGTGGAAAACAGCTTCAGTTTTATCGGTCTGTCACCCCTTTTTTGCCTATCCTTTCCACATCATCAATGTCAACTTCGCTAAAGTTAATTCTCATCATTTTCTGGATAATCTCCACTACTTTGTATGTTGTCAGTACTTTATCTTCCGGTACTCCATATATAAATAGGTGTTTCTTCCTCCGTTCTCGGTTACAGTCTTCAATTTCCGATCGCAGCTTCACCACATCTCCTTCCATCTCCCTTATTCTTGTCTTGCGTGTTATAATCTCTCTCTCGTTGGATTCCACTTTGCTCATTATCTCGTCTGTTTTTCCCTGTATCCACCGTCGTATATGCTCAAATTCCTTCATTTGCTCCTCCATCATATTCTTAAGCTGCTCAAACGGGCATACTTCTTCCACCACTTCTTTCACCACTTTTTTTATGACCTCCACGTCTTCCCAGTTCATGTTGCCACTAGAAGTCGGGCCAGGGTTTACCTCTACACCTCCTATAGTTAGTAGTACCAATATCACCGCTGCCGCTAATATCATCTCGTCCATCATTCTTGCTTCCATTATACCTCCTTTATTTCTAGCTATCTCCTTTCCCTCTTTCCTCTGCCATCTCCCAATAGCTGCACGATATTGCTCCACTCCAATCATCTTCCTCTTCCCACTCGAATTACTATACCACACACCGTTCACATTCCACGCTGACTCTCCTGGCACCTCCACACAATACGTCCGTCCCCGAACGCTGACTAGGTTAGACTGTATTACTATTATGTCATATCTGTTTCATAATGCAATTATGCAGCCTACAATTTGACAAATTTGTGACCTTTTTTTACCTGCCCGATCAGAAGTTTTATGAAACTGACATTTGAAAAATCGTAAAATCCTGTTAGCTTTTATGAAACACAAAATAAGCAAACCTGTCTGACAATTTCCTGTCACCTGTAAAATTGTATCTTTTATAAAATAGTGCCCTGGTGTCAAACTGTGTGTATTTCAAATTTGAAAACAAGTATAAAACGGTGTATCATTGTATCATAAAATTTTGTGGTGTGCGTGAATGAACTTGACGGCATTGCTTTAAATTATTTGTGTACTGAATGTAGTTGCATGTTTAATAGCTCCTCAAAGAATTGGCCATAAATGTGTATAAGGAATATTATGATTAATGATTACTTGCAGCCACTGGTCATTATTAATGATACAGAAATACAGTTATTCCTCTGTACAGAACTTTGTCAGAGATTTCCCTCTCTTTTCACATCTTAACTGCGGTATCTATCGCATGTCACACCACAAAGCTTGCACACACAGTTGGGTCAAGGGTCGTGGAATTCTTTCACTCCGCATGTCCTATGGTGGAATTTGTGTACTGCTACCGTAGATGTCTAGTCAGAGCGCCATTTTCTCTTATCGCAGTTCACTTTGTCGATATAGCTGGATGTAGAAAACAGAGGCATTAGCTCAAGATAAACGGTTCCCTTGAAGTAGCATTTCCTGAACGTAAGAATCAAATGTGTGTACTGCGAGCCAAAGTGTAAGTGATGAAGGGAGTTGCAGCTCATATTGTGAAAAACCTCTATATGAACTGCTCTGGCTGTCTTGGCCCTATCTTGCAAATATTTTAATTATTTCCACTACACCAACCATGTTAACGATGGCAATGCTATGGTTCTGGAGTGATTGTATTGTTTATAAGTATTTTGATGGGCGTAGGATTGTATTTTTTTTTCTAGTTGTAGCCATATGTTTGTTTATGTACATCTATGTACTTATTGTGTTTCACATGTATCGAAAGAAAATGGCTCTTCCAGCAATGTTTTACTTGAGAAAATATTAGGTAAGGTTATGTTCCAAGTAAAATGCCCTATACACATAGGAACATGGTTCGCCAAACTTTTTTTCAAAGTTCACGAATCAAAATCGCTTGTGTATGTTGTCTCACGAACCATGTTCATAGTAAACATTGATTCCTGTCGAGTTGGTAAACTTGCTTCGTGAAGTGACCAGCGATGGTCTTCCTGTTCTGACTGGCTGATAGAGATGGGGAATCTGATTCATTTTGAAGAACCGATTCATTTGAATCGATTCACAAAAATGATTCGTTCATTTGATTCGTTCACTTGATTCGTTCATTCCATTAACACGTGACCGAAACTATGGACTCAGATGAACCATTCCGTTATGTTATTTATAACTGCTACTGCTTTACAAGTTACAAGAAGTGAAATGTAGTTAATCGCTAGTATTTTAACTAGAGTAATATCCTTTTTAGAGGTTACAGTCGAAAAATGCTACGCAACTGTCCGACTAATCCTTTCCAAACTTAAGAAACTACCATACGAAATTATACGACAATCGAATTTGAAATTTATAGTAGATATACGAACATTTTTGTGGCAATTCGAAAGTGGATATTGACAGCAGCTCACCATCAGTTCTTTAATATTTTTTTTTTTTTTACTGAAGAAATATTTTAAAAATATATAAAACCAAATGTAAACGTGATGACCTGACTGTGAAATAATCAACCGTGACAAAGCAACAGCTAAGTTACGGTTTTTTGAACTTCGATTATTCTTAACATTCCTTACAATTTTCATTATGTTCGTAAGCTATACTCACTACGTCACTAGCTAGCAACTTTAGGCAACTCTCTGTAGTAGGCAGTGAAATAATAGGAAACAAATCTGTACCCACATGGGTGTAATGTCATCCTCAAATGGATCATGGTCAAATTGACAAGATTAACGGTTCATAAACAGTAAATACCGGAAGACTATGCCGGGCTGAGCGGCTCAGACAGTAGAGGCGCTGGCCTTCTGACCCCAACTTGGCAGGTTCGATCCGGCTTAGTCCGGTGGAATTTGAAGGTTCTCAAATACATCAGCTTCGTGTCGATCGATTTACTGGCTCGTAAAGGAACTCCTGCGGGACAAAATTCCGGCACCTCGGCGTCGCCGAAAACCAAAAAAGTAGTTTGTGGGACGTAACGCCAATAACATTATTATTTAATAACGCCAATAACATTATTATTTAATAGCCAATAAGGCATTACGTCATCGACATAAAAGCATCTGACTGTCTTTAAAAGAATACAGTCTTCTTTACGTCGCACCGACACAGATAGGTCTTATGGCGACAATGGGATAGGAAAGGGCTATGAGTAGGAAGGAAGCAAGCAGGGCTGCCGACAGTGGAGTTAAAACTCACTATCTCCCGAGTGCAAGCTGACAGGTACGTGAACCAAACCGCGCAGCCGCTTTCTCGGTGATTTATCTGTTTTTAGTACGGTTGCCCCTTAATATTCTGCCGCTACTCAGAGTAACCATAGAAACCAGAAAGGCGAACGCCAAAGGGGGAAATATGGAACAATTTACGAAAAAGCCTCAAAAATACTTGAGGTTATGTGTCAGATAGTAGCTGGTTTACATATCACATTCAGAAGAATCTATCACTTGCAGGATTTATGCCTTGCTTTATTTGCTCCCTTCGTACCTTAATAGTCTTTTATTGCCTACATACTACAAAGAAGTCATGGTTAGCTGTTTCACTTCAACTTGCATATATACTTCATGACATGGCAAGATTTAAAAACAATATCGATTCTTACTAAGGGCTGAGAACGAGAACGGGGAGGCTTCCATGTTCCACAAGTTAGTTCACAGTAGTGATGGGAATATCGAATGTTTTAAACTATCGGTAGACTACCGATTGTGAGGCTTGACTATCGAATGAAAACATTCGATAGTTTTCATTCGGTTTAAAATCGGTACGGTAGTAATAGCCTATACGTTTTGTACTGCGGTAGTACGGTACTAGTAACTAGTCATTTGCTAGTAACTACCGCAAAGTGGATTGTTGTATTATACTACCGATTTGTATAGATGTTTGTTTTGTTAATATAAGCGGAAATATAAACACTACGACTAGTAACCAACGTTACACAATGTTCGAGTGAAGTAATTGGAAACTGAAATACGTTGTTCTATAAAATAAGATAAAATGTCCCGATTAAAGTAATTGTGGTCATTATGCTTCATTTTATATAAAATGAATTTTTGTGTCCCTAACCACAAGTTAATTAATGTAAGATCGTCTGTTCATAACAAATGCTAGGTAATTTCAGACGAAGGTTATGTCCTTATTGTAACGACACCACATATTAAAGTAATATGAATACAGCAAACTAAACTAAATGAAAAGACAACATATTTTCCTAGGAACAAATATAGTGGATATAATAATTTTAAAATAATTCCATTCATGTAAGGTTAATGTTCAATCATTAGAGGTTCATGGTTCGTATATGGGAAGTATTTATATAAACTATAACATGATTATCTATTGATAAAGTGCACAATATTAAAATTGCATTTATCATAATATAACTTTGAGTCAGATTAGTGCTTCTCTTTCATCTTCACCAACAAAGTAAATCTGCAAAAATTCAGGATCTTGATGAGCATTTGGCAATAGACTGCCTATGGAATGATAAATTTGAGCTTGTACTTTGAAAGTTGTCCGCCTCTGTGGTGTACTGGTTAGTGTGATTAGCTGCCACTCCCGGAGGCCCGGGTTCGATTCCCGGCTCTGCCACGAAATTTGAAAAGTGGTACGAGGGCTGGAACGGGGTCCACTCAGCCTCGGGAGGTCAACTGAGTAGAGGTGGGTTCGATTCCCACCTCAGCCATCCTCGAAGTGGTTTTCTGTGGTTTACCACTTCTCCTCCAGGAAAATGCCGGGATGGTGCCCAAGTTAAGGCCACGGCCGCTTCCTTCCCACTTCCTTGTCTATCCCTTCCAATCTTCCCATCCCACCACAAAGCCCCTGTTCAGCACAGCAGGTGACGTCGCCTGGGCGAGGTACTGGTCATCCTCCCCAGTTGTATCCCCCGACCCAGAGTCTGAAGCTCCAGGACACTGCCCTTGAAGCGGTAGAGGTGGGTTCGTTCGCTGAGTCCGAGGGAAAAACCGACCCTGGAGGGTAAACAGATTACGATACGATACCTTGAAAGTTGGCATAAAGCCGTGTTGGATGACTTGTTTAGCACCAAAAGATTGCTAATGACGCATGCGCGCCGGTCATAATGAGGAATGAACTGGTTACCAGTTGTACGGAATAAATAATTCCTTTAAACGGCTGCATAACTCACTAACGAAATATAAAACGGTAATAATTCTCCTTGATAAAACAATATTCCTATGTTAAAAACAGTCGCCAAGAGGAAGACTCGAACCTGCATTTCCACAGTTTGCAGCTCGTTGATTTACCCATTGCGCTATCAGTGTTGCTCAAAATAAGTGCTCATTAATTTACTCACAAACCCTCGTATAAGTAGGCCTGTATACTGGTAATTGCATTTTATTTTCATTAGAGATTTGGTTGATTACCGTCTTGAAATACACAGAAGCGGAGTGAATTGGCGCGTACACTTATATGTTGAAAACTACCGCAGCCATTTTTATAATAAATGACTGACCACTCCGTGACGAAAGAGGTGGCGATTTCAGCGCTAACTAGCGGAAACAATTGGAATTTGCGATCCGAATGAAAAACCGAATGCAAAAGGAAACAATCGGTTGTAACGGTAGTTGACAACTATCGAATAATTCGGTAGTTTTCATTCGATAGTCCCATCACTAGTTCACAGTAGATCACGAGAACGAGAACGGGAACCTTGAAGTAAACTTAACCTAACATTTCGCAACGACCTGGAAGTTGGATGTATATTACAGTTCCGTGAAGTGTGTGACATGAAACGACGTCATAATTTCTTATTTAAAAAAAAATCCTGTAAGGTTAGGTTAGGAGTGTTTGACTTGTGAGACTTTTAATTCTGGTTAAATAAGAAGTAACAGAGTCGTTCTTAACATGTTGTCATTGATTCAAAAATGGCGGATTCCCGATTTGGCGAATGGCGATATGAGTCAGAACGAACGAGGAACCAGGGAACGAGTTGTGGCAGCCGTCTCTCGATTCAGATTTCGATTCAAAAACGAGTCGATTCATTTCGTTCACTGAATCATGATTCAATCGTTCAGTGCAATGATTCGTTCATTATGAATCACTCGTTCAGAATCTCCCCATCTCTACTGGCTGATATGAACTGACTCTTTTGAACAAATCATTGGAGAGATCAACAGAAAGAATTATTTTATTTAGCACACAGCGTAAATAAGCAGTTCAAAGACTTTTATATATCAATAATATGTCAAAATTTTAATTATAAAATAAAATTTTGATTAATCTTTTATTGGTAAAAAACTGTATGTATTAATGTGTCACAACGTCAGTTTTAATTATGTTGCTTCTCCATTGTGTGATTAATGTGTTTTATCACTGATGATGACATTTAAATGTTCACAACGGTACCATTATTAAATAAATGTTGTAAATAATCTCTTATACAACTTGTAATTTGTATTGAAAAGGTTGAACCTTAAAAAACTTATCTCTGTGCTCTCAATGAGAGTCAACTCTTGTAAGAACTAGCTGGCTCCTTGATAGCTAGTCGTTCAGTTACAAGTCGACTCTTTCCTCCTTGCTCCTTGAGAGCTAGTCATTCATTTACGAGCCCTTACCTGCCAACCCTTCCGATTTACCCAGAAACTTTCTGTTTTTTTTAACCCTTCTTCCGATTAATTTTTAATTTTTCCTATTTTTGACCAGTATAACCTCCAGTACAGTCTTCCCCTGGAATAAAGGGTAAATTCTTATGAGCTTGTGTAATTTACCGAACCTGATTTTCAAGCGTTTTTATGCTTTATTTCACAAGTGTATCGTCCGTCGCCTTCGTGTATCATGTTTGCTGCTCGCTACAGCAGCATGTGTGCTTTACGACTGGGGATTTGGGATGGCAATCGTCCTACAAGCTAGCACTAGCAACTCAGTTAATCGGGATGAAAAAATGAGTTTCTTATCATGTGGTTCGCGCACCATTAACATCGTTTCTGTGCTTTTCCCCGTGTCAAAGTCCTATGTTATTGTATGAAACATACCGTACCGATCTGTTTTGTAGTTCCGCGTATTTCAGTGCATGTTTGTTTATTCTTACTTCATAATTTTAATGAGTTGAATGTATTTCAGAGAGTTGTGTCGGTGCCAAATTCTGGTATTTTCTCTTCACGTTATGGCCAAAAAACATAACAAACATTATTTCCAAGTGTTCAGAGATACCTATAAAATTAAATTTCCGTTCATTTTACAGTCTAATGAAGGGTACTATTATGGGAATCAGCTCGGGATATAAATTTTATTTTCAGTTATCGAAATTTCGAGATATAGAGAATACCGTTTTTGAGCATGTGTTTGTTTGTCTAACCCTTGTCCCGTTTCCCTACGGGGTCGGGTATGAGGCGAGATGAATCTGTCGTGGCGGGTTTTTATGACCGGGTGCCCTTCCTGACGTCAACCTTATCAGAGTAGTTAATGAGATGAAATGAATGACGTGCTATATGATAGTAGGGAGAGGGTGAAACCCGGTGCCAGCACATAGCCTACTCTTGTCGAATAGCACCAAGGGGTCTGCTCAAGGCTTAACGTCCCCATCCGACGGACGAATCACCATCAACAGCGTCATGTGCCCTCACTCAATATGAGCACTGCGGAGAGGTTTGGAATTTAATCCAGGCTTTTGGTACACAATCTAGTGATTAGAAATTCTATACCACCATCTCCCCTACCCTGCCGGCCAACATTCTGATGGTGAAAATTTTTTCAACCAACGGGACTCAAACCGGCTAACCTCGGTGTCAGACCGTTTAGACTTCAGCGCATTAACGATCATGGCCACCAGCATGTATAGCACATAATTGAATCATATGTATCTACTAGTTAAACATATACAAAGAAACTATTTTACGGCATCACACTACCGGGCGAGTTGGCCGTGAGGTTAGGAGCGCGTGGCTGTGAGCTTGCATCCGGGAGATAGTGGGTTCGAATCCCACTGTCGGCTGCCCTGAAGATGATTTTCCGTGGTTTCCCATTTTCAGACCAGGCAAATGCTGGGGCTGTACCTTAAATAAGGCCACGGCCGCTTCCTTGAAACTCCTAGGCCTTTCCTATCCCATCGTCGCCATAAGACCTATCTGTGTCGGTGCGACGTAAAGGCACTAGAAAAAAAAATTATTATAACACTTATTATAGTAACTTTTTAGAAGACAGGATGCAGTACATACAGTAGTGAAACAAGAAACATAGCTCCGTTAACAAGTTTGGAAAAAAAAATCCGTTAAACTCTTCTGTTTGTTGCAGTTAACCTTTCCTCCCTTCCCATTGAAACTTCGCGTCAATAATACGCAGCCGAGTTTCGTAAATGGAGCTTGTCATCCCGGACTTCTGGGCTTGCTTTCGTACAAGACCATCAATTAATTTACACCCGAGAAACGGCGAGGCTTTGCCACTTTGTCGATCACTAGAAGTTTGAGTTTTTCGGTTCCCGTCATATATGTTTCCAGCTTCACTGTAACCCTTTCTTTACTTGTTAACTGTTGCTCACAAACCACAAATGCCGTATTGCACACAATTCGAGTTACAGAGTATTTTTTGCTTCGAGAAATTCGTATAACCAAATTTAGAGAAATAAATACAGGCGAAGAATAGGACAAACGGCCGGAGAATCTAAGGTGGTTCGACTGTATGTGTCATAAATAAGTGATTAGGTACATTTTCCTGTAACCATTTTAATGGATGTTTTTAATTTAAGATCTAAAATTTAATGGTCAATTCACATTGTAACTGTAGATATGTATGCCTTTTTTCACTTAGACCGTGGCGCAGTATATGTGATGAAATTCAAGAAAAAATCTTCCTATTTTTGAAACAATAAAATGAAATAAACAACGTGTTATTGAGCAATACTTACCAGTTCACTTTCTGTATGCACTCATAACCTATGAAGGATGTACTGTAGATTCAGTAGGTTAAGAGCAAATAAACGACACCAAGTTTGGGTTAACTATCCTCAACTATTATAAGTTAAGAACTTCATTTTCCTGTATTGAACTGAGATTCACAATTAGAATTGAGGAAAGGTTCAATTTGTTCAATACTAAGTATGTGTATATGATATTTACAACATGTTATTTATTGTTTCTAGTACCGGTTTCGACGCGTAGTGGCATCATCTTCAGCTAGAAGTTACAAAGTGGGCAGGGTACATAATACATGCAATGCAAAGTACAAATGGTTAACAATATAATTTTTTTTTAACCATTTGTACTTTGCATTGCATGTGTTATGTACACAGTTTTATGTTATGTACCCTGCCCACTTTGTAACTTCTAGCGAAGATGATGCCACTATGCATCGAAACCGGTATTTTAGAAACAATAAATAACATGTTTAAACATACAATAAGTATGGAATAGGTTGAACCTTTCCTCGATATCAGCTAAAATGATATACCGTAGTTTAAATAACTCATGCCAAAGTGTATACTGAAGTATATTTAACGTGTAGTCTTGTAACGAGTCCGACTCCTTAGCTGGATGGTCAGCAGTGCAGAGGGTCTCGGATTCGATTCTTGGGCAAGTCGGGAATTTAATTCTTCTGGCTCGGGAACTGGATGTTTGTGTTTGTCCCAACGCTCTCCTCTTCAATGCAGACAACACACTACGCTAGCAACTGCCACAGAAACACGCAATATTGATTACATCCCTCCGCATACAGGAAGGACATCCGGCCGTAAAACAGGGCCAGCCGGGCTCAGACGGTTGAGGCGTTGGCCTTCTGACACCAACTTGGCAGGTTCGATCCTGGCTCAGTCTGGTGGTGCTCAAGTACGTCAACCTCGTGTCGGTAGATTTACTGGCACGTAAAAGAACTCCTGCGGGGCTAAATTCCGGCACCTCCGTGATTCCGAAAATCATAAAAATAGTAAGTGGGACGTAAAGCCAATAACATTATTAGTTATTATAGAACAGGGCCAAATCCACATGTGCGAAACAGTTCACACTTGCGACCCCACAAGTGTGAAACAGTTCGCACTTGCAACCCCACAAATGTGGGGAAAGTGGTAGAAGAAGAAGCATTATCGTGTAAGGAGTGCCAATATATCGAACATATACGTCTCCTATGGTGTAATCGGTCTTGAAAAACGCTGGTTAACAGAGCAAATGCCGGAAAAACCCTACATCTAATTTTTTATATGCTCTATTGGTGGAAATATATCTAGTTCCCTCTATGGGAACTTAGAATTTCCATTTAGATCTGAATTTGCCAGATGTCAATTGGGAAGGAAATGCGAACGACAGGAAGCATGACCAACAAATGACAAACTGGGGCAAATATTCATTTATAGGAAGGGGAGTTAGGGATTGGAATAACTTACCAAGGGAGACGTTCAATAAATTTCTCTGAAATCATTTAGGAAAAGGCTAGGAAAGCAACAGATAGAGAATCTGCCACCTGGGCGACTGCCCTAAATGCAGATCAGTATTGATTGATTGATTGATTGACAACTCTCGCTGTCTACTTAGTCTATATTTAAAAATAAAACGAGTTCATCTAGGGTTATAGGTTGTTACAGGATTTGTCTTAGTTTCAGCCATTAATATAATATTGAATGTAGATCTGTATGCATCGAAAACAAAATTGCATATATAATATGATTAAAATAGTTTATATAAAAAATCTCTGTCTGCTCACGAATATCTTCCAGTAAATCAAATACCATTGATTCTGTTTAGTCAAATCTGAAAGAAGATATTGAGGCAGAAAATTGTGAAATTTGTTTGTGTATAACGCTAACGCCATCGTGAGTTAGTCATGTCACTGCTCCCTGAAAGGCCTGTGTCAGCACGTCATTCTGTACAAGATAATCATCTTCCACCGCTTTTCCCATACGAACTGCATCACTCATGCAGATTGTCTCCTGTTTTACGGCCGGATGCCAGCCGTTATTACTATTGTGTGTTTCTGTCATGGTTGGTAGTGTGGTGTTTCACCTGTATTTGAAGAGAAGGGTCTTGGGACAGACATAAACACCCGTTCCCTGAGACAGGAGAATTAAGACGCGATTAAAATCCCCGACCTGGGCGGCACTCGAACCGAGGACCTTCTGAACAAAAGACCTCAACGCCAACCATTTAGCCAAGGAGTCGGACAGTGATAATAATAGCTTGATGTGTTTCTTTGGCAAGTCCTATTTTATTGGGATCTTTGGACGCTTCTTGTATCTCCTCAACATATTGGCAGGAACTGTCACATGGAGCTGCATGGATGAACCACAGATGTCTTAATTCTCCGTTACCAAATTTTGGAATATGGGAGTATTTGTTCTATGCCTGTCCATCAGAAGATGAATACCTGCTGAACCAGGACGAAAATTCATTTCCTTGTAATGCCTTCACAATGAAGTAGACAGGCGGAATTGTAAATGTTTTCATTAGTCCATGAATTACAAAGCACAGCAATTCATTGTCGAGTTGATGGATTATTCCAATTTATTTATAGACTCCGCCTGCTTCGACAAGTCCATAGAATCTGTCCTCTTCTTTATTATAGAGCAGCCGCTCTTTGTCATTTTGTCGCAAATAAGGAAGCAAACTTTCTTCAGATCACTCAAATTAGTGGCTTCTGCTTGCAATCCTTCCTTTATTAGCGGTGAAATACCTGTTCCCAGTGGCTGCTCGCCAAAAATCATCCTACGTACTCCAAAAAACGGTAAATACACTGTTTTCAATCTGCATATTGCCACGATGAATACCTCGTAAGTTACTTCAAATTTGTTAATAATAATAATAATTTTAACAACTTTTCTCACAATTTATAACACAGAACAAACAAAAATAACATTAATTTGGAAGCAGATGAATACTTCGACAAATGTCTACGAGATAAATATTTATTACATACAATTTACAAAAGATTCGTTTAATGTTAACCTAGTCAATACTTACTATACCACATTTTGTGGTTAAATAATTATAAAAAATAGAAAGATCGTGAACATGTTTCACCCTTCTTAATGGGCATCATCAGCACAATGGATAACCTTAAAACAAATAATTACAATTAAGGCTGTTTACAATTATTGGTCATATAAAATTGGAATGAGACGTTGTGATGTTAAAAGTTATTTTCAATATCATGATTAAAAAGTTTGACGTGAATGTTACAAACACAAGTTAAAACTATTGTAGTACAATTTTACAATATTGTCTAAATAATTGCATGTAATCACTGTTGTCAATACGGACCAAAAATGAGGTTAATGACTTGTAATAAATATTTATTTCGAGAAAGATTGTTTTTACTCACCTAATGGTGAAATACGAAGTCCCAACGGCGATATTTCTTGCTGCAAAACTTGTCGATCACCTTTTGGTTAAGTCCTTTATTTCCAAAATAAGCTTTTTCTCGATTGATAGCATCGCTCATGCATTCAACCGTTTCTGACACATAGTATTTCGAAGGAACGTTTTAATCCTTTTAAGACTCTAAAAGCATCTTTCCAGTTCAAAAGTAGTCGTTGGAATCGTAATCAAAATCCTGAGCAATTCTGTTATCTGGGCGAAGGTATCTTGCAGTTTGTTCTTCAGGATCAGTTGAAGCAAAGGAACTGCAGCTCTTTCATACAGAACGCTGATCTCAGTCTGGGAGTCTGTATACGTCACACACAGTGTTCACTCCTTTTACAGGGAACTGTTTTGAATATTTGCTAAAATTCATCGAAACTAATAAATTTGCAACCTCTAAATAAGAAAGAGACTCAAATCTACGATCTAACTCTTCAGTGATTCGATCACAAACATCCTTAGCATCAGCCGTCCTGTAGGATTCCGTTCTGCATTATTTGCTTTGTGGCATTTCTGAAGAAACTTCATTTGCTATTTTATCGACAAAATCGCTGACTGAAGCAACCTTAAAAATGCCAACAGCTTTTCCTATTTTTATTGCATCTGTCGATCTTGCTTGTAGCTGGGAGTACAAAATATCCACACGAGGCATTATTCTGTGAAAGAATGACAGCCAAAATAAGAACTCTTCGCCCTCCAAATTGTGTCCGAGTCCACGTGCTTCTTGAACTGTTCTTACAGATTTCGACTTTTCCAGGTCCAGAAAGCATTGCAACAAAGCATCTTTGTTTTCATGCACGGCATTGACGGTTCTAGACTTGAAGTTCCACCTTGTTGATGAACATCCTGGAATTCTTCGTGCTACCACTTTCTCCAAAGCTGCCAGACGTTGAGGAGATCTGGAAAAGAATGCAGGAAATGCAGATAGGTTGCAGAAAAATACGCACGCAGCTTGATTTTGATAGGCCGCATGCTCTAATACGAGGTTGAGCTGGTGAACGTAGCAGTGAATGTAATTGGCTAGGGGATAGTGAGCTTTGATTTTCTTTTGAACTCCACCTCTTTCAGCACTCATCACAGATGCTCCATCATAAGTTTGGGCGATAATTTTATCTGGATTAACCCGAAAAATGCTATTGACTTGCTGCAGTATGCACTCAGATATATCATCTGCAGTTTGTACATCTGATTAAAGAATCCCCAAAATCTTTCAAGTGGTTGTCCATTTAATACGTATCTGAATACAATTGTTAACTGTAGCTCTTCAGAAACGTCAGTAGTTTCATCTGCCATGAAGCAGTGTACTTAGAGTTATGTATTTCCTCCAGTATCTTTTCACGGCAGACTTCCAGCATACAGTCTAGCAATTCATTCTGGATGGTTTTTGATGTGCCCTTAAATACCTTATTGGATTTCATGTGTTCCTTAATGGCACTGTCTAGACTGCTCATGAAATCAACTAATCCCAAGAACACTCCTGGATTTTCAGATACGGAAGACTCATCATGACCACGTAAAGCTAGTTCGAATGCCCCACAAAAATTTATACAGTCAATGATTTTAGACAAAATATACCTATTCTTCTCTATTTCTGTATTATGTCTGTGCAAATTGTCATGATATGCCCTACTCACATTTCCTAGAGCACTTAGGTCCACTATATTATTGATGTGTTTTCTGTTCGACGAATGCTTCTTCATATACTCGTTTAAATGCCCCAGTCCTTCACACCTATCGTACTCCGGATATCATTATTTCCAAATAAGACGCAAGGAAAACAAAACAAAGCACAGCCACATATCCAACTGTTATTGGCGTAAACTTTACAGTTGAAATGCCTGATATAAGTAGAATTTCGCCCTCTCGAAGCCTTCCGAGTTAAATTTAAGACTGGAGTGGGACGACCTATTCTTTTTATGTTCACTTTTTCTTCTAATGTTCTCCTAGAAAATGGTTCATTCATCAAACTGTCCACACTGTATACTCACTTCCCAAATAGGATGATGGAAATATAAATCCTCACTAAGAACACTATTTTAATTTCACTTGATATATACTGTAGTGGATAAATAATTGGACAAATCTCCGTATGAACTTTAGCACTAACGCAGTGATAGAAAAACACGCACCAACAATATAATCGCGAGATCAAACACCGCACAAAGCAACTGAAAGTGCTGCTAACAGAATCATTGAGACCTCTTCTATTACCAGCATAAATTACATTCTAATGACATTTAGGGTCAGTCCAAGATTCTTTGACTCGCGTACGAATTCCTTATTTTTGACACAAAAGGAAGATGGATATTTTAATAAGCATTGGTTGGTTACCTTAATAACAACATTATGTTTGCGATAGATTGCCCCTAGTTACGCTTTACATTTTGAGCCCAGACGATGCTACTCTCTGGTGGCAGAATCGATTATCACGTCCAACATCATGGTAGCAAGAGGCATCAAGTATTTCTACCCCCTTTCGGGAGAAAAAGTAACTATAGACGGGATCATAGAAAGTTGATCCCGGTTGACGGTAAACTTCACCGGCTACGGGGAGTGTTTCAAACTTGGCTGCGCCTACGTATTGCTTCCTTCAGGCTACACACCCGAGCTCATTTCTCATGAGCACGAGCCAGGTTCTGCCACGGAGACTAGTCTAGACTAGACTAGTAACCGTGGGTTCCGCGGGAGAACGGCGCTAGGTTTCAGACAGATCTTGCCCTGATTTTCACAAAACACATCCTCATACCGTTCTCAAAACAAAGAAAAGGCACCAGAATAATTGTACTGAATATAATTAATTCCTTACACTTCCAAACTACGTGCTGGAGCCCGGTAGCACGTATTGATCGGCCGCCACTGCCTGTTCCAAACTTCATCGCTCGTGCATACTTATCTAACGTACTGCGCGAAAGTGACTCTATTAATTTTAATCTCTGCCCATTGCTTTTGAGGAAGCAATCCACCAACAAATAGAATACACTAAAAAGAAGTGCCTATTTTCCGCTATTTTAATTCCGACAGACTGGGGCAATTTTGTGCTGCCGCCAACACACTGCTTCATTTAGTGCCATGTTAAAATGTTGTAATCAGCCTGCAGTATAAGCAGCGCGTATTTAACCGCCAGAGTTATGTCGTTGAAACAGAGTTTCCGTAGGTAAGTGAGGAATGTCAGTAAGTTGAAAACTAAAACAGGTTCATTACAGGAAAGTGTTCATGTACCAAAATTGTGGTACTTCAACCTTTTTTTTTTTTTTTTTTTTTAGTTACTTGTTTACCGTCGTACTAATACATCGAGGGTCTTTGGCAATGGAGGGATGAGAAAGGGCTAGCGGCCATGGTCTTAAGTTACAGACGCACCATTTGCCTGGTGTGAAAATGGGAAACCACGGAAAACTATTTTCAGAGCTGCCAACCCACTATCTCCCAAATGCAGGCTCACAATTGCGTGAGCCTAACGGCACGGTCAACTTGCTCCGACCAAGAGGAAATCCAACGTTGATGTGAGTAGCGCAGCCAGGATCGGCTGTTCTAGTTGTAAAATAATGACAGAACACAACGCATGCGAGGTCACCAATACAACTTTTGAGGCTTCTTATCAGATCTGTTGCTTCTCTCTCTGAATGTTAGTTCTTTTTTGTAAAATTACCAACGGGGGTCCTAACCCTCCTGGCTTTGCCCCTGATTAATGTTCAAGCAAATACAGTAGAGATAATACGCGACACTCAGCGAGATATCGAGGGACAGCTATTAGAGCTCTCTCTAGCAGGTAGACCTGACAACTACTGATTCTGTCACAAGAGCACGTGTATTTGCGTGTGAAGTTTTTGGTGTTATTTATGCGTTTTCAGTGAGTTGACATAATTAAATAGTAGCGTGTGTCATTCCTTGATATCTCCTCTCAACATGAGGGGAAAGATATGTGCTGTGTTTGGCTGCAGTAACTATGAAGTAGAGAAGAATGCGCGGTCTTTCTTTCACCTCCCTCGTGACAAGAAAATGTAAGTAATATTGTGTTTGCTTATATATTCGTCCAGTGACAAAGAGATTTTTATAGTACTTCATAATCTTCTGACCTGCTCGACCCATATTTTAACTGGCTTAAAATATAATTCGCATATTTTATTGTATAGTGCAGCAGTTAACCTTCCATACTGATGTGTTGTTGTAGGTGTGATCTGTGGGTTTTGAAATGTCACAGAAGTGATTTGGATAAGGTGTTCAAGAAAGAAGGGACGTTACGCTTATATAAGAATTATAAGATCTGTTCAGATCATTTCCAGGCCAGCGACTTTGAAAATCCACGACTATACAGCCAAGGGTATGTTACATTTTTACTCTGATTGTACGTAAATATTCCTCAAAGCATCACTATCGACAGTATTTCCATACTCTTCTTTCTTTTATCCCTCTTCTGAGATTAAAGGCGGGATTTTATAGATTTTCTTTCTGTTAGTAGGCTTCATGTTAAGAGAAAAACTGTCCCAGCTTTTAAATGTTAGTTCATTGCATCATGTGTGTAAGGAATGTGCCGATATTTTTATTGACAAGCGTCTTAGTGTGATGATATAATATTTTTAAATGAGAAAAAAGACAAATTTAACCGTAAAAGTTCAGGGAGGAATGCTAAAGCAAAGAAAGTAATGCATAAATGAAAGATCAAGCCATTTCACAGCAGTCCATTTCACATCTTGTTTATATGTCTAATTTCAGTCTTTAAATAATAATTTTTAATTTCATTTGGCTATTTCTAGCCAAGTGCAGCCATTCAAAGGCAGACCCTCCGATGAGGGTGGGCGGCATCTGCCATGTGTAGGTAAATGCGTGTTATGGTGGTGGAGGATAGTGTTATGTGTGGTGTGTGAGTTACAGAGATGTTGGGGACAGCACAAACACCCAGCCCCCAGGCCACTGGAATTAACCAATGAAGGTTAAAATCCCCGACCCGGCCGGGAATCGAACCCGGGTCCCTCTGAACCGAAGGCCAGTATGCTGACCATTCAGCCAACGAGTCGGACAGTCTTTATATAACAACCTTTTAAATAATTCTTCATTCATTTGTCCAGAATTGCTTTAGTAACTTCGGAGTTAATATTTCAATAATACTTTCTTTCTAGGCATAATTTATTTATCCATTTTCGTATATGCATTTCCATTGATATTTGAATTTAGCGCGACTTTTCAGGTCAAGTCACTAGGAGCGCCACCGTCGAATTGTCTCCCATTTTAACAAGGCTAAATCCGTAAGTGTCGCGTATTGTCTCTACCGTATTTGGTTCAAGTTACACATAATACTATATATGTAAAAATAATAATAATAATAATAATAATAATAATAATAATAATAATAATAATAATAATAATAATAATAATATATGTTGGTAAATGGATATTATTACTCTGGCAAAGTTAGGGACATACTCCTTTCGTTGTACTTAACCAGGTTAATCTAACATGTTGGCATGAATAATAATAATAATAATAATAATAATAATAATAATAATAATGTTTCCATTAATGCTTTCACGGCCTGTACTTACAGACATGATATTGTATAGGCTTTTGGGCTTGTGCCATATCAAGAAAATAAGGTGAAATTCTTAACGTTTTGCAGAAAACTGTGCTCTGTGAAACGTTAAGAATTTCCCTCTGCGAAATGTTAAGAATTTCACCTTATTTTCATGACACGGCACAAGCCCAAAAGCCTATACAATATCATGTCTAACAATAATGATATTGGAGCCTCCATGGCTCAGGTGGCAGCGCACCGGCCTCTCACCGCTGGGTTCCGTGGTTCAAATCCCGGTCACTCCATGTGAGATTTGTGCTGGACAAAGTGGAGGCAGGACTGGTTCTTCTCCGGATACTCCAGTTTTCCCTGTCATCTTTCATTCCAGCACTCTCCACTATCATTTCATTCCATCTGTCATTCATTACTCATTACCCCAGAGGAGTGCGACAGGCTCGCCACTAGATGGGGCTTCATTTATTCTATTCCTGACCTGGTCGCATGACTGGCTGTGGATTTTCAATAATATTACAGTACATCAATAATACGCCTAATATTCACTTTTAGGTACTCGTCCTTGAGGACCTTGTAGGTAGCTTTGCAAGTTTATCTTTCCCAGAGCTTGAGAGGAACTGCCACTGAAACCTTTAAACCTTCCATACTTCTTCCGTAGCCAAATACTGAAGTGCATCTACGAGCCGTGCTCCTGCAGTGATTGCTTTTCTCATATGGGTATCTTGCTTTGTGATCAGTGGCACCATCATCTCGTATCGTAGGAAATTTGAATTGTTCCTTTGAGCATGTTTAAAATATTTCTATGCGACCACTTGTCTCATTCCGATAACCAGTCTGTACACAACGTACTCCTTCCTAAAACACCCTTACTCCCAACTTAAAAATCTAATTTTTTGTCCTGTATTGCCATTAATTCAACTAAGGTTAGATTGAATGAAGAATCCCATCTTCCAATACTTGTTAGTTTTTTTATTGCTAGTCTATGTATTTATGTAACATAATCCAGCTTAAAATCTAATTACATTATTAGCTTTATGTAGGAAGCCATCAAAGAGGATCCGGAGAAACATCCTGTACGTCTCCCTCCCATCGGCTTCTCTCCCCACGACATTCCCCTACTTTCCCCTCTTTTGCCTCATGCTTCTCTCCCAGACTTGTGTCTAGGAAATGACGAGGTGCAGCCATAATCTGCTATACTCGAAACTGCTCGAGGAATCTCAGCATTTAGCCTGTCCCACCAAGCATTTCCGCGAGGTGCAGCCAGCAGCACTTATTCAATGGCCAGTAGCGTGAGTACAAACAGCGGGTATACTGGCAATCAGTTTAATAGCCACAGAATCTCTTTTGATAGTTTAATTTATATAAGTATATTTCAGTTATTCATATGTTGGTCTCGTAATTTCCTAGACACATGTGAGAGAGTACATTCTTGACGGTCTACCTCGTGGGTCACTTGGAAATTTGAAAAGCGCTGTTATTAACTAAAGTAGGAATTCATATTATATAAGTACATAATATACAGTAGATCAAATAGAGTGAATGTGATAGTATGAAACTTACCTAAATAAAATTCTGGGCCCCTTCAGCTGAACAGTGCTTGCTGTTAGCTCCTCACTTTTAAGTTCTTTTCACGAATACTTTAGTTTATATACAGTTCACAAAATATTTACACAATTCACCCGTTACCATAGCTGTAGTCTTTCGGATTGCTCCTATAAAACAGTTTATTGTACTGAATTAGGGCCTGTAATATATTTTGTTTAGCGGAGTAACAAATTTGCAGGAGTTACGTGTTGTTTGCTCTCGACAGGCTTCGACAAGGACGAAGAAGTTTCCTTATGGGGCTTTTTCGTGGAAAATAATCGTTGCTGTGTTTCAAATTTTATCCCCCTTTGAAGTTGACGGTATTTGTGCTGTGCTGATCATTGCTTTTGTGCTATGGGCTTGTATAGTTGGAGGTGTTTCTCAGTTATATCTACATGTTCTCTCAAATTTATCTCGGAGCTTGGCATTGGGCTCCATGTCCTCACTTATATAGCCTTATTTTCAGGGGATTATGCAATTCTTTGAGAATAATTTCTTTTTCTTCGTTTGAAGGTGCTTTCTGAATGACTAAATTTGTGGCTGATTCTAAATTTTGCTCATTAGCACCACCATTATATTTAACCATTAGGTGTATATGTTTGCACATATTAAATTTGTTGGAAGAATTGTGGCATGTACAAACGACCTCATACAGTTTGTTTTTCTTCGCAAACGGAACAGTCGATACAGTACATCCTCGCCGCAAATAATTTCTCATGGTTGTAATAATAATGAATTGGCATGCCTTAGTCTTATTTGTGCAGGTTTATTTGTTATGTTAAGGCGGTCATAAAGGTTATCTCTCACAAATTGCATGACATGAGGATATGGATTGCGATATCCAGTCTCTTAGGCTTCTTACCCTCCATGTGTGTGTGTTTTATCACTCCATGCATGTTAGTGTTGAGCCCGGCATTGAGACGTTTACAATAGGCCCAGCTAGTTGCAGACTGTTTATAATTGGCCTCGAAATAAATACCAAAGTCTCTTGTGTCAGAGTCACTTGTTAACAAATAATCCCAACTATACAAGCCCATAGCACAAAATCAATGATCAGCACGGCACAAATACTGTCAATTTCAAAGGGGGATAAAATTTGAAACACAGCAACGATTATTTTCCACGAAAAAGCCCCATAAGGAAACTTCTTCGTCCTTGTCGAGACCTGCCAAGAGCAAACAACAGGTAACTGCTGCAAATTCGTTACTCTGCTAAACAAAATATATTATAGACCCTAATTCAGTACAATAAACTGTTTTATAGGAGCAATCCGAAAGACTACAGCTATGGTAACGGGTGAATTGTGTAAATATTTTGTGAACTGTAAATAAACTAAAGTATTCGTGAAAAGAACTTAAAAGTGAGGAGCTAACAGCAAGCATTATTCAGCTGAAGGGGCCCAGAATTTTATTTAGGTAAGTTTCATACTATCACATTCACTCTATTTGATCTACTGTATATTATGTACTTATATAATATGAATTCCTACTTTAGTTAATAACAGCACTTTTCAAATTTCCAAGTGACCCACGAGGTAGACCGTCAAGAATGTACTCTCTGACATGTGTCTAGGAAATTACGAGACCAAAATATGAATAACTGAAATATACTTATATAAATTACACTATCAAAAGAGATTCTGTGGCCCGTAGCGTTGATTAGGAGAGGCGAGGGGGGCACTCACCCCCGCCCCCCCTCGTGAACAAAAAATTTTCCATTTCAGCCACCTGATTTTTTTCCTTTCAAACTTTCGGCAGACTGAGGAACATGTTTACAGTCCCTATTGCTTTTTCAGCTAATTCCTTCCTTTAATGCCTATAATTAAAAAGAAAAATACTAAGCTTAAATACGCACAAAATGTAATACATTGCGGCTAACTGATTTGTACAGTGTTACAGCAAGTAGCGGAGACTCGCGCAGCGGTGAAGAAGGGTAGCAGGGTGTGTTACCGTGTAGTCACAAATACTAAATCACATTTTAAATGTGTAATCAATCCGAACTTCTATTTTATTGGCTCAGACGACAGCGCGTCGGCCTCTCACCGCTGGATACTGTGGTTCAAATCCTTGTGAGATTTGTGGTGGACAAAGCGGAGGCGGGACAGGTTTTTCTCTGCGTACTCCAGTTTACCCTGTCATCTTTCATTCCAGCAACACTCTCCATTCTCATTTCATAGGATCTATCAGTCATTCATAAATCACTTTGGGAGTGATGATCCCATTGCACTAATAGCACTAGCCAACATGATTTTGCGGTAAAATAGAAAATATGTAATTCTTATGGAAATCGCTGCCCTGATTCCGAAAATGCTGCTCTTTTTTTTGTATCACGTCTAGTTTTGACGCAATTCGGTGTTTTTGTATCTGCATGAATTCGTAAGATGTAATGTTCTCGCGCAACTTTTTTTAGAATACAATTATGTGATTTGATTTATTATTGTTTGCATTTTATTATAGGTTTATTGCTGTCTAAATTTTCATTTTGTAGTTGGGGATTTCCTGGTAAATTCATAACAAACTCCCCCAGATATGCAATAGACTGCGGGGTATGTAGGATTGAAGATAAGACAGTTGAGAGTTTGTCTTGCATCTTAGACCACTTGAATAATCAGACGTGTTAAAAGCCCCAGCCCTTATGCAATGTTTATGATGGACTGATAAAGCAGTTTCCTTTCAAAGATAATCCGAAAGTATTATACTCAAGAAGTTGAACTTGTATTTTGTACAGATGTTTCAAATCTTCTACGTCGATTGGGAGAGAAAGAGTATGATCCTAGTAACTGGCGTGTTTTTATTGACTCTTCCAAAATAAGTTTAAAGGCTGTTTTGCTTCATAATACAAATGTTCTGGCATCCGTCCACTTGCACACTCCACAAAAATGTCTGAAACATACGAGACCTTAAAGTTGGTGCTTGAAAAAATGAAATATCATGAGCACCGGTGGCAAATTTGCGGTGATTTGAAGATCATTGGATTGTTGCTGGGACAACAAAAAGGCTATACAAAATTTCCCTGTTTCCTATGCGAATGGGATAGCAGGGCACAGGATAAACATTGGGATACAATGAACTGGACACAAAGGAAACAACTACAACCAGAATCCAAAAATGTCTTGAATGTAAGTCTTATTGACCATGAAAAAATTCTACTTCCAACCTTGCACATCAAATTTGGATTGATGAAACTGTATGTCGAGGCATTAGATATAAGTAGCCTATGCTTCCAATATTTATCCACTAAATTTCCCTCATTATAAGATGCAAAAATCAAAGAAGGCGTATTTGATGGACCACAGATTCGTCAACAGATGAAGGATAAAATTTTCACAGACACGATGAACAAAATTGATAAAGAGGCATGGAACGCATTCAAAGATGTAGTGACGAAATTCATTGGCAACATTAGGACCCTCAATACAAAGAAATTACACTAACTGACAGTGACAATGCAACACCAAGGAGGAGTGGTTCGAAAGGGATGAAAGTTGGGGGAAAAACAGAGACGGCACGGACGAATAATTGATGTTTATTTCAAACCGATATGCAGGTTACACAATGCGCACGGCATCGACTCAGTAGGATGTAGGACCACCGCGAGCGGCGATGCACGCAGAAACACGTCGAGGTACAGAGTCAATAAGAGTGCGGATGGTGTCCTGAGGGATGATTCTCCATTCTCTGTCAACCATTTGCCACAGTTGGTCGTCCGTACGAGGCTGGGGCAGAGTTTGCAAACGGCGTCCAATGAGATCCCACACGTGTTCGATTGGTGAGAGATCCGGAGAGTACGCTGGCCACGGAAGCATCTGTACACCTCGTAGAGCCTGTTGGGAGATGCGAGCAGTGTGTGGGCGGGCATTATCCTGCTGAAACAGAGCACTGGGCAGCCCCTGAAGGTACGGGAGTGCCACCGGCCGCAGCACATGCTGCACGTAGCGGTGGGCATTTAACGTGCCTTGAATACGCACTAGAGGTGCCGTGGAATCATACGCAATAGCGCCCCAAACCATGATGCCGCGTTGTCTAGCGGTAGGGCGCTCCACAGTTACTGCCGGATTTGACCTTTCTCCACGCCGACGCCACACTCGTCTGCGGTGACTATCACTGACAGAACAGAAGCGTGACTCATCGGAGAACACGACGTTCCGCCATTCCCTCATCCAAGTCGCTCTAGCCCGGCACCATGCCAGGCGTGCACGTCTATGCTGTGGAGTCAATGGTAGTCTTCTGAGCGGACGCCGGGAGTGCAGGCCTCCTTCAACCAATCAACGGGAAGTTGTTCTGGTCGATATTGGAACAGCCAGGGTGTCTTGCACATGCTGAAGAATGGCGGTTGACGTGGCGTGCGTGGCTGCCACCGCTTGGCGGCGGATGCGCCAATCCTCGCGTGCTGACGTCACTTGGGCTGCGCCTGGACCCCTCGCACGTGCCACATGTCCCTGCGCCAACCATCTTCGCCACAGGCGCTGCACCGTGGACACATCCCTATGGGTATCGGCTGCGATTTGACGAAGCGACCAACCTGCCCTTCTCAGCCCGATCACCATACCCCTCGTAAAGTCGTCTGTCTGCTGGAAATGCCTCCGTTGATGGCGGCCTGGCATTCTTAGCTATACACGTGTCCTGTGGCACACAACAACACGTTCTACAATGACTGTCAGCTGAGAAATCACGGTACGAAGTGGGCCATTCGCCAACGCCGTGTCCCATTTATCGTTCGCTACGTGCGCAGCACAGCGGCGCATTTCACATCATGAGCATACCTCAGTGACGTCAGTCTACCCTGCAATTGGCATAAAGTTCTGACCACTCCTTCTTGGTGTTGCATTTGCTCTGTTAGTCAGTGTATAAGGAAAATGTTGGTAAAGTTTAAGGAACTCGGTTGTAATATGAGCCTTAAGCTTCATTTCTTAGCTTCGCATCTGGATTATTTTCCTCTAAATTTAGGAGCTGTCAGTGAAGAAGGTGAAAGGTTTCACCAGGATCTCAAAGATGCAGAACGACGCTATCAGGGACGTTGGGATGTGAATATGATGGCCGATTACTGTTGGTCGATTGCACGAGACGACCCTTCTATAGAGATTATTCAAGAACTTAAAAAACCCGGAAATTCCACGGAAAACGGGAATAGACGGAGGTGTGAATCTAACCTGCACATAATGTAAGTAACAAAACTATGTATGTTTAACCAAGTATTTTTTATTCAAGGTACGGTTATATGAATTTAAAAGCAACTGTACAGTCGAAACTAAATAGGCGCTTTATGCTTCAGTTTCATGAATTTCAATATACATTAAAAATATAATACATACTATCTACTTGCTTACAAAGCAGCATTTATGTGTATTCAATGCACGAAAAATATGATTATGTTTTGCAAGCTGAACTTCACATTAATACATCAAATTTAATCAATACTAAGTATCAACAATTTTACGTAAGAACAAAATAATATTTTGTAAAATTGCCACCAAACCAGACGTGATTCGCCAAAACTAATTTTTTTCTCGAATTCTGCGTTAAGAAATTCATAAAACCCACCTAGTTTCGTTTTTATCGCACAAAAAATTTTATTTTGCAGGCTCGTGTAGCCTATATATGATTCATTCATTACATCCCTGACCTGGTCGAAGACTGAAAAACAGGTTGTAGGTTTTCATTTTCACACGTATAATTAATTTTATTGTATGGTACTATTATTACCACACTAAAGTTGGTAGACTCAACCTCTGCGTCTCTATTGAAGTTTGTCTCAAATATTATTACAATATTATAAGTCCATCTGTTCAATACAATACAATATGATCCACTATTTCATATGGTCAAAATTTTATACATAATACATAAAAGTCAATGGTACATGTTTCACCCTCCTTACGGGCATCATCAGCCTATATCAATCTTAAAAATAATACGTATGGAGTCATTCTAATCTTATAAGTTATAGGTTAAAATGTTGAAAAATGATTTCGTAAAACATTATACAATATCATCTAAAACAACGATAATGCACCAAAGTATGTTAAAAAAGAGTAAATTAACTGTTTTTGAAGATTAAAATGTGGTTAAACATGAATTTGGAGAGTTTAAAACTAAAATCTATCTATTGAAGTTCACGCAGAGAGCATCAAAAACTTACAATTTTGTAGACTTTTTAAAATTTTTATGTCCTACCCCGTTGTAGCCATAGACCCGTGTACTCTTTGTTGTCTATACATTATTTGCCCCCCCCAATTGCCGCTACTATCTTTGGCTATTAAACTGATTGCCGGTACAACAGCTGTTTGTATTCATGCTACTTGCCATTGAATAAGTGCTGCTGGTTGCACCTCGTCATTCCCTAGACACAAATCTCTCCCAGCCACACTCAGTCAGCTGACAGCATAAGGGAGGAAGTAAACATAACGGGACCGGCCAGGAGTTCTTTAGACATTTCACCACTGTATATTGAACCATTCTGTTCATTGGTGCAATTATATCAATTTGAGTATTGGATATTGGAATAATACTAGGCCACCCACGAAGCCGATGTCTTACAGTATATGTCATAAAGGGGTCCAGAAGAAGCGTTCTTATGTGAAGTGAGCGCGAGCCTCATTATGAGAAATCTCCAGAACCCATTAATAGAAGTTATGTCCCAAGCGAAGCCTCTTGATGAAGCTTGGGGACGCGTTCCAGTTCCCGGCTAAACTTATTCTAGGAGGGAAGAATGAAATAAATTAATATCGTTGGTTACAGAAGAGTTGCATTGGATTTGAGGCAAGAATTGCAACCTGTATTGTTTCTGCTTTATTTTGATAGGCATTAGGGCTGCATTAATTAATGCATTCGCTAAGTTGCGCTCATGATAATTAATGCGGGAAAATTTTCCCGGGCACGCTAAGATTGCACGCAGCCAAGTGGCTTGATGACGCCACCCGGAATTATAAATTAAGGCCGCCAGGGCATATCAGAGTCATTCTTGGAACAAGAGGCTGCAGGAACGTATCGTCATACTGCGTGTTGGTACTGAGAACAACGCTTTGTCTTCAAGCTACAACGACGACCTGTACTGCTATTTCTGCAAAGATTTACCCCAGCATCAAGTCAGAACGAGTGTTTGACAGCATCATTCCAAAGAAGCCACAACCAGGAGCTGAAGCCAACACAACAACGGGTATCGAGCCAGGAACATTGGGAGCACCTGACCAGCACAACATCGAAGAGGACACCTTCCGACTACAGAGGGAGCTGTACGAAGACGCTACACCAGCAAGAATGTCTCCAAGTGGTCAACAGTATCTGATGCAAGCCCGGCAGTCTATCAGAATGTGGTAGATCCAGTGGTCCACAGGGATGGCCGCTCCGCTATGTCTTCTATTTTAAGGTCAGAGCTTTCCAATTCTGTTTCAAGCATGTCATTTAAATTTAGATAGGAATATGGGAACCGTCAGTCAGCATAATTGGTGGTAATAAGAGAATTTCCCTTGTAATATAGAGCTAGGCCTCAAACTCGAACCCCGTACTTTAAGGTAGATGTTATTTGTAGAGTCCTTGTTAGCGAATTTATTGTTCATTTTGATTGCGTTATTTTGAAGTACATGTTTGTGTAAGGGTCTGATCGAACTCAGTTGGGCACAGGAGGTTAGTCTACAGATAGGTACTTTTATTAGATCACATTCAGGCATTTATTTCTGCAGACGTAGAAGTGTATAATTATGACCAAATTATGACCAAGTCGTGACCAGTAATTCACCCAGATTCATTGATAGAGCGAGCGAGCCCAGGTATTAAGAGATTGGAGCCCATAAGAGGCAAAAGTAAGATTTGCAGTCGGCCTGAGAGAGCCCAACCATTGAGAGTTTATTGAGTATATTTTGGAAATGCCAAGTATGGCAATGTGACGAGCGCTTAATGATTAGTGTTTTGTAGCACCAGGATTTAGCCCATGAGAGGCATAAGTAAGATGAGCTAGATTGCTGAAGTATGGAGACAAGGGCAGATAGCCCAGGTATATTTAAATGAAGGCTTTAACAGCTGACGACGTGATGTGTTCTTTGAAAGGCAAGACTTTAGCCAGTCTTCCCGTTTGAGCTCGTAAATTAGGGGCTGCTGCAAGGGGTGGGGTGAGAATGGAGGTCATTGAGCTTGACGTCACAGGCGGGTGTGTTGGTCGTCTGCAGTATTTCAAGTATGCCAGAAGGGGAAGAAACGACCTTCTTGTTCTGAAAGCAGAGAGAGAGAGATTTGTTTTATGTCCGACGTGTTTTACGTAAGATTTTAACACTGGCCCATTTTATTCTGACACCCTTGTATGTGTTGATTGGATCTTTGATATTGTTTTGCTTAGGTATCTTGGACACCTTACCTGTCATAGGACTAGGGTTCGTGACCGTGTCAGGTCATTGTAAATTTTGTAGTGATTTTTGTTTGCACCGGGGTTCGACGGCGCGAGGCTTTGTAAATTTTTTTAAGGGAATCATTGTTTTTGGTGTCATTAGGCTGATATCCATCTTTCTAAACTTCGTTACTTACACTATGGTTACATGCTTGTTGCAGATTCACGTGTTTTTGTGAAGGCAGTGAAATGATAGTCGTCGGCTCAGCGTCTTTTTTCCATCTCATATTGAAATGATCTTTTATTTGTAAATAATTCAATTTTATGTAATAAATCCCTATTTGTTAAACTCGGAATGCAGCGGTGTTTCTGTTAGATATTTTATTTTAAAATTTTATTTAGTCGAATTCTTACCTGTGGAGGCACATGTCCTAGTGTTTTATCTTTATGTTGCCCCATTATACCCATGTTATCCTGAGAAGAGCGCTCTACCGGCTGATTGAAGAGGACAGTGTTCAGGTAAGACTATGTGCACCAGCTCACGTCTGTGAGAGTTCGTTCACTACTGTACGCTGGGTTCGAGACCGGCCTTCGCCTGGACGGAACTTAATAGTGCAGTAGGGCACATAGTATTTATGGCGCAAGCCAATCGTGGGGCCTCGATATTGCTGTAATGAGGGCTGCCCAGACAGTGGAAACATAGCGCCATAGTTTAATTGCCGAGCAACGTGATGGCCGAAATTCCGTAAAGGGCTAACCATAGCGCCATAGTATTAATGACGACGAGTAACGAATGGCCCGATATTTCTGTAAAAGGGACCAGAGCGCCTTTGTCTACATTGTGAACTTGGTGTGGCTAACTGAGGACCCGATATTGCAGTAAGGAGGGTCATACAGCTTATTTTATTATGCCGTCAGGTGATGCTTGATATTTGTGTAAACGAGCTCACACAACCAAGTGGTATTTTGTTGATTTTCCCCATGAAATAGGGCTATAGGTCATTGTGTGTATCTATAAAGGCAGGACCTGATATTTTGGTAAATAAAGGTCGTGCAAGGCTTGATTTCAGGCATAGGTTATGACAGCTGCATTCTATCACATGTTGTGCAGGTATACCAAGTTTGGTCTGTGATCTGTATTGTTAGCTTGGTGATATATTTGGGGTATGTTGTTAAACTTGTGAGGTTGAATGACTGCCAGTTCAGAGAGATATTTGGTGATGTTCTGTCTTGGATCTTACCATTAGTTTAGGGATATTGCTGTTGGTGGTGTTTAGCGAGGAAGTGCTGATTTTGTGGTTTTCTTGAAGTGATGGAGGATATTCGTGCGGGGATTTGACCTGCAAGGTGTTGTGTTTTACAGGTGTATAATCGGATAGCTGGGATTTGTGCATGTGGTAGTTTTTGCTGGTTTATGACATTTTGTGGGAGAATTTTATGTTTGTGTTGTATATATGTTTTGTATCATAGTGTTGTACTGACGGTTACCCTTTGTTTGAATGACATGATATTAGATTGAGGTAGCCAATGTAGGCTTTGAAAGTTCGAGAGTTTAGCAGTAGGAACCTTTTGATAAATTAGAAAGTGTAGGAAATTTATAGTATTTGAAATTTAATCGAGGACATACGGAGCGGCTTTTCCCGCCGGACTTTATGACAAGTGAGTTGAATGTCGGTAGACATAGGAGAGATGCTGAGGCAACTCAGCGAGCAGATAAAAGAACAGGGTGCCAAAAGAGAAGCACATTTTGCGGCGCTTAGAGAGGATCTAAGAATTATTCAAGGACAACAAACTAGGGATAAAGAGCAGATGAAAGAACAATTTGTGGCGCTTAAAGAGGAGGTAGGAGCTATTAAAGGACAAGCGGATAGGAATAGTGAGCTCTTGGTTCAGAACGGGGAACGTTTGAACGACCAAGTCAGTGCTCAATTTAAAGAACAAGAAATTAGGAACTCGGATCAGATAAAAGAACTTAAAGTACACGTAACCGAGCAACTTACGGAGAAAATCGCGGAGTGCGAAGAAAAGGTGACCGAACGAGTAGTACACACCGAAACACGGGTAGCTAACCAACTCACTGAGCTAAAGGAACACACTAGCATTCGTTTGGAGCAATTGGCCTCTGAAAATGAAGCAACTAGGGATACCATAGCAGAATTAGATACCAAGATAGAAAATGTACGGCTGTGCTGTGTTACCACGACCGAGAAGTTGAGTCAGCAGATGGAAGAATCGCACAGAACGGTAGAGAAGCAAATTCAGGAAGTAAAGAATAGTATCAAGGGAATAGAACAGCGCATGGAAGAAAAAGATAAGGAGACCCAGTCCGAACTGAGAACCGTTAAAGAAGACCTGGTAGCAGCAATAGATCGCATAGACCATACGCAAGCGAGGCTAGAAAAAAGAGAGCAGAAAGTAGAAGACAGTATGGAGGCGAGGACTCGAGAAGGAGTTGGGAGGAAAGAGCAAACCACGGAAGAGAATAAGGAAGGTAAAGTCAGCGATAAGATGTCCGAGGATGAAATTATCGAAGAAGTTCAGCGGTCTGATTCACCGGTTGAACCGCCCGAAAATGAAGTGGTGCGAATGGAGCAATCTGATACAAACAGTCCAATGGTTCAGGAGGCAGAAACAGAAAGGGAAGATACACCAGGAAACGAGAATATTACGGTAGCCTCAGAAGAAGGATTGAATAACACAAAAAGCAAGGAAGCAGAGGAAACGGCAACTTTGGTTTGGCTACAGGAAGGAGAAGAAGAGCAGATCAAGAATCACATTGTGCAGAGATCTGGCAACATAGCCATAGTCCTGTCAGAAGGGGCTGAGCTCAAGTACTACGCGACGACGTCGGAGGGCGAAAACCTCGTAAATTCTGCGGTAGAAGAAGAGAGTCTGGAATGTGTGACAGCATCCAAGGTCGAGGCCGATGATATAGGAAGGAAATTAGCGAACAACGTTAATGGGATTTCTGGACAAATAGAAATTGGAGACCCGAACAGGGACGCACAAAATAATCAAAGGGAAACGGTTGGAAAGTATCTTCAAGAAATAGCAGCCGGTAATGAAAGAGATGATCAATGGTATAACCAGCATTCGAAGCGAAATGAAGGAAAGAGAACTAAGTCATACAAGAGACGCAAGAAGAAACAAAAATACCGATACCAGTTTGGTTGGTTCGGGAAACAAGTGAGAATACGCCGTAGGTGGAAGAGTGGAACCAGCAAGAGGAAGAAGAAGCGGCGAAAAGAAGATATGAAAGAGGGACGAATGCTCGAACCGAGAAGCTACGTGGAGCAGTTGAGGAGAAAACGTGCTGTTGCGAAGAGGTGGCTTTCCGCATGTCGTGAAATAAGGCGGAAGAAAAGTGACTGGAAAACCGAGAGAAAGGAATGTCTCTTACTCCACAAAAGAAAGAGCGGAACAGAGAGAGGGAACCTCTCTAACGACAGAAGGAAACAAACACGTAGTGCCAGGAACCTCTGCAGGCTAGAAGGCCGCATGAATGAGACAGGGTGTGAAGAAAGTTGCGAAATGGCCATGAGACAGGGAACTTCCGTAAGTTTGGCAATGAGAAGAGCCATTTAGATAAACACCACTGTATATATGTAGGAATGTAAATAGAAAACTGATGATAACCAGTAGTTATAAATTTATTTTATGAATTATATTAATTGAACATCATGACGAATGAAGAGAATTTAAGATGAATTTAACAGGGATCCGCAACTAGATCACGAGTTAGTGTTAGTTAAGACACCCACTGTCTCTAACCCTACAGAGAGATACTACCATAAGTTCGCTGAGCTATACACTGGACCGTATAGAATAATTCATAGTTATGAAAATAACTCATACAAGGTACAAAGCTTGGACGCTACAGTGACTAAGGTCTTTAACTCATCAAACCTTAAGCCCTTTTTCCAACCCGGCCAATATCAATTAGACAATCAAGAAGAAGAAGAAGAAGAAGGAGGCGAAGAAGAGGAAGAAGAACCTGAGGACGAAGAGACCGAAAATATTGCCAGAGAGGAGGTTATCATTCCGGAAGAAGATGGAAATGACAGCGAAGAAGAACAACCAGAGATACCCAATGGTGAAGAAGAAGAAGAAGAAGTGAATATGATTTCTCCAGGCGACCAGAAACAGCGAGCTGAGCAGCGCAAAGAAACGGAGTGTCAAGACTGCGAGAGTAACCACCGGAGATTTCTAGCTCTGCTGGATGCCTATTACCAAGTTAGGAAGGATAGGGAGGCTATCATGTCTGTAGCTGAAGATAGTCCCATGCCCTGAAGTTTGGAATATTGACAGCGGATATAATTGCAATGAGAAAATGATCTTGGAATTTGGGAAAATAAAATTCTTCACAAAATTTTATTTTGTCGTTCACGGGGGGCTATGAACCATTCTGTTCATTGGTGCAATTATATCAATTTGAGTATTGGATATTGGAATAATACTAGGCCACCCACGAAGCCGATGTCTTACAGTATATGTCATAAAGGGGTCCAGAAGAAGCGTTCTTATGTGAAGTGAGCGCGAGCCTCATTATGAGAAATCTCCAGAACCCATTAATAGAAGTTATGTCCCAAGCGAAGCCTCTTGATGAAGCTTGGGGACGCGTTCCAGTTCCCGGCTAAACTTATTCTAGGAGGGAAGAATGAAATAAATTAATATCGTTGGTTACAGAAGAGTTGCATTGGATTTGAGGCAAGAATTGCAACCTGTATTGTTTCTGCTTTATTTTGATAGGCATTAGGGCTGCATTAATTAATGCATTCGCTAAGTTGCGCTCATGATAATTAATGCGGGAAAATTTTCCCGGGCACGCTAAGATTGCACGCAGCCAAGTGGCTTGATGACGCCACCCGGAATTATAAATTAAGGCCGCCAGGGCATATCAGAGTCATTCTTGGAACGAGAGGCTGCAGGAACGTATCGTCATACTGCGTGTTGGTACTGAGAACAACGCTTTGTCTTCAAGCTACAACGACGACCTGTACTGCTATTTCTGCAAAGATTTACCCCAGCATCAAGTCAGAACGAGTGTTTGACAGCATCATTCCAAAGAAGCCACAACCAGGAGCTGAAGCCAACACAACAACGGGTATCGAGCCAGGAACATTGGGAGCACCTGACCAGCACAACATCGAAGAGGACACCTTCCGACTACAGAGGGAGCTGTACGAAGACGCTACACCAGCAAGAATGTCTCCAAGTGGTCAACAGTATCTGATGCAAGCCCGGCAGTCTATCAGAATGTGGTAGATCCAGTGGTCCACAGGGATGGCCGCTCCGCTATGTCTTCTATTTTAAGGTCAGAGCTTTCCAATTCTGTTTCAAGCATGTCATTTAAATTTAGATAGGAATATGGGAACCGTCAGTCAGCATAATTGGTGGTAATAAGAGAATTTCCCTTGTAATATAGAGCTAGGCCTCAAACTCGAACCCCGTACTTTAAGGTAGATGTTATTTGTAGAGTCCTTGTTAGCGAATTTATTGTTCATTTTGATTGCGTTATTTTGAAGTACATGTTTGTGTAAGGGTCTGATCGAACTCAGTTGGGCACAGGAGGTTAGTCTACAGATAGGTACTTTTATTAGATCACATTCAGGCATTTATTTCTGCAGACGTAGAAGTGTATAATTATGACCAAATTATGACCAAGTCGTGACCAGTAATTCACCCAGATTCATTGATAGAGCGAGCGAGCCCAGGTATTAAGAGATTGGAGCCCATAAGAGGCAAAAGTAAGATTTGCAGTCGGCCTGAGAGAGCCCAACCATTGAGAGTTTATTGAGTATATTTTGGAAATGCCAAGTATGGCAATGTGACGAGCGCTTAATGATTAGTGTTTTGTAGCACCAGGATTTAGCCCATGAGAGGCATAAGTAAGATGAGCTAGATTGCTGAAGTATGGAGACAAGGGCAGATAGCCCAGGTATATTTAAATGAAGGCTTTAACAGCTGACGACGTGATGTGTTCTTTGAAAGGCAAGACTTTAGCCAGTCTTCCCGTTTGAGCTCGTAAATTAGGGGCTGCTGCAAGGGGTGGGGTGAGAATGGAGGTCATTGAGCTTGACGTCACAGGCGGGTGTGTTGGTCGTCTGCAGTATTTCAAGTATGCCAGAAGGGGAAGAAACGACCTTCTTGTTCTGAAAGCAGAGAGAGAGAGATTTGTTTTATGTCCGACGTGTTTTACGTAAGATTTTAACACTGGCCCATTTTATTCTGACACCCTTGTATGTGTTGATTGGATCTTTGATATTGTTTTGCTTAGGTATCTTGGACACCTTACCTGTCATAGGACTAGGGTTCGTGACCGTGTCAGGTCATTGTAAATTTTGTAGTGATTTTTGTTTGCACCGGGGTTCGACGGCGCGAGGCTTTGTAAATTTTTTTAAGGGAATCATTGTTTTTGGTGTCATTAGGCTGATATCCATCTTTCTAAACTTCGTTACTTACACTATGGTTACATGCTTGTTGCAGATTCACGTGTTTTTGTGAAGGCAGTGAAATGATAGTCGTCGGCTCAGCGTCTTTTTTCCATCTCATATTGAAATGATCTTTTATTTGTAAATAATTCAATTTTATGTAATAAATCCCTATTTGTTAAACTCGGAATGCAGCGGTGTTTCTGTTAGATATTTTATTTTAAAATTTTATTTAGTCGAATTCTTACCTGTGGAGGCACATGTCCTAGTGTTTTATCTTTATGTTGCCCCATTATACCCATGTTATCCTGAGAAGAGCGCTCTACCGGCTGATTGAAGAGGACAGTGTTCAGGTAAGACTATGTGCACCAGCTCACGTCTGTGAGAGTTCGTTCACTACTGTACGCTGGGTTCGAGACCGGCCTTCGCCTGGACGGAACTTAATAGTGCAGTAGGGCACAATATTTACAAGATTTTGTCTTATTTCCTTTTTTAAAACAAATTTTCATTTTAAGCAAGCCTCGGACCCATGGGAGTAACGGAGTCCCACTCCCATTTGACAGGCGAGGGACTTCTTGGAAACAACTTGGCGAACGAAATGGAATTTGATGGGGAGCTATCAATATTAATGGGGCTTATGGAAGACAGAAAGTAGAACTGGCTGAGTCAGCAAAGAGGATGCATCTGGATGTGCTAGGACTAAGTGATATTCGGGTAAGGGGAGATAACGAGGCAGAGATAGGAGATTATAAAGTGTACTTGACGGGTGTTAGAAAGGGAAGGGCAGAGTCTGGGGTAGGGCTCTTTATCAGGAATACCATTGCACGCAACATCGTTTCTGTTAGGCACGTAAATGAGTGAACGTTGTGGGTAGATTTGTCAGTGGGAGGAATTAGGACAAGAATTGTGTCCGTGTATTCACCATGTGAGGGTGCAGATGAGGATGAAGTTGACAAGATTTATGAAGCATTGAGTGACATCGTGGTCAGGGTCAACAACAAGGATAGAATAGTGCTAACGGGCGATTTCAATGCCAGAGTTGGGAATAGAAGTGAAGGATACGAAAGGGTGATGGGTAAATGTGGGGAAGATATGGAAGCTAATGGGAATGGGAAGCGTTTGCTGGACTTCTGTGCTAGTATGGGTTTAGCTGTTACGAATACATTCTTCAAGCATAAGGCTATTCACCGTTACACATGGGAGGCTAGGGGTAGCAGATCCATAATAGACTATATCTTAACAGACTTTGAATTCAGGAAATCTGTTAGGAATGTACGAGTTTTTCGCGGATTTTTCGATGATACAGACCACTATCTGATCTGTAGTGAACTAAGTATCTCTAGGCCTAGGGTAGAGAAAGTGAAATCTGTCTGCAAACGAATAAGAGTAGAAAGTCTCCAGGACGAGGAAATTAGACAGAAGTACATGGATATGATTAGTGAGAAGTTTCGAACAGTAGGCAGTAAGCAGGTTCAGGATATAGAAAGTGAATGGGTGGCATACAGGGATGCTGTAATAGAAACAGCAAGGGAATGCCTAGGAACAACTGTGTGTAAAGATGGGAAAAGGCGAACATCTTGGTGGAATGATGAAGTGAGAGCAGCCTGTAAACGTAAAAAGAAGGCTCATCAGAAATGGCTCCAAACAAGGGCCAAGGCAGACAGGGATTGGTACGTAGATGAAAGAAACAGAGTGAAACAGATAGTTGTTGAATCCAAAAAGAAGTCATGGGAAGATTTTGGTAATAACTTGGAAAGGCTAAGTCAAGCAGCAGGGAATCCTTTCTGGACAGTAATAAAGAATCTTAGGAAGGGAGGGAAAAAGGAAATGAACAGTGTTTTGAGTAATTCAGGTGAACTCATAATAGATCCCAGGGAATCACTCGAGAGGTGGAGGGAATATTTTGAACATCTTCTCAATGTAAAAGGAAATCATCATGGTGGTGTTGCAAACGGCCAAGCTCATGGGGAGGAGGAAAATTATGTTGGTGAAATTATGCTTGAGGAAGTGGAAAGGATGGTAAATAAACTCCATTGTCATAAGGCAGCAGGAATAGATGAAATTAGACCTGAAATGGTGAAGTATAGTGGGAAGGCAGGGATGAAATGGCTTCATAGAGTAGTAAAATTAGCGTGGAGTGTGGGTAAGGTACCTTCAGATTGGACAAAGTTAGTAATTGCACCTATCTATAAGCAAGGGAACTGGAAGGATTGCAACAACTATCGAGGTATCTCATTGATTAGTATACCAGGCAAAGTATTCACTAGCATCTTGTAAAGGAGGGTGCGATCAGTCGTTGAGAGGAAGTTGGATGAAAATCAGTGTGGTTTCAGACCACAGAGAGGCTGTCAGGATCAGATTTTCAGTATGCGCCAGGTAATTGAAAAATGCCACGAGAAGAATAGGCAGGTGTGTTTATATTTCGTAGATCTAGAGAAAGCATATGACAGGGTACCGAGGGGAAAGATGTTCGCCATACTGGGGGACTATGGAATTAAAGGTAGATTATTAAAATCAATCAAAGACATTTATGTTGACAATTGGGCTTCAGTGAGAATTGATGGTAGAATGAGTTCTTGGTTCAGGATCTTTACAAGGGATTTACAAGGCTGTAATCTTTCATCTTTGCTGTTCGTAGTTTACATGGATCATCTGCTGAAAGGTATAAAATGGCAGGGAGGGATTCAGTTAGGTGGAAATGTAATAAGCAGTCTGGCCTATGCTGACAACTTGGTCTTAATGGCAGACTGTGCCGAAAGCCTGCAGTCTAATATCTTGAAACTTGAAAATAGGTGTAATGAGTATGGTATGAAAATTAGCCTCTCGAAGACTAAATTGATGTCAGTAGGTAAGAAATTCAACAGAATTGAATGTCAGATTGGTGATACAAAGCTAGAACAGGTCAATAATTTCAAGTATTTAGGTTGTGTGTTCTCCTAGGATGGTAATATAGTAAGTGAGATTGAATCAAGGTGTAGTAAAGCTAATGCAGTGAGCTCGCAGTTGCGATCAGCAGTATTCTGTAAGAAGGAAGCAAATTCCCAGATGAAACTATCTTTACATCGGTCTGTTTTCAGACCAACTTTACTTTACGGGAGTGAAAGCTGGGTGGACTCAGGGTATCTTATTCATAAGTTAGAAGTAACGGACATGAAGGTAGCAAGAATGGTTGTTGGTATGAACAGGTGGGAACAATGGCAGGAGGGTACTCGGAATGAGGAAACAACGGCTACTTTAGGAATGAACTCGATGGATGAAGCTGTGTACATAAACTGGCTTCGGTGATGGGGTCATGTGAGGCAAATGGGGGAGGATAGGTTACCTAGGAGGATAATGGACTCTGTTATGGAGGGTAAGAGAAGTAGAGGTAGACCAAGATGACGATCGTTAGACTTGGTTTCTAATGATTTAAAGATAAGAGGTATAGAACCAAATAGGGCCACAGCACTAGTTGCAAATCGAGGATTGTGGTGATGTTTAGTAAATTCACAGAGGTTTGCAGACTGAACGCTGAAAGGCATAATAGTCTATAATGATGATTAGGGCTCGGATGATTAGGAAAAGTCATATTTTTTTCTTTGTCCCTATTTTCTTGCATGTTTGGATTTTGGTGAAAATCAGGTGATTATCGTCACAATTAAGTGATTTTTATTTGTCAAACAAATACATATTTTGGCTATTTTTTGTCATAAGGTCATATTTTGAGCTATTTTCATTTAAACGTCATATTTCGGCGCTTTGACGACAGCTGTAGCTGTGCAAAATTACCTTCAACTTACCAAATACGAACTAGTATTCACAAAACTGTTTCTCGGTATCATGTCTGCAGCTAATACAAGTAGAATACTCTGCCTCTTCTATCAAGATTGTGCAGGATTGTTTTCTAACATTTTGTCAGAAAGTCTGGTATATATTAAGGCTAATTTTGGAATTATATCGAGTGCAATTCCTCGTTTAGAAGCTGCTAGCTTAGAAATTCATGCACGTATTGAAATTTTGAGAAGTGTTGAACTTCCAGTACATCAATCACGTGGAATAGTTGGCGACAGTTTAAAACGGAATCTTTAAAACTTGCTTAATCGAAATTACACTTTTCGCTGTGTGTGCAAGATTAATTATGTTCTTAGACGAGAAGGTACCAGTACATTTCATGTTGAAGCCTACTTGACAGCAGTGATCTAACATTATTTAAATATGCACTAATAATGTCTTGTGTCGTAGAAAGGAGCTTCTCTTCTTACAATAATGTGTTAAGTGATAATCGGGTCTTTCGCACCTTATGCTTTGAGTATGAATCTTGTCATACACTCAATTCCATCCGCGGAGAAGAATGAAAAAGCTATGCGAGTTTGCACTATGTGCCCTGCCGCCCTACCATAATGTATTGAAAGACATCTGCTTAATTTTGTGGTGCTCAATTTAAACGTTAACGCATTTGAGTAATATTAATGAAATCTAGACTTAAACGTTCAAGAATATTTAAAAATAGATTGATTTCTACTTCTCTCGTATTTCAAATCACCAATGTAGGGTGCAAACATGTCTTGACGTTTAATATATTGTGTGATATGATAATCTTAGCGAACTTAGAACTTTATAGGTATGTATTCACAAATGCTTGATAAGTGAATACTCAGATTTTTTTAGCTAGTGGCTTTACATCGCATCAACACAGATATATCTTATGGTGACCCAGAAAATTAATACCGGGCGAGTTAGCCGTGCGCGTAGAGGCGCGCGGCTGTGAGCTTGCATCCGGGAGATAGTAGGTTCGAATCCCACTATCGGCAGCCCTGAAAATGGTTTTCCGTGGTTTCCCATTTTCACACCAGGCAAATGCTGGGGCTGTACCTTAATTAAGGCCACGGCCGCTTCCTTCCTACTCCCAGGCCTTTCCTATCCCATCGTCGCCATAAGACCTATCTGTGTCGGTGCGACGTAAAGCCCTTAGCAAAAAAAAAAAGAAAATTAATATGAAAGTAAGAATAAATTTAGTTAACAAATATGTATCAAAGGAATTGCCATTTCAATTGATAACTTATTTTAAAATGACCATGTTTAGATTAATCATTTTAGGGTCATATTTCATCACTTTTGAGGTCATATTTCCGCTACACATGGGATGCTAGGGGTACCAGATCCCTAACAGACTATATCTTAACAGACTTTGAATTCAGGACATCTGTTAGGAATGTACGAGTTTTCTGTGGATTTTTCGATGATACAGACCACTATCTGATCTGTAGTGAACTAAGTATCTCTAGGCCGAGGGAAGAGAAAATGAAATCTGTCTGCAAATGAATAAGGATAGAAAATCTCCAGGATGAGGAAATTAGACAGAAGTACATGGATATGATTAGTGAGAAGTTTCGAACAGTAGACAGTAAGCAGGTTCAGGATATAGAAAGTCAATGGGTGGCATACAGGGATGCTGTAGTAGAAACAGCAAGGGAATGCCTAGGAACAACTGTGTGTAAAGATGCGAAAAGGCGAACTTCTTGGTGGAATGATGAAGTGAGAGCAGCCTGTAAACATAAAAAGAAGGCTTATCAAAAATGGCTCCAAACAAGGGCCGAGGCAGACAGGGATTTGTATCTAGAAGAAAGAAACAGAGCGAAACAAATAGTTGTTGAATCCAAAAAGAAGTCGTGGGAAGATTTTGGTAATAACCTGGAAAGGCTAGGTCAAGCAGCAGGGAAACCTTCCTGGACAGTAATAAAGAATCTTAGGAAGGGAGGGGAAAAGGAAATGAACAGTGTTTTGAGTAATTCAGGTGAACTCATAATAGATCCCAGGGAATCACTCGAGAGGTGGAAGGAATATTTTGAACATCTTCTCAGTGTAAAAGGAAATCATCCTGGTGGTGTTGCAAACAGCCAAGCTCATGGGGAGGAGGAAAATGTTGTTGGTGAAATTATGCTTGAGGAAGTGGAAAGGATGGTAAATAAACCCCATTGTCATAAGGCAGCAGGAATAGATGAAATTAGACCTGACATGGTGAAGTATAGTGGGAAGGCAGGGATGAAATGGCTTCATAGAGTAGTAAAATTAGCGTGGAGTGTTGGTAAGGTACCTTCAGATTGGACAAAAGCAGTAATTGCACCTATCTATAAGCAAGGGAACAGGAAGGATTGCAACAACTATCGAGGTATCTCATTGATTAGTATACCAGGCAAAGTATTCACTGGCATCCTGGAAGGGAGGGTGCGATCAGTCGTTGAGAGGAAGTTGGATGAAAACCAGTGTGGTTTCAGACCACAGAGAGGCTGTCAGGATCAGATTTTCAGCATGCGCCAGGTAATTGAAAAATGCTACGAGAGGAATAAGCAGTTGTGTTTATGTTTTGTAGATCTAGAGAAAGCATATGACAGGGTACCGAGGGAAAAGATGTTCGCCATACTGGGGGACTATGGAATTAAAGGTAGATTATTAAAATCAATCAAAGACATTTATGTTGACAATTGGGTTCAGTGAGAATTGATGGTAGAATGAGTTTTTGGTTCAGGGTACTTACAGGGGTTAGACAAGGCTGTAATCTTTCACCTTTGCTGTTCGTAGTTTACATGGATCATCTGCTGAAAGGCATAAAATGGCAGGGAGGGATTCAGTTAAGTGGAAATGTAGTAAGCAGTTTGGCCTATGCTGACGACTTGGTCTTAATGGCAGACTGTGCCGAAAGCCAGCAGTCTAATATCTTGGAACTGGAAAATAGGTGCAATGAGTATGGTATGAAAATTAGCCTCTCGAAGACTAAATTGATGTCAGTAGGTAAGAAATTCAACAGAATTGAATGTCAGATTGGTGATACAAAGCTAGAACAGGTCGATAATTTCAAGTATTTAGGTTGTGTGTTCTCCCAGGATGGTAATATAGTAAGTGGGATTGAATCAAGGTTTCGTAAGGCTAGTGCAGTGAGTTCGCAGTTGCGATCAACAGTATTCTGTATGAAGGAAGTCAGCCCCCAGACGAAACTATCTTTACATCGGTCTGTTTTCAGACCAACTTTACTTTACGGGAGCGAAAGCTGGGTGGACTCAGGATATCTTATTCATAAGTTAGAAGTAACAGACATGAAAGTAGCAAGAATGATTGCCGGTACAAACAGGTGGGAACAATGGCAGGAGGGTACTCGGAATGAGGAGATAAAGGCTAATTTATGAATGAACTCGATGGATGAAGCTGTACGCATGAACCGGCTTCGCTGGTGGGGTCATGTGAGGCGAATGGAGGAGGATAGGTTACCTTGGAGAATAATGAACTCTGCTATGGAGGGTAAGAGAAGTAGAGGGAGACCAAGACGACGATGGTTAGACTCAGTTTCTAACGATTTAAAGATAAGAGGTATAGAACTAAATGAGGCCACAACACTAGTTGCAAATGGAGGATTGTGGCAACGTTTAGTAAATTCTCAGAGGCTTGCAGACTGAACGCTGAAAGGCATAACAGTCTATAATGATAACGTATGTTTGTATGTATGTATATATAAGATTATTAGTAAATGGTTGAGCATATAAACACATTCAATATATAAAATATGTACATCATCAATATGAGGATTACAGAGAATTATTTCTGACTGTATTTACATTCACATTTGCATAACAGTAAAGTTGCAAAGGTACAAGAATGGATTACAGAGTATTTTCATTTACATAACATAAGAGTTGCAAAGGTACAAGAATAGATCAGGACAGTTTGCAAGATTGTTCGTGAGAATGACTTGAATGACAACTGATACACTGACTGACAGAGCAAATGCAACACCAAGAAGGAGTGGTTCGAAAGGGATGAAAGTTGGGGAAAAAACAGACGGCACGGACGAATAATTGATGTTTATTTCAAACCGATATGCAGGTTACACAATGCGCACGGCATCGACTCAGTAGGATGTAGGACCACCGCGAGCGGCGATGCACGCAGAAACACGTCGAGGTACAGAGTCAATAAGAGTGCGGATGGTGTCCTGAGGGATGATTCTCCATTCTCTGTCAACCATTTGCCACAGTTGGTCGTCCGTACGAGGCTGGGGCAGAGTTTGCAAACGGCGTCCAATGAGATCCCACACGTGTTCGATTGGTGAGAGATCCGGAGAGTACGCTGGCCACGGAAGCATCTGTGCACCTCATAGAGCCTGTTGGGAAATGCGAGCAGTGTGTGGGCGGGCATTATCCTGCTGAAACAGAGCATTGGGCAGCCCCTGAAAGTACGGGAGTGCCACTGGCCGCAGCACATGCTGCACGTAGCGGTGGGCATTTAACGTGCCTTGAATACGCACTAGAGGTGACGTGGAATCATACGCAGTAGCGCCCCAAACCATGATGCCGCGTTGTCTAGCGGTAGGGCGCTCCACAGTTACTGCCGGATTTGACCTTTCTCCACGCTGACGCCACACTCGTCTGCGGTGACTATCACTGACAGAACAGAAGCGTGACTCATCGGAGAACACGACGTTCCGCCATTCCCTCATCCAAGTTGCTCTAGCCCGGCACCATGCCAGGCGTGCACGTCTATGCTGTGGACTCAATGGTAGTCTTCTGAGCGGGCGCCGGGAGTGCAGGCTTCCTTCAACCAATCGACGGGAAATTGTTCTGGTCGATATTGGAACAGCCAGGGTGTCTTGCACAAGCTGAAGAATGGCGGTTGACGTGGCGTGCGGGGCTGCCACCGCTTGGCGGCGGATGCGCCGATCCTCGCGTGCTGACGTCACTCGGGCTGCGCCTGGACCCCTCGCACGGGCCACATGTCCCTGTGCCAACCATCTTCGCCACAGGCGCTGCACCGTGGACACATCCCTATGGGTATCGGCTGCGATTTGACGAAGCGATCAACCTGCCCTTCTCAGCCCGATCACCATACCCCTCGTAAAGTCGTCTGTCTGCTGGAAATGCCTCCGTTGACGGCGGCCTGGCATTCTTAGCTATACACGTGTCCTGTGGCACACGACAACACGTTCTACAATGACTGTCGGCTGAGAAATCACGGTACGAAGTGGGCCATTCGCCAACGCCGTGTCCCATTTATTGTTCGCTACGTGCGCAGCACAGCAGCGCATTTCACATCATGAGCATACCTCAGTGACGTCAGTCAGTGTATTTTGATTTGAACAGCACTGTACCTTTCCCAAAAATAATGCTTGACTCTTTGTTTGAATTTTGCCAAAGTTGGTGCTGTTTTTATCTCCACAGGGATGTTATTAAATAACTGGATTGCAGAGAACTTCAAGCTGTTTATACCATATTTATAAGAACAAACATTGTATAAGGCAAAGTCATTTGCGTGCCTAGTACTATATGGATGGTTGTCAGAATTCAGAGTATATGTAGTGTTGTGGTGTTTAAATTTATGTTTTATTTTATACATGAGTACAGCTGTATTGAATTATGTTCTCATGCTTAGGGGTGGTATTTTGGCACTTAGGTATAGATATTTTATTGGCGTTAGGTAGGGAAGATTAAGTATATTTCTAACAGCTCTATTTTGTAATACCATTAGCTCATTCAAGTCAGACGTCTTACAGCGCATCCAGATTACATTCAAATATTGTAGGTGACTATGAATTAAAGAGTAGTAGATCTGTTTTAGAAGATGTTGTGGGATAAGATAACTAAGTTTCTTTAAAATTCCTGCAACAGGTGTGATCTTTTTTAGTAATGTATTCAACATGGTCTGTCCAGTTCAAGTTCCTATCAATAACCAACCCAAGATATTTGACAGTACTAACTAGTTTTATTTCAGTATTCTGCATATATATTTGACTGTGTGGGATTTCATGAACTGTACTTTTTAAAATAATGTAATTAGTTTTTAAAGTGGATTACATTACATAATTACATAGATTAGCAGTAAAAAACGAACAGATATTGGAAGATGGGATTGTCCATTCAACCTAACCCTAGTCATCAAGCACAATAACAGCAGCCATAACTTTCAAAATGCTCATTTCCGTGGCAAGTGAGACCGAGTTTGTCGTGCGTAGCGAAACAGAAGCGAACTTGGTTCATGATCCAACTTCAGGAACCATCTTCCTATATGTATAGGGCACTTCAGACTCGAAGGAGCAGCAATACAGTGTTTCAGTGTAGTCTGACTATGATAAAGTTCCATTCACAATGCAAACGTAACTGTAAACTTACTGATGTAACGAAGCGTAAATTTAACATCCACGGTTCACATTAATGTAATGACCAAACAGCAGCCAGAACACTGCCATGTTATTAGCAGACTGTATGTATGTTGGGTATTCAGACTGAAGGTTGGTTGGATCCTCAACAGGTCCACCATTAGCTGTCATAGATTGCCTAGGTGTCAATGAAGAGGCGTACTAAGGAAATGAGGAGTGAGGTAGTTTCCTGTTGCTTTCCTCTGTTAGCAGAAAAGCCGGGTTTTAGGCTATTTTAATACCACGATGCAATCAAAAAAGGTGCTAGCACAATTCATGTTACTTCAAACTTTCTTGCTTTGTTCCCGGGAGCTGCGTACCTGGAAAGGCGAAGTAAACATCGACGCAGAAGAATCAAAGGAGGTTATATGAGGGCGATTTCGGTAATCTACTGCAAGAAATGACCCTCATCAGTTCGTGTCCCCATTTCTAACAAAAGGAATTGCTGACATCACACTCCGATAAGATGTTTTTGTATGATGTCATTTTCAGTAATATTTAATATTAAACACAATGTGTACATACGATTTTAAAAATAGAGAAATTCACTGTCAATACAAGGTTTCACCTTTAGTATAATGAGAAAGAGGAAATGTTCTTTGTGTGCAGTCGAACAGCTGGTGAGCCACAGATTTCACAAACCCAGTCGCTGTATACGTGGTGAAAACATTTCTTATTACAAATACGGTGATGAATTGCTCCTCTCGTATAGAGGTGACGTAGCTCAAAATTGGCTGATTTCCATTCATCATTGTTCATTGCAGGAGTATTAAAGAATTCTGGGTCTATTACTGCAGTCGTTCGTCCAGGAACCTGTTGGTAAGTGGAAGATGTTTCTGCTAGGTGGTAATTATATGAGTCGATTTGGTGAGAACTTTGAGATGCAGAGTGCTCTGCAATGGTTTTCAGATTTCTCTATGAAATGTTGCGTACAATGCTACCGGTGCAACTTTGAGCTTCAATAATGACATTGTTGTTCTTAGTGAAAGGGATTTGAGATTGTGAATCTCCATTGCAGTTCTATCTTCATTGTGCCTTGTGGAAGTATCATGGGGCTCAGGGGTGACTGAAGAAGACCATCACTGATGTTCATTACATTCCCTCCCATGATGCTTCGAGCTTCTTTATACGCCTTTGTATGGTCGAAGTAATCTGTCTCAGTTTCCTGGCAATTTCTGATTCTATTCCAAGTCTTGCATGGAACTACAGTATTGATAAATCAATGACGTGCCACATGATACATGAAGTCACTCGTCCTATCTGAGACGCATTTCATGAGGAGTATCTAACATTGACTACTGAAGAATCCTTCCACAGAATTGGGCAAGACTTCTACACACAGTAGCATATGCCAAAACCGGGCTAGTTGGCCATGCGGTTAGGAGCGTGCAGCTGTGAGCTTGCATCCAGGAGAGTGTGGGTTCGAACCCCACTGTCGGCAGCCCAGAAGATGGTTTTCCGTGGTTTCCCATTTTCACACCAGACAAATGCTTGGGCTGTACCTTACTGTAATTAAGGCCATGGCTGCTTCCTTCCCCTTTCCTATCGCATCGTCGCCATAAGATCTATGTGTGTCAGTGCAACGTAAAACAAATCATTAAGAATATTAAAAATTGGACATGGCAAATTGTATTGGTGCTATGGACGGGAAACACATTGTAATTCAAGCTCCAAGTAACTCAGGAAATATTCAGCACAGTTTTAATTTGGCCGTTTGCAAGATCAATCATTGCTTTATTTATGTTGACATTAGAGCTTATGGATCACAGTGTGGAATACTTTGCCAATGTGAATTTGCACATAGATTTTACAATTGTTTGCTCCCAATCCCTACCTTTGATCTCAAATTCTTAATTAGACAAACCCCATGCTATATTGCTTTGTTTATGATGAGGCATTTCCTCTGAAAACAAACCTAATGGGACCATTCCCAAAGGCTTTCTCAACGAGTTTAAGGACAGAAATATTTAACTATCGCCTCTCTAGCACCTAACGTGTTAATGAAAACACTTTCGGTATTTTGATTTATGAAGGCTAGGACTGATTTTCGTCAAAATCAACGTTCTACAGTACTGAGGTTATCTCACTCCAGCACACAATATAGACCACAGTACAATGAATTGAGTGCACTCTTACTCATAGCATCATAAAAACAGCTCCCATTGGTCAGAACAGAGTCCTGTGTAACTTCCTTCAAAGTAGAATGCCTATTTTTAATCGAAACAAACTGGTATATGTTATTTAAAAACCAAACATAACTGCGCAACAATGACCTAATAAGCAACTGCTGCTCAGCCCGAAGACCTGCAGGTTACGAGGTGTCATGTGGTCAGTACGACAAAAAGGTGGATCCTTCCCTTTAATATTGTACATCTTATTTTCTCTATTCAATACAGAACAATCATGAAGTTTTTAACTTAAAAAAAAAAAAAATTCTCTGCCATTTTTCTTGGCTTTCTAGACCAGGCGTGTCATTTCACCGTGAGATAGGTCCTCGAGTAGACCTCAGATCCAGGTAAAAGTCACTGACCTGGCCAGGAATCGAACCCAGGATCTCCTGTTAACGGCAGACATGCTGCGGGGCCGGCGTCTGTTATTTAAGTATGACTTAATTACGTACAGCGAGGGAACTCGACACCATTTTTATTCATTCTGGCAAAATGTCAAAATAAAATCAAATCAAAATCTCTTTATTTGCAAATGAGGTGTCTACCTCGGTGGCAGATGGTACACTAAAATACATTATTGTCAAGCACTAAATATTATATTAACAAGAGAAGAAAATTTTCCTATAATACAATATTATACAATTTACGCTAACAATGTTTTCTATTAAACACACAGTTCATCCTTAATAAATTTATATTGTTTACAAAATTCTACTTATAATATCTCCTATACTTACAAATATAGTCAACTGATATACAGTATGTGGAATTACTTCAAATGATACTATACAACTGGTATAAGATTAATATTTACATTGCATTTATTTATTTACCTTTTTTTTTTTTTTTTACCCATTCTGGAACCTAAGTAGCATAACGACATGCTGCGTCTTAACCAGAGCCCCTTTTGCCACCACTTTTCAGAGTTCCTGAAGGGCCTTCACAGCTACCGTAGCGGTCCGAGGGCCCTCGAACTCATGCTCTTGTATCCTATGCACAAGATGTCGCAGGAAGCTTTTGGAACTGCAGTGCAATAGGCTGTTGTGCAATCAGGATAAAACTCAATTTCTTGCACTAGCTTTGTCTAAAGATGTATCGATGCCAGATCGAACTGGGAAGTACACATTGATCGTGTTTGAAAAAATAAATAAAAATAAATAAATTTATCACAGTGACCTATGTGATATGGAAATTGAGGGATTTAGTTAACGCAGTGCCTACCTAAGGATGGCCATACATTACTTGAAAATGAAAATCCACAACCTGTTTCGACTGGATCAGGAATGGAATGAATGAAGCCCCATCTTGCGGCAAGGATAAGAATTGTGCCGGCTGCCAAAGCATGTCACGCTCCTTTGGGTCAATGATTAGTGAATGACAGATGAAATTAAATGATATTGGAGAGTGTTGCTGGAATGAAAGATGACAGGGAAAACTGGAGTACCCGGAGAAAAACCTGTCCCTCCTCCGCTTTGTCTAGCATAAATGTCACATGGAGTGACCGAGATTTGAACTACGTGTGCTGCCACCTGTGCCACGGAGACTCATCATGTATTAGTTATGGGCTGTTATTATGGGGTCATTCTTCTTACTTATATAATATTCTTCTAATACAGGAAAAGCTTGTGCTCACAATGTGCAGGGCTGGTGCAGTTGAGCATTGTAGATTGTCAATGCCTGTTCATTAAGTTTAAAATACTGACAATTATGAATTTGCACATTTATGTCTCTCTGACAAATGTTAAAAACAACATAAATTAATTCAATATGATGCTTGCTTGTTTTAAGGGGCCTAACATCGAAGGTCATCGACCGAATTAATTCAATAGTAGGGAAAACATTCCCCTTTGCACGGCAAAGTAGGCTGTCAAGAATTACTCACTCACATTCTGCATATCCACTCCTTTAAGCAGTTTGGAAGGAAATTGTATGACTGGTTAATAGAAAATCCATTTTATAATACATAAGAATTCTGAGACGCCATGTTTGTATTAAGATTTAATAAAAGGTGTTTGTACATTTAGCCATGTTAATATCAATTACTAAATTATTATCAATATTGACTAAGCCTATTTCATTGTATATATGTTCAATGGCAAATAAAGATTTTGATTCTTGGTCTAATCAGAAAAACAAGAAAGCAGTTCTGGTCATTTTTCTCTGACAAGACCTTGGATAAACTTATAACTCTGACGTCTATTCAGAAGCCAAGTGTTTTGAGCAAGAATATAGCAAGCTCTTCTTGAAGAGGGCAAAATCAGTGGCAGTCATCTGCAGCAACGACCAATAATGTGATCTTGTATATGCTGCTAATTTTATGCTTGAATATGATAAGTTGACAGTTGGAATTTAAATTTATTCTGTGTAACTTAATGCATATGTCATAATGAGACCTCGGATTTTTAGGCGCTAAAATAGGCTCTCAAATAAGTAAAATAGGTTCTAAAAATATGTTTTAGGCAGCTTCAGTTTTACATATTTTAATAAGCATTTATCAATTAAAATACAATTTTCATTTTTCTAAATTGATAACTCTAAATGCATACAAGTAATACAATATTTCACATACACAATGGTTCGCCACATTTTTGAGTTTTTATCTCTTAAATAATTAAAACATTGAATTACAAGTACGTTACTGCCCATAATTTGATGCACAGCAAATCACTAGCTTTCTGTTGTGAAACAAGACCGCTTGTGTGACAACACTAGCTTGTAGGCTGGTTACAGGGTTGTATTTGAATTTTGGTACAAGACGAGGGGAGATGTCACATTCACCGTTAGTTTTGCCAATCAAAACATCAACCAGAACACAGTCCTGGGTTCTTCTGTAGTACTTTATTAAGCTTGTCCCCAATTCTATTCCCAGCAGGGCCTGGAGCAAAGCTGATTTTTTCTTTCACCTCTTCTAACAAGTCCAATTGTTCATAAACAGGTTTCCTGGAAGACTCAAGTGCAGAAATAACAGGGACCAAAAAAAAAGTATAATGGGACCTGATGTAGGCAATTTCTTGAGAAATGGTTACATCCTTTAGAACATTTCTGGCCTAAGTAATGCATGTGGCGTCTTCGTTTAGGGCGAGAACCAAACTTCTGATTGCATCAAAATGTTCGCTGTACTACACAATGGCCTGAAGCCAAGTCCCCCAGCGTGTAAGGATGGGTTCTGGTGGCAGTGGAAGATCCGGTAATTCATTGCGGAACAACTGGATTCATGTGGGAGCCTTTACAAAAATTTTCTTAGTGGAGGAGATCATCTTGTTGACTCAAGGAAATTCGGCACATATCTGCTCAGCCATGCGATTCATAGCATGAGCAAGACGAGTGATGTGAATCAAAGCAGGGTAAAATACTTTCAGCAACTTAGCAGCAGCAATCATGTAGGCGGCTGCATCAGTAAATATAAGAAGCACCTTATTTTCATCCATGTTATTGGGGAAAAGCATCTTGAGACCTTTATTTACAAACTGAGCAACTCTCTCCTGATTGGTTTTAATTAACTGTCTGCTGCAGATCAAATATGGCGAACACGGCGTGTCGGCATCTAATTTTCCGACTATCTGACTTACTTGACTTAATTCCTGTTGTTCCTTGTGGAACATAGGGCATCAACAAAGCATCTCCATCTGATCCTGTTGCCAGCCAACCTCTTCACCTCTCTCCAGGTCTTGCCTTCTTCCATTGTACAGATCTTCGCCACGTTTGTTTGGGCCTTCCTCTCCTCCTTTTACCCTACGGGTTCCAATCCAGTGCCTCTCTCTCAATGGCTTCATTCCCTTTCCTCAACGTATGCCCTATCCATTTCCATTTGCGCCGCTTTATCTGTATAGCCATCTCGGTTTCACCCGTCCTTCTCCATAGTTCATGATTGGAGATTACTTCCGGCCAGTAGATGTTTAAAATCTTCCTTAAACATCGGTTGACAAAGGTCTGCAACTTGGAGGTAATCACTTTAGTCACTTTCCAAGTCTTGGACCCATACAGTAGAACAGCCTTGACATTACTTCGGAAAATGTGAAGTTTGGTGCTGATATATAATTTGTTATTCTTCCATCCCGGATAGAGCCGAACAAAGGCACCGTTCGCTTTTTGTATACGTTGAGAAACATCCTGTACTACTCCTCCTTCTTTGGTAACTACACTGCCCAAGTAGGTGAAACTATCCACATCCTCTATAGGTTTATCACTGAAGACAAATGGGTCTAGTTTGTTGGTGTTCATCCTTAGGGCCTTGGTCTTCTTTGAGTTAATCGTTAGTCCCACCTTTTTTCCTTCTTTTACCAAGTCTTCAATCTTTGATTGCATTTCACCTTGTGCCTTAGACAGGAGACACACTTCGTCAGCGAAGTCTAGGTCTTCTAACCTATTAGCCAATCCCCAATGGACACCGCGTTTCACATTTTGTGTTACATTCCGCATTACCGCATCAATTACCACCAGGAACATGGTTGGTGAGAGGATACATTCTTGACGTACTCCTGAACGTACAGATATAGGCTCAGATACACGGCCCTCATGTATGACTCTGCATGTATAATCACGGTATATTTCCTGAATGAGGTTGGTAATTTGTGATGGCACTCCATACCGCTTCACTTCCTTCCACATAGCTTCTCTGTTGATCGAATCAAAAGCTTTTTCGAAATCGATGAACACTGCATAGAGGCGAGATGACCATTCAGCACACTGCTCCAGAATTATCCTCAAGGTGTTTATTTGGTCTACACACGAGCGATTCGATCGAAAGCCTGCCTGTTCCCGTCGGAGCCTCAAGTTGATATACTCCTTAATTCTGTTCAACAGAACCCTGGTGAAGACTTTGCTAGGGATTGAAAGAAGCGTAATGCCCCTCCAGTTGTTACAGTTTGACGTATCACCCTTCTTTGGCAACTTCACCAGCAACCCACATTTCCAATCTGTCGGCATTTCTCCATTAAGCCATATCTTCTCAAATAGCGGCTGCAACATATTGGCAGTGGTATCCATATCAACCTTCATGACTTCTGCTGGAATATTGTCAATACCTGCTGCCTTACCAATATGTAACTCTCTCAATGCCCGCTTGATTTCCTCCACTGTTGGAATGCCGACTTTAATCTTTGGGTCAGGCTGGGTTTCTTCCTCTTCACCTTCTCCTGCATCTACTTGCTCCTCCAAGGAGTGGTTTAACACCACAGAGAAGTGTTCCTACCATCGCTTCAGTTGATCCTCGCAGTTTGTTAGGAGGACACCATTTTTGTTTCTGACTGGACGGTTTTTCTGCATCTGCTTCCTTGCCAGAACTCTGGTGATGGTATAGAGTTCTCTAAGATTTCCCTTTCTGGCCTCTGCTTGTTGAGATAGGTCATCTCTCCTCACACTTCTCTTTACTTCCTTATCCTTCGCAGCATATTTGGACTGCAATTCTGCCTTCCTTGCTTTCCGACTATCAAGTGGGCAATATAATGACCTAGAGTATCAGTAGTCTCATCGACAGAGATCCAGATGTATGAGTCTCCTATATCTTCCCTTATCCGCCTGACTGTGTCTTCATAAATAGTATCCAGGTAGTTTTTTCTTAAAGTTGATTCGGATGGAATGTTCCGATGACAATATTTTTGTATAAAAACTTTTGAAGGAAGGATTTTCAAGTGAGTTCAAGGGAATATTTGCTGACACAAGAGCTCTGCATAAGTCCTCATGGAATTCGTCTTTGCTTCCCTTATTTAGCGATTCCGTTGTTAATAATCTTTGTTTAAGATTTGATTTTCTTTGCAGATTTTCCTGATGTTTAATCCACTAGACATGTTGCTTAGATGCGATTGCTTTTCACTGGACACCTAGAAACAACGACAACTATATATAGTCAGAAATATTGTGTAACGTATTTGGACAAGAAAGATATTCCACCTACCATTACTATTTATTATGAAGCAGACTTACATCAGTACCGGTTTCGACTGTATACAGTCATCATCAGCTGATAGGCATTGGCATGTGTTACAAAGATGTTGTCATCGAATTAGATGTTATCGTCATATCATTTGTGATTGCGTGGGGTTAAAATTGTTTCTGAGATTAAATATGGTAGAAAAAGCTTAACTAGACTTCAAATAAATTGTACATACACATTAAACACATGAAACATGTATATAAAACACTTGTTGAATTTAAAAGTTCATGTCTTACAATGTTCTTTCTTCAGGCTTTCTCGTTTTGGGTCTTGTGCGCCTATGTTTATGTTGATTGATTTTGAGCTCGTAAACAGTTCTTGAGGATGTTCTGTTTGTCTAAGTAATGTATTCATATATGCTTGTAACGAAAGCCAAGTCATTGGATGGTCAAGTATTGTGGGTAGAGATGATATGTAGCTCAGCTGTTGATGTGTTTTGATGAATTCTGAAGCTGATTATAAAGTCTTGATTTTTAAATTTGTAAGTTTTTGGTGGTGACCTCCCTCTTGTCTGTATCCGTGTATGGGAGCTGTAGTTATCTGTGAAAGATAAACTAGTATGAGTACAGTGTAAGTTTGAACGAATGCCTGAAGTTGTGTGTGGAAGTAAATAGGTACTTACTGCTGTTGTTGTTGAACGACATTCTGTTTAGGAGCTCGTTGCGCACTGCTGCGTGTACGTCTGGGTTTTATGTTCTCAGTAGTGAGGGGTATGGATGGATGGGTAGGGGGAGTGGCTATTGTGGGGGTAGGGGTGGAGCTGGGCTTGTCATTCGTCAGTCTTCTGGGGCGTGCTGTGTTCTGTTTATTTACTATTTTGAGGTAATCATTTTTTAGGGCGGGAATAGCTTTATTGAAAATGATACTGTTTTTTTCCATAATGTCATTAATATTGTAATTATGATTGGTGTATTGGTTTAGGGAAATGTAGAAATCTTCAGTTATGTTAAGCAGGGGCCCCTTAGAATTTATGTTTAATATTTTCATATCGTTTTCGATGTCCGTGAACCTGTGTTTGAATTCTTCGATATGCTGAGCTATTGATGAAAAGTGGTTATGTTTTACTGCGTTTAAATGTTCATTGTAGTGGATTATGAAGTTTCAATATAACTTGTCTCGCATTTGTTGGATTTAATACGATAAACTCCTGATTGGTTGTATTTATTGTTGTTAACTGTCCTGGTGTTATGTATAATGTTGGTGCTGTTGCGCATGGTTTTAAATGCTATTTTCAGGTTGTACTTCTTAAAAACATTAGTTATGGTGTATAAGTGTGTATTGTTAAAAGTAAATAAGGCGTAATCTTTCTTGGCTTTGTCTGTTTTTGTTAATTTGGTATTGGGTTGGAAGTTAATCTTATGAATGATCTTGTTGACCATTTCTTTACTATATCCATTGTGTTTGGCTATATCGTAGATTAATTGTAGTTCATTATTTAGATCTTCTGTTGTCATTGGTATGTTAAAGGCTCTGTATACCATGCTATAGTAAGCTGCTGTTTTATGTTTGTTGGGGTGGATGGAATTGATTTTTATGGTATTTGAAGTATGTGTGCATTTCCTGTAGATTTTGTAAGATAAATGGTTGTCATGTCTGGTTATTGTTAGATCCAAGTAATTTAAGATGCAGTTATTTTCAGTCTCTTTAGTGAATTTTATCTGGGGGTCCAATGTGTTGAGTTTGTCTAATATGGTGTTTGCGTCGGTGGATCTATTGTCTGTAATTACAAAAATATTGTCAACAAATCTGCACCAGAAGTATATGTTTTCTATTTTATTGATTGATGTATATTCTAAGTGATCGATATAAATTTCTGCTAGTATCCCGGAGGCAGGGGATCCCATAGGTAGGCCTTGTTGCTGGTATATGGTATCATGGAATTTGAAGTAATTATTATTTGTGGCAAATGCAAATAAGTTAATGAATTCTTCTATTTCTTGGGTGCTCAAATTGCTATTGATTTTTAGGTTGGTTTTGATTATTTCAATTGTTTGTTTGGTGGGTGTGTTTGGATACAAGAGTGTGGTGTTGTTCAGTCTTTAATTCTTTAGTTCTATTGCAAAATTCTATTGAGTTTTGTACTGTCTTGTTTGTTAAAAATGAGTAATGCTTTTTAAGGAATATATGAATGAACTGCGAAAGTTGATAGGTTGGGCTAATTTATGACAGGTCTCATGGGTATGTTTTCTTTATGTATTTTGGCGTAGGCTTTTGCGGATTCTGTTTCGGTAAGAAGAAAGTGTGTGTTCTTAAGTAGACTTTTGAGGTTTCTTTGTATGTTGTTGGTTGGATCTTTAAGCTTGGTTATAAAGGTGTTGTCTTGAAAACATTCTTTGGTCGTTGTTATATATTCGTTCTTGTCCGTAGTGACAATGGTGTTGCCTTTGTCAGCTTTCGTTATTAGTAAATTGTCCTGTTTTATTTTGTTTTTGAGTTTGTTTAAATGCGATTTATTGGTGGTATTGTTGTTTAGGTTGTTGTTGTGAATGTTATTCATTTACTGCAGGATCATCCTTTCAAAATATTCCCATACGAACTACTTGAAGAGGTCAGACATGAAATAAGCAAAAGGATCCAAGCACAACAGTTTAGAACATGAAATATGTTCCATGCTGGGTGCTATTGAACCCTGTTCTGTAACCACTCCTTGTATTACCATAACAACACTTGGAAACAACATACCATGTTTCAGGCTGGGTGCTATTGGTCCCTGTTCTGTAACCACTCCTTGTATTACCATAACAACACTTGGAAACAACATACCATGTTTCAGGCTGGGTGCTAATGGTCCCTGTTCTGTAACCACTCCTTGTACTTTATTACGATAACAACACTTGGAAACAACATACCATGTTTCAGGCTGGGTGCTAATGGTTCCTGTTCTGTAACCACTCCTTGTATTACCATTACAACACATGGAAACAAAGTACCACGTTTCAGGCTGGATTGTAATGGTCCCTGTTCTGTAACCACTCCTTGTATTACCATAACAACACTTGGAAACAATGTACCATGTTTCAGGCTGGGTTGTAATGGTCCCTGTTCTGTAACCACTCCTTGTACTTTATTACGATAACAACACTTGGAAACAACGTACCATGTTTCAGGCTGGGTTGTAATGGTCCCTGTTCTGTAACTACTCCTTGTACCTTATTACGATCACAACACTTGGAAAGAAAGTACTATGTTGCAGGCTGGGTGCTAATGGTTCCTGTTCTGTAGCCCAGGGATTCCAAACTTTTTTTGTTGGTGGCACACTGTTTTGCAATGCTGAATACAGCGGCATACCCCAATGTTCAGGGTACTATACTTTCTTTAGAGGAATTCTGAATGCTAGAGACCAGTCCCAAATGAAGGAAGGTTCTCAAACTACCAGAACATTAGAGGAATTTGTTGATCACTCCCGAACCCTAGAGGAGCATATATAAACCAATCAATACTCACCTGCAGTTAGTTCAGTAATTCAGTTGGAAACGGAGAGGTGTTTAAGTGTAGTACACAACTTAGTGCAATTAATTGTTGAATAAATCACAATATTGGTGTTATTATAAAACTGAAATAAATATACCAATATTGTGTTGTAATATGGTGTATTTTTTAATTAAACGTCAATGATTAAATAGCAGTAAAGGACATCAGAGTGAAAATAGAACATCGTGAATTTCCTCACCTGTAAAGAAACTGGCCCTACTGATATTTACTAATGTTGTTATCGGTGAAGCTCCACGTAGTTTCAGCCGATGTTTCACTGAGTGTGTAGTGGTTTTTGGTACTGTGTAATTGCACTTACTTTCCTCCCTTTACTGTGTTTAGTGTAACCGCTGTAGTAACGGTCCTTCGCGGCTTGGCCAACGCCTGATTATCAGTTTCCAGATCGAAAGGAAGATGTTCCAGGTACATTCTGAAGCGTTCTAAAGAGAAGACAACAGCTAAGGTTTCAACTCATAAACGGAATAATTTCGCTTAGCAGGACTCAGGGCACAAATTTGGCATCCTTTCTTCTCAAGTCATTTAATGGGGCTGCATGTTCTGCAAAATTGGGAATGAATTTGCAAAAAAAATTTACCATGCCAATGAATCTGGCTACAGGCTTGACTTCCTTTGGAGTGGGAAAATTCTGGATGGCGGCAGTATGAGACTGATCGATTGAGACACCCCTCCCCGACACAATATGGCCTAAGAAGGACATCACCGGGCTGAGTGGCTCAGATGGTTAAGGCGCTAGCCTTCTGACCCCAACTTGGCAGGTTCGATCCTGGCTCAGTCCGGTGGTATTTGAAGGTGCTCAAATACGTCAGCCTCGTGTCGGTAGATTTACTGGCACGTAAAAGAACTCCTGCCGGACTAAATTCCAGCACCTCGGCGTCTCCAATAACCATAAAAGAGGAGTTAGTGGGACGTAAAATAAATAACATTATTAAGGACATCTGGGGTTGTGCGAAGGAAACCTTGGTGGCCTTGAAGGTTAGACCTGCTTTACGCAGTCTTTCAAGCACTTCATTGAGATGCAGTAGGTGTTCCTCGAAGGTTTCACTAAAAGTTACGAGATCATCGAGGTAATTATAAACGAACTTGAACTTAATGTCCAATAGGACATAATCTAGTAACTGTGTAAGGACGGCCGCTCCAGTCGCCAAGCCAAATGGGACACGCTCAAATTTATATAGGTTCCAATCGGTCGCAAATTCTGTGAGATGTTTGGATTTTTGGCAAGGGGTATCTGGTAATAAGCCTGATTTAAATCGAAGGTGGTGAAAATTTTTGCATTAGCACACCAAGAAAAACAAGAGTGCAAATCAGGAAGGGGGACAGAATGAAGGACCACTTTATGGTTCAACATCCGATAGTCCACTACAGGATGATAATCACCTTGCGGTTTAGGGACCAGAAACATGGGAGAAGAATAGACTGACTTGGACGGGCGTATCACTCTGTCAGCGATCATTTGATCAATAATAGCCTTCAGGGCTTTCATTTTGGGAGGTGACAGCCTATACGAAGGAGAGCGAACAGGTATGTTATCCGTAACCTCAATTTTGTATTCTAATACATTGGTGAAACCTAACCTGTCGGCGAAGACATCAGGGAACTTATCGCAGAGTTTCCTAAGTTGATTGGCCTGGTCTTCGGGTAAGTGATTAAAATCAAAAGCGTTGGGTTCGTCAGAATCTTCAGGAACGGCGTTAACGTGACAAGGCAGAATAGGGGAGCGATCACACAGCTCAAATGTTCTTGCACAAAATTTAAAATGGAATCTGTTGAACTGGAGGTCCAAAATCATGCCTGTTTTTACAATAAAATTGGCACCCAATATGAATTGGCAGGATAAATCTCTTGCCACTAGCACTGGCATTTTCCAGGTGAAATCACGGACTCTAATCTTGACCTCTAGGGACCCTACAATATTCAATGAATTGGAATTAGCAGTATGGCAGGTTAAGGACACGGGTTCTAATGTCGGTACCTTGCAAACAGTTTTCATAGAATCATACCAGGTCTCGCTCATCAAGCTGACACTACTCCCAGAGTCTAGTAATGCACAGACAGGTTCATTATTTAACTCTATGCATAAATACGGTAGTTTACAAGAAGGTATGGCAGAAATCCTACAAGATTGCAAGAAACGAACACCAGAGTCAAACTGGGAGCAATCATTAGCCTCAGAATTAAGTAAATCATCCAAAGTACAGTCATGATTGACAAGACAAGAAGCCATGCTATGGGGTTTACTATCAGAACTGGCGGTTAGTCATCTAGCACTACTATGGCCTGGGGGTCCAGAGCCAGAAGTGTTACGTGGGCACTGCCTAGAGAAATGCCTAGTTAACTCACAGTTACGGCAAGAAGTATTGGTGGAAGAGCCTCTACCCATGGCAGGTTTCGCATTGCCTAATGCCCCAGCCTTGGGACAATCCCGCTTGAGATGAGCCGTGGAGCCACAACTGAAACATGAACGAGAATTTCGCGAGTTGGAAGCAGGAGACGGGGTGGTTTTAGAATCCTGCGGAGAGGGCATGTTCATAGGCGGAGGGGCTAATGCGAGGCGTAACTGGTCGGCATATCGAAAGCCTTCAGCAGACACTGTAACAGCTTCCAACTGGGCGAACGTTGCTGGTCGGGGTGAAAGAGCCAGATATGATCTATAGTTCGGGGCGAGACCTTCAGTTATGTTGGCAACCATCTGAGCCTCTGAATAGAGGAGCCGGAAAATCTTAGCTTGGAGCTTAATGTCTTGGACATATTCAGATAATGACTCGTTGAGATGTTGTACTTTGAAATAGTGCTTCTAAACTAATGCAAACAAGGCACGAGCAGGAATGAAATATTCAAGCACATGGGCATGAAATTGATCTACAGACCATCTTTCGGAAATGGCCCTGACAATATGCTCAGAAAGGGCTCTAGAGACATGTGGGTATAGAATTTGAAATACATTGTCGTTACTGAGATTATACACTATTGCCTGATCCTTGAACTCAGTTAGTAATGAAGGAAAGAAATAACCTCATCAACGGAGTTAGCTGAAAATTTAGAGACTTCCTTAAACACAGTGGTCAACGGGTGAGGCAGATTAGAGAAAATCTGTAGAAGAACAGGTGTAGGGGATGCCTGGGAAGGCTTAAAATGGTCCAGAGGTTTTACTGAGGCATCGCACCTTTGATTTGGGTGCCGTTGTGAAAAGGACGGAGTACAGGTTAGGTTAGGACTAACGTTAGCCTGCAACGTTACGGGTGCAGACAACCTCATTTGTGAAAGGTTCTCACTAATCTGAGAGACCATCGGGGCATTAACCGGTTGTGCAGAGGTTATGCAACCTAAAATAGCACTTGATACTGGTGGTGCTAAGACAGGGGGTGGTATTGCACCATTGCATCAGAACCGGGTTGATTAACAATAGAGGGTAAACACTGAGCCACAACAGAATTAGCAGTTACCACAGGAAAATTTGTATGGGTACCAACATGCAAAGGGGATAGATCATTTGAATGACTTACAGGTGTCCTAGTTCCCGACGACACAGAAAATCCCAGGGCAGCATTAGTCACCTCAGACTCCTGAATAACACCAGCACTAGGTGTCACAGTGCTCACTTGAGCAGCAACAGTTGTAGCACCAGAGTTAACACTGTCACACATTTCAGATGGGATAGACACTTGAACTTCAGAAACTGTGTCATTTAACTTATTGCCTTCAAGCAAACCACTGATTCTGTCGAAAATTCTCGAAATCTGTACTATTAAGGCTTGACATTTCTGCCGCTCAACTTCTGGCGATTTGAGAGACAACAAATCCTTAATTCTGTCCAGGTAATGTAATAACTGCCCCTTAACCCGCGCTAATTGGCCATGCAAGGGCTCAAAAGGACACAAGAATGGCATTAAATTCAGCTAACGTAGCTTTAACCATGGTCAAAGAGTCACGCAACTCGTCCGTAGTTAAGTCAGGTATGGTTATAGGTAAGTTAAGAGACTGTTTCAATAGGCTAGTGTCATCACTGACTTTGCCTGTTGGATTAATTTTTCGGATACGAAGTTCATAAACGAGTTCTGCTTTTCTCAAATGGAAAGGATTAGTAACAGCGCAAGCCATTCTGACGGGTAGAAACACGAATTTGCGGTCTTTTAGGTTAGGTATGATCACGATTCACTTTTCTTCGTCTGCAACCTAGCACTTGCTTCTGCTACCAAAATGTAACCGTTACTACAGCAGTTACACTAAACACAGTAAAAGGAGGAAAGTAAGTGCAATTACACAGTACCAAAAACCACTACACACTCAGTGAAACATCGACTGAAACTACGCGGAGGTCCGCCGATAACAACATTAGTAAATATCAGTAGGGCCAACTACATGACAATAAACCAGGAAGGTGGGAAGGAGCTGGGAACCTCCAAAGGGCATGGAGGTGGCTTAGGTTCCAGTTTCAGAAATAATCAACCCTGATCCTTAATTTTCAAAAGTATTATTTACCAAAGGACTTTACAAATGAATTCCGAACAAAATCCGCCATGCGGAAGGTACCGACACATAACGATAGTAAAATACAACCTGCATGTTCTGCTGAGACACACCAATTATTAATACACGTCCTTTGACAATAGCTTCCTATAAGTTCAAAGATTCAAACAAACTATACATCCAGTTGTACAATGCAATTTAGTAGGTAAGAAGAAACGTAATACGCTATTACAATTTACAGTGAAGTTAAACGTACTTTTCAAAAACTCTGGCATACATCAAGTGACACGGAACTACCAGAGGCAAAGTGGCGAATCTAGGTGAGGTTAGGGCAGACTCCTATATGAAAGGCAAGCAAACATTACAGGAAATTTAAGCTGGAACAAAAATCAAGAGTGCTTACCCCTAAATGGCCCATCCCGGTAGCGAGATGACGTCAAAATTTCGGACAACCAGACAGACAGCTCACAGACCACAGACAGACCAAGACCACGAAATGCTGCCTCGGTCTCTTTAAAAGGTAAACTCTGGCCTTGGAGTAGCCAATCAGAAAGCAGGGGCCCGCCTATCCCCACCCAGAGTCACCAATCACAACTCCTACTTCAGTCGCGAACTTTAAATAATATTCTCGAATACGCACGATCGCGAATCTTCCATTTCCAGAACAGTCAGAAAATACTTTCTAGAATACATAACCAACAAAAGGTAACATACCCTGTTCAAAAATTCATGTGACAAGTTTCTGGGCACTTCCAGTAGATATAGAACTGAAATCTTCTATTTACAAATACCATATGTTACCAAAATATTATACTGTACAGGTTAGGTTATTACATGGAATACAATACACTTCAGATCATACAATAAGTACTACGGAAGGTTTACAAATAAAGACTTCCAATACATTCTACACCTGTGACAGAATTTATGATTCCAAGCAAACTAAAGAGATAACTTGAAAACGAAACACGTTCAGTTGGAAAATAAAGCTTATTTCAGTTGTTTACTCTCTTTTCAAATTAAAGAAGGCAAGGCAATGAATAAAATATATAAGTATTAATAATAATAACGTAAACGTTTCCACCTTTTCAATACTACAATATATTCACAAAATTACAAAATTATACGGTACTAGTTTCGACCCATCTAGGGGTCATCATCAGCCGTATTGGAGCAAAGATCATTTGTGGCGAAATCCTAAGACAATGTTATTTTAAAGAATAACAAGTGAAATGAGATGTTATGGTAATAGTTAATAATACAAGGAATATACATACTAAGAGGTTTTTAACAAAGAATAAAGTATAAATGGGGTGTTGTAAAAATTATAATCATGGAAATCAGTAAGTTCTTGTATTGAAATATTTTTTGAATCAGAAATTATACGACACTCACCTCGCAGCGACTAAACTACTTTCAAACGCACAATGGACACTATTCTATCAAGAAGTAGAGAACAAATTATTCTATGAACTAGCCAAAAAACAGTCAAATTTGGAGAATAAACTCAACAGGCTAAAAAACTGCCAACTACATAACCAACAAACTAGAAACTCCAATAGTAACACGTTCGATCGTACGCAGTTTCATCCAGCTGTTGTAAATCTATCTAACACGCCCTTAAGTGAAAGTGAACACTTAACTTTATCCAAAGGACCGAAACACAACTGGCCAAACTTGAACAGCCTCAACATAGCCGCTACTATGATCACAGAATCAGAGCTAGCCATCAGCAAAATGCCGGAAGACACGCAAAATGAGGTTAGAACTGATGTTAAAAGGAAACTGACTGATATCCTCCACAATTTAACCAACCCCGCAAATAACCTCAATAATAAAGAAAAAATTGCTGAACAAAAGCGCATATACGCCCTCAAGAAGAAAATTGAAGACAACGAACTCTTCGTAACCAAAGCTGACAAAGGCAATGCAACAGTTATCATGGATAAAAAAGTATATATTGAAAAAACAAAAAACTTTTTCACAGACAGCTCATTTTCCATAATCAAAAAAGACCCCACCCAAAAAATTCAAAAACTACTTAAACAAACTCTTAAAAACACTTCATTTTTATTTACCGAACAGGAAAAATCCAAACTCATACATATGAACCCAGGACTCTCCACTGCTAAAGCTCTTCCCAAAATTCACAAAACCGGAATTCCCATCCGGCCAATTATCAACTATAGACCGAGCCCCTTATACAGAATATCACAATTCATCCAATGTTTCTTAAGAAACAATTATCAATTCTTATCCAAAAAGTCTATTAAAAACACATCTGAGCTAGTAGAAAAACTAAACAAGTTCAATTTGCAACCGGATCACTCCATCCACTCTTTCGATATTGTAAACATGTACCCAAGCATACAAGTATCAAAATTAATTCCGATAATTATAAACAATTTAAACAAAAACAGCCACTTAAGCAAACTAGAGATACAAGACTTTATCACAATATTAAAACTTATCATCGACAATAACTTCTTCACTTTTGACAATGTCATATATCAACAAAATGGTTTGGCAATGGGGTCACCGGCCTCAGGTATCTTAGCAGAAATATACCTGGACTTCCTCGAATACACCAAAATTGACAACGAATTCGAAAACATTCTCTTTTGGGCCAGATATGTCGACGATGTCTTTGTAATCATGAATGAGAAATCAATTAACGCACCCACCACCCTCTTACGACTCAACAATATTGATCCTCATATCAAATTCACACTAGAATCCCAATCAAATCAAAAAATCAACTTTCTAGATTTAACCATCACTAGAAACTCAGATTCTTTCAGTTATAAAATTTTCAGAAAACCCACTCAAACAGCCTCCACCATTCGCCAAGATTCAGTGCACCCCCAGTCCCACAAACGAGCCACATACAACAGCCTAGTTCACCGAGGCTTCAGCATACCTATGTCCAATAAAGATCTAAAAAACGAACTCAACACAATCCGCGGAATCGCAAAATTCAACGGCTTCAGCAATCATTTTATAGAAAGGATAATCAATAAACACAAACATCGCCCAAAAACTACTCTCAAAAAAGAAATAACCAAACCTCTAACATTTTCCACCTTCACGTTCAACAATGATATCTACAAGTTAACCAACATCTTTAAGAAACAAGGCGTTAAAATAGCCTTCAAAACCAACAATAAGAACATGAATGTTTTATACAATACTTCACACATCAACAAGACCAGCAGTTTTTTAAAATCAGGAGTTTATAGGATCAAATGTACCACCTGTAAAAAAACCTACATCGGGCAAACCGGGAGAAACTTCATTATCAGATACCACGAGCACACTAACGCAATAAAATACAACAAGTTTTCAGCCATCGGCCAACACATGCAAGATTATAACCATAAATTCACCAATATTGAACAAGACATGGACATCCTCGTATTAGCAAACAAGGGCCCTTTACTGAACATAATGGAAAATTACTACATACACCTAGACCAATACTTTAATGCCAGTCACAATCTCAATGAAATCTCAGAGAAACCCAACATACTCTTCGATCTATTTATCACTTTCCTCAGAAACAATAATGCAGCCAACCTAAACTCAATCCTAAATTTAATCAAAGGTACTTTTCCAAGACAATTACATTTTCTCCCGCACCCTTCAGCCCCACCTTAAGCCCTCTTCCTAAGCCATATTTCATTTCAATACAAGAACTTACTGATTTCCATGATTATAATTTTTACAACACCCCATTTATACTTTATTCTTTGTTAAAAACCTCTTAGTATGTATATTCCAACTATTACCATAACATCTCATTTCACTTGTTATTCTTTAAAATAACATTGTCTTAGGATTTCGCCACAAATGATCTTTGCTCCAATACGGCTGATGATGACCCCTAGATGGGTCGAAACTAGTACCGTATAATTTTGTAATTTTGTGAATATATTGTAGTATTGAAAAGGTGGAAACGTTTACGTTATTATTATTATTACTTATATATTATTCTCAGTTCAATACGGACCAAAAACATGAAATTCATAACCATCAATGAATAAAATATTTACAACTTCAGAGAAAGCGCTAGTAGCTAGCTGTAGAGTAGCAGAAATAATTGCCAGGAATATGCAGTCGCATACAGCAGCAGAAACTTTGATTTTATCTGGTTGTAAAGAAATATATAATTCCATGTTAAGAGAGGCTGCCGGGAGGGAGATATTGAAAGTACCTTTGTCAAACGATAGAATTGCTGATGTCAGCTGATATTAGACTTCTCAAAATCATGTGTCAGGAAGCAGGAGCTGTTCATGAAACTCAAGTCCTTCACACCGTAATTCGCTGGGTATTCAAAGGAAGTGTACTTTCCATATTTTATGAACTTAGAAATGAGTTATTACAAATATTTGCCACAGATCCTCTTGAGTTTTCTGACCTCATTAGCAATGAAACTTGGTGTTCGAAAGTTGCGTACCTAGCTGATATTTTTGGACATTTGAATAATCTCAATTCCAGTATGCAGGGAAAGAAAGAGAATATTCGTAAATCAACTGACAAGCTGAATGGGCTCTTACGAAAAATTCAAGTGTGGAAGTCAAAAGTTGAAAACAGTGATCTTTAAATGTTTCCTCTCAAAGCTGATATCGACATCTGTTCCAGCTGATTTTAGAACGTCTTTGTGATTTGTAGAATAACCTGCAAGAATATTTTCCTTCCCTCAACGTGAACGAATGCGAATGGGTTCACAATCCCTTTGCCATTACTGCTGAGTACACAAAACATCTACCATTAGAAGAGGCAGAAGAACTGGCTGAAGTTCAACCTGATCGAACTTTGAAGCTGAAATGTAGGGAAGAGAGACTACTTCAGTCCTGGATTTCATTGAAAAGAGAGTTCTCAGTATTATCAGAGCATGCCACAGTTTTCAACAACATGTCTGTGCGAACAGGGATTTTCGGCACTGACCCGCATTAAAGGTAAGAAACTTCTTTCTGTAGACCAACAATTACGGGTGTGATTCAAACAGTTATGCAAAACTAAAGAAGCCCACATTTCCCACTAAACTGCAACAATAGTGAGTTCTTACTGCATGTAGGCTTATGCCATCCTGTCAAATAGCATTACCAAAATATTGAATACAGAAGCAATTTTTTCGCGGCACAGTCCAACAATTTCACGGCATACCCTTTGAGACCCCTGCTGTAACCCCTCCTTGTATTACCATAACAACACGAAAACAAGGTACTATGTTCCATGCTGGGTGCATTTGGCCCCTGTTCTGTAACCACTTCTTGTATTACCATAACAACACTTGGAAACAATGTACTATGTTCCAGGCCCACCAAACTGGGTACTATTGGTCCTCAGTTCTGTAACCACTCCCTACACTTCGACCCAGAGAAGCTGCAGCCCATCAGAGGGAAGCTGGAGCAGGAGTGGCTCAATGTCTATAATGGTACCACAACGTCTCTGTGGAAGCACGAGTGGAAGAAGCACGGTACGTGCGCCGTAACTCTCCCCGCACTTGACAATGAGACCAAGTACTTTGGTCAAGGCCTTGCCTGGATCGAGAAGTACAACATGGAAAACGTCTTGGCTAGAGCCGGGATCAACCCCGACACCAAAGGCTACTCTCCACAACAAGTGTGGGATGCTGTGCACGGTGCTCTGGGAAAGACGCCGGCTGTGGAATGCGTGAGAGACTCAGTAAGTAACTCTATAGAACCTTAATATTGCCGTATTTCTCCGAATCCAAGACGACGTTTTTCCCTCAGAATTTAAAGATTGTCTTGCATTCGCGACCTAACACTACTGGCAGCTACCAGGGTAACCACGCTCCCGCGCTTGCAAAGAAAACTCATTGACTTTGCAGGTTCGCAAAGTTTCAAAGGATACCTCTAATGAAAATGATCAAGGAAGTAAATACTTGATACTTGTGTGTGTTTATTTTATTTCTCAAATTAAATTTGAAATTTGTTATAAATAAAATGATTTTACAAAGCCTGATTTAATCTTTTTGAAGGAAAACGGAAAAGTGGGGTTTGTCTTGGATTCATAGAAATATGGTACCTACATTATCGAGGAAGTGGGGTTCAGAAAGGGTGAACTGCTTGAGCACCAGTTGATAGGCTAGTCACATTGTTTGAAACAGGCAACAAAGTCGGAGGATACGTAGTGAGTTGGTCGACGAAAAGAAGAGAATATACGAACTGACAATGAAGATACAAATTTATGCGCATAGAGGCGCGGCTGTGAGCTTGCATCTGGGAGATAGTGGGTTAGAATCCCACTGTCGGCAGCCCTGAACATGGTTTTCCGTGGTTTCCCATTTTCACACCAGGCAAATGCTGGGGCTGTACATTAATTAAGGCCACGGCTGCTTCCTTCCAACTCCTAGGGCTATCCTATCCCATTGTCGCCATAAGACCTATCTGTGTCGGTGCGACGTAAAGCCCCTAGCAAAAAAAAAAAAAAAAAAAAAATTAAGAATATCAGTTTTACAGGCCTGCAAGAATGGTTCTATCTGCCTCTAATCTCAGACAAGGAATACCATCTTATCAGCCTTGAAAAGTTTTATTTCAATTATGAGACTCCATCTCTACAGCTAAGGCTCATGGCAGAAATTGTTCATTTGTTATGAGGTACATGAACGAGTGACGAGCTGCTCTTGATGCTACTTGACTGACATGTTTCAACAGTTTCCACCTCCAACTGTCACTCATTTTGCTAGTTTCCCATGTTCCAGTATGCCATCCTGTATACTGTCGTGTTTAGCCATACTTTGAGGCTTTATAACTTCGACAATACTTTAGCTAAATTAATCATTCTTTATGTATCTGAAACTACAATTATCTGTCCCAACAGTGAACTGATTTATTGTTTTGTTTTTTCCTCTGACATAAAAATATGAACAGGGACCAATATATGAGATCAGCCTCTAGTTTTCATTTTTCAATCCTCTATGTAATTAGATTTCTTTCAAAATCACATTTAACGTTTGTACTCCTTTCGTACACTTCTGATTTAGGTAAATGTCTCAATCATTTTCCGGTCTCTTTCAATGACTTTGTCATCCTGACTCTGCTATTGCTTAGACAGTGGTGGTGGTGATTGTTGTATTAAGAGGAAGTGCAACCATCCTCTTATTAACATTGATCAAAGGGAAAAAATTGATGAGGTCTCACACTTCAAAAAATGAAGGTATCCAGGACTGAGCTATGTGCCTCGTTGTGGCCAGACGGTTTTCCCCCTTTTTGTCGCCTCTTAAGACAGGCTGGGTGTTATTCTACTGCCCCTACCCATGGAAGGTATTGCTCAGAGAATCAAGATACTTCAAGGCCATTGTAGGAACGAGCAGGAAAACAGACTTTCTAATGTTCAAAACAATCATTGCATATTCTATCCAGCAGTGGTCAGCAGTCCCATCTAGAACCGGTATTATAATGCTGTCATTCATGTCTATCAGAAAAGACTCGGAAGTGTTTCTAGTGTATGATGATTTCAGTTCTCTAGTTCCAAAATGGCTATTTGCGAACAAGTCATAAGATATTACAATAATGCTTGTTTGAAAGCATGGCAAGCTTAGGGTTATTTCCAGAACTCGTCATTATGCCACAGTCAATATTGCATTTTCTGTATTATTAGATTCTGTACATTCATTAGACAGTTTGGAAACTTTCCCAAAGCATGGAAGAGGCAGAAAAAGAACTAGAAACTCTGAATGATGTGGTTACAGTTTAATGAAAAGAGCTCGTGGAAAATATTAGTAGCGGAGCGGGTTAACAAGGACTGAATGCCAAGTTACATTCGTAATCATGACAAACGTTTACAAAATTACAGATAAAGCATGTCTGGGTGGTACAGACGGAAATACATAGAAAAGATCTTCGGACAAAGATAGAGAATACAACATTCTAAGGAAACAATAGGTTAAAATGCCATAGAGACTCCAGAATATTCTCAAATGAAATAAAGACACATACTAGTAATTGTATACGACCTGTCCCTCATCATGTACTGGGACTTGTCTGTGACAAGGCCTGTTTTGGCACGACACAAAATTGGCTAATTATATACATGATTTATTTCTATCCTTACCATACAAACTTGAAAATGCAAATAAATCAGATGTATTACCAGAACTCCCAACCTTTGTGCAAAACTCTATATGCAATTAACTCCAGTAACAGAATTGGAATGTCTTACAATTATACAGTGTTTGAAGAATAAAATTTCCACAGGTGTAGATGAAAGTTCTCCTTGTATGGTACAGCCTTTAACTCATCCAAATTTCAAAGCTTAAAATCTCCTGCTTCTATAGTACAGAAGAATACATGATGAAGTGATGCTAATGATGCTATAACTTATTAGCTTGTCTTCTTCTCTCTGGGTAAGGTAGTGTAACCAAAGCCCTCCATTCCTCTTCTAGTACTCTATTGCTATCGACTCCTCTGTTTGCAACACAGTCCACAACGAGCTCCTCCATCTCATTCTAGGCCTCTTTCCAGTCTCTGTATCCATGAATGTTCTCTTTGGTATTCTCTCTGCTCGCATTCTCATCATATGTTTAAACCATTTTAGCTTTTCTATATCAATCTCTTCTTGAAGTTTACACACCCCCACGCTTCTCCTTATTTCCTCATTTTGTATTCTATCTCGTCTTGTCTTTCCCTCATTTCAGCTGCTTGTATCTTACTTTGGTTCCGCTTAGTCACGTCAGGCTGCTGAAGCATAGATCAGTATAGGTTTATAATAGGATGAATATAAAACCTTCTTGCACTTCATTGGCACATCTTTCACACACTGGTAGAAACTTCCAGACTGCTGTATTCTTAAATCAATTTCTCCATCCAAATTTCTATTTTGTGACGACATGCTGCCCAAATATTTAAAATTTTTCACTACTTCAAGAGGTCCATTTCCTATTTTTATCACTCCTCTGGATTTTCTGTTACCTCTCGTCATGATCAAAGTCTTGCTTTTCACAGTACTAATCTTCATTCCAAAATTTCGTATCTCCTCATTCCATAAATCAACTTGTGTCTGTTCTTCCTCTTCATTATCTCTCCAAACTACAATGTCGTCAGCAAGAGCATAGACGTTACTTGCTCGCCCATCATCTTCTCCTTGACATTATGTAGAATTCTATCCATGATGATAATGAAGAGTAAGGGAGACAATACACTTCCCTGTCTTAAGCCTGTCTCAACTCTGAACCATTCAGTTTGACCCACTTTGTTTCTAACACAGCTTTTGCAATTTTGATATAATGCTATTACCATCCGCATTGTTTCATTTCTAATCTGTGCCTCTGTCAATGTTTTCCATACCAGATTCCTTGGGACACTGTCATATGCCTTTCAATATCTAGAAACGTTACTACCATCTCCTTTCCATCATTTGACACAGTGTAAATATTGGGTCAAATGTGGACCTGCCTCTTCTGAATCCATACTGCTGTTCTGCCTCTACTCTGTCTCTTATTCGTTTATCCAAGATTCTTTCAAGGATCTCAGCTGTATGAGGTATCAGTGTCACTTGCTTCCTGTCTCCTCTCAATGATCTCAGCTGTATGAGGTATCAGTGTCACTCCTCTGTTGCTTCCTGTCTCCTCTCAATGATCTCAGCTGTATGAGGTATGAGTGTCACTCCTCTGTTGCTTCCTGTCTCCTCTCAATGATCTCAGCTGTATGAGGTATCAGTGTCACTCCTCTGTTGCTTCCTGTCTCCTCTCAATGATCTCAGCTGTATGAGGTATCAGTGTCACTCCTCTGTTGCTTCCTGTCTCCTCTCAATGATCTCAGCTGTATGAGGTATCAGTGTCACTCCTCTGTTGCTTCCTGTCTCGTCTCAAGGAACTTAGCTGTATGAGGTATCAGTGTCACTCCTCTGTTGCTTCCTGTCTCCTCTCAATGAACTCAGCTGTATGAGGTATCAGTGTCACTCCTCTGTTGCTTTCTGTCTCCTTTCATGAAAATTGGTATAATGACCCCTTTCCTCCACTCTTTTGGAGCAGCCTTTTCTCTCCATTTCACTCTGAAGAGTCTATACAATCTCTGTAGACCAATTGCTCCTGCTGCTATTATTATTTCTATGGTGACCTCGTCAATTAACTTGTAAACGTTCTTAATATCTTAAAAATATGGGTTTTTTTTGCTATTGACTTTATGTCGCACCGACACAGATAGGTCTTATGGTGACGATGCGGCAGGAAAAGGCTAGGACTGGGAAGGAAGTGGCCGTGGCCTTAATTAAGGTACAACCCCAGCATTTGCCTAGTGTGAAAATGGGAAACCACAGAAAACCATTTTCAATGGTTGCCGACAGTGGGGCTCGAACCCACTATCTCCCGAATACTGGATACTGGCTGCACTTAAGCGACTGCAGCTATCGAGCTCTATAAAAAAAGAAATGTTGACGTCACATTGATTATGTACATATTGTTAACACCACACTCATAGATTTTTATTTTGTATTGTAAATATTGATTATTAATATTTTATTTTTTTTAAATCAGGATGTGCTGTCCTAACATTGGTGTTCTTGTGTTTTTCCTTCTTTTTCAAAATGTTCATTATTGTGCATATATTATTATTAGTATAAAGAAATCACTCACCTCTGTGGGCATGTAATTGTACAGTGTATGGAAGCTAAATGAACGATACCAACGGTGAGGCCGTAGTGAACTGGGCAGATGAAAATAATATCCATCTTATTTTTTATGCTAAAGACCGTAGTTCCTTCCAATCAGGACGTTGGAAACAGGAATACGACCCAGACTTATGCTTTGTCACAGCTGATGATAAACATCACCTAGTCAGCGCTACCCGTAATATTCTACCAGATTTCCCTCGTAGCCAACACCACCCAGCTATAGTAGAAATTGGTACAAATATCCCATTGATAACCTCAATCCCATGACCCAGATGGAATTTACAAAAAGCTGATTGGAACGCCTTCTCTGAAAAATGCTAAATGTTTAGGCTGGATCCTACCATCTGTTTATAATTATAACAGGTTTCTTGGAGCCGTTATCAGTACAGCAAAAAAGCATATACCCAGAGGATATCATAAAGAATATATTCCAGGCTGAGACGAGAAATGCGAAGAACTCTATAACGATTTTCAAAGTAGTGGTGACAGAAAAATAGCAGATGAACTGATACATAACCTGGATGCTGCACGCCAACAGAAGTGGATAGAAACTACTCAGAAAATCAATTTCAAAGTATCCAGCCGAAAAGCGTGGTCTCTGCTACGAAATATTGCTTCACACATTGTTAAAACTTCTAAAGGAATAAATCATCATGCGGCTACAACCAATATTAAACAGGAACTCAAAAAACTAAAAGCAACAACTGGCTCTACGACAGAATATTCACACAACATCACCCCCGAAGAGGTTGCAGCAGCAATACAGGATATAGAACCTGGTAAAGCTCCTGGCTTTTATAGCATACTCCCCGAGTTTCTCATCAAATCTGGAAAATATATGAAGACATGCCTAGCAAAATTCTTCACCTCATGCTAAAAACAGGAAATATACCTCAAGAGCTTAAACGCGCCATGATAATTGCTCTCCTTAAACCAGAAAAACGTGCAGATCTTGTGCAGAGCTACCATCCCATTGCATTGCTTAGTGTGATATATAAACGTTTGGAACGAGTATTGTTTAATAGGATGGCCAAAAAATACTTTTGGCGATCCCTCTAGAACAAGCTGGCTTTTGTCCCAACCGAAGTTGTGCAGATCAAGTTTCGGCACTTACATCACATACATCACATATTGAAGCAGGTTTTCAGAAGAAGATGAAAACATCTGTGGCTTTCATTGGTTATCAGCAGTCTATGACACCGTCTGGCAGCAAGGTCTACTCTACAAACTGATGATGATTCCATGCCAACAAGTTACAAAGCTTATTGGTAACTAGGGCTCGGATCTTTATGCTCGATAAAATCTCCAGATATGCTAGAAAACCATGTGTTATATGCTTGATAGATATGCTCGAAAAACCCATTCTTCTTCTTCTTCTTCTTCTTCTTCTTCTTCGTGTGCCATGTCCATGCAGAACGTTGGCGATCCGTAGCATGATCTGTTGTTTGTTCATAGCTGTTCTGAACAGAGTAAGCTTTGTCACTCCAAACCACTGCCTCAAGTTGCCAAGCCACGATGTTCTACTTCCCCCCGGACCACGTTTTCCATTAATTTTTCCTTGCCACGAACCAACTACGCTGGCATAGCAGGGGGAGAGATGATACTCCCACGTGGCGCGTCCCAGGCGGCGGATAGGGGGGTCCTAACCGGCTTGCTGGCGGACTTTAGGGAAATAAAATACCTCTTGCGGACCAAACACAAAAACCCCTGTGGGTGGGGGACACAGAGAAAGAATACACCCACGGTATCCCCTGCCTGTCGTAAGAGGCAACTAAAAGGGGCGACCAAGGGATGATCCAATTAGAACCCTGAGACTACTTGTAATTAGTACCATCATGCAGGGAAAACCATGGGTCGCTTTTACTTGCGCATAGTAACACTATGTTAGGTACACAATAGGTTTGTGATTAGTAGCAACAGTGTGTGAATCAGGAAGTGGTCCTAGAGTACCTGTGATTCGTACCCCTATATGAGCGACACCATGGTTCTGCCTTACCTATGGTCAGTTCCCACTCTGTGAGGAATTCCACGGGATTCCCTGTGGTTAGTCCACTTATGTGAGGTCATAATTTATAAGTTTCATTTCCGTGTTGATTGTAGCTACAACATAAGATTTATTCTGAAGCCTCCACCTTATCAATACATTTGTTTACATACTATCATTCACAGTACCGGTTTTGACCCTTCAAGGGTCGTCCTCAGCTGACAATTACAAATATAGTTCTTAAAAAAGCATCACAATGGGAAATATTGTACAGTCGTGACAATTGTCCAATTCAACAGACCATCTAAAACAAATGATACAATATATATATATATAAAATAAGAGTTTTGTCTGTACATTGCTCAGAATTTGAAAAGAATGGTATTTCTGTATCGATCATGTCCACAGTAATAAGAAAATGCAGTTTTTACTTTTCCGTAATTTCTGTCTGTCTGTCTGTCTGTCTGTCTGCCTGTCTGTCTGTCTGTCTGTCTGTCTGTCTGTCTGTATGTATGTATGTACACGCATCACGAGAAAACGGCTGAAGAGAATTTAATAAAAATCGGTACGTAGAGTCGGGGGTGAGCCGCTATAATCTAGGCTATAAATTATTTTAATCACATTGAGTGAAATGGTAGTTTAGGGGAAAGCCTAAAATTAAATTCTCAAATATTTATATTATTAGTGGTCATATCGATAAATGCTACATAACTAACGTTATATAGAATTAATTTTCTGATCATTTACGTCTTATGCATTTTTACCGTACCGGTACCGGCTATGATAACACAGATATTCATGAATTTGTAGTTTTGTTGCTAAGTCCATATCAACGCCTAGCCACGAGAAAATGGGTTAACAGAATTTAATGAAAACCACTATATAGAGTCGGGGAATAAGAAACTGCAGTCTAGACTGTAAATAATTTTATTCGCCCGAGATGAAATGGTAGTTCAGGGGAAGGCGCCTAAAATTTAATTTTTAAATACCGGTACCTATGTTATTGGTGCTATCGAAAAGTACTACATAACAAAAGTTATAGACAATACAATGTCCGATCATTTATGTTTCATTCAGTTTTACTGTACCGACTATGATAAGAGTGGTATTTCAGCAGGCCTACAATATCGAAAGCGCATAACACTGTTCAACAATAACTTTACATTAACCATTGTTTGTTGTGATGTTCTTCGTTTCTGATGGTCCCGCTCAACTCCGATAAATGGGTTTACTACTGCGTACCGAGTAAAACAGCCCGACTGAACATTGGCGGGAAATAGTTGGGGAGTTGGAAAACTTTCCTCTTTAGCATGCCATTCCTCCGGTTCATGTACCCTCCGTGGTTCAGATGGCAGCGCGTCGGCCTCTCACCTCTGGTAACCGTGGTTCAAATCCCGGTCACTCCATGTGAGATTTGTGCTGGACAAAGCGGAGGCGGGACATGTTTTTCTCCGGGTACTCCGGTTTTCCCTGTCATCTTTCATTCTAGCAACACTCTCCATTCTCATTTCATAGCATCTATCAGTCATTAATGTATCACTGGGAGTGGCGACCCCATCGTACTAACAGCCTATATATATGCTTCATTTATTACGTCCCTGACCCGGTCAATGACTGGAAAACAGGTTGTAGGTTTTCATTTTCATTTTCCTCTGGTTCATACATTTTCTGATACTGCAGGTACGTAACACACTGGTTCATCATAGTATTCCAGTTATTCGATCCCTACTCTGACGCGCTATTTTGAATAAGCTGTATGTACACTTACGGCAGAGGATCGGTTAGTAGTAGTAGTAGTAGTAGTAGTAGTAGTAGTAGTAGTAGTAGTAGTATGACCTGGTCTAGAATTACTATTTAAGTCTATTTCAAATTATAGCCCCAAAATTCACTAAATAACTCAAATGTCAACCCTGAAAAGAGCCGTTTCTTAAGAAAAGCTTCTTCCTCTTCACTTTTATTAAATTCTACATTCATTTAATTCCAAATTAGCAGTGAAGAGGGGGCTTCTCCTCTGGCATGGAGGAAAAACTTGCCTCCAAATCAGATGGGTATTTCCGTTGCCATTGTAGTGAATTGAGATTTTCTGACTCATCGGGTACTCCTCGGAAACAGATTAGTAAAAAGGCATAGTTTTTGCCCTGGGACTCTCCACTGTTTGCCTTCCCCCCTACTCCACCCCGCACCGCAGAAAAAAGACGAAGAGTGTTTACGGATCAGAACTGTCTGAGATTGGTCATTCCATTCATTTGATGAAGTATTTCATATGACAGTACTGCTTTTAATCGCGCCATCCGTACTGACGTCATTGCAATGACCTATGTTCATTTCAGTTGGAAAAACCACTAAAACAGTCTTTCTGAGGATGTAAAATGGCTGGTGGAGAGTGAGTATCTGCCATTATAATGAAAACTCCCCAACCTGGTAGTGACTGATGGTAGGCAAGCGGGCCTCTCATTACAATGAAAATTCCCTAACACAGTCTTCATATGAGAAAAGACGTTTGGTGACTTCCCCGTTGCGTTTCTAGGGTAACATTAATAGCCATGCAATTTAATACAGTCTTGCTCATAACGTGCACACTACCTAGCCTAGAATTCTGTATACAATGTAGAATTCTGTAGCGAAGCACAGGTACATCAGCTAGTTAAAATAATAAAATAAGTCCTCTTTTCTTGGATTATAAAAGTATTACGTAGTATAAAAAGACATGTCATTTGCAAATGTTTTTGTTATTTTGATCAGCATAAAAATTGGAACTTGCAATGTTGTGTATGCACTGATAGTAGTATTCTTGAAGTGTCCACTATTGCGTTAAAACTTATGGCTAATTGATTAAAACATTTCGGATGTCTATTCTTGCGATAACTATATTGTTTATTTCACCGTGTTCCTCTGCTGGTAGTATGAGCGTCTTGGAATGACTTGGACACTCTTTTTTTGAGGAATTGGGTAGTTGTCTAGTGTTCAGTTCGAGGCATTGTCAATATATATATGTACAAGATTCATAATATATTGTTCCCTATAATGCTTTTGATTCCTGTCAGGCGAACACCGAGTTCGAACCAAGAACATTATAGTGACCAATACACCCACAAAAGGATGTATTTTGACACATAGCTTACCTTGCGATGCGTATCCACATTCTGCAGCTCAGTAGAACATGAATCAGGGCATCGGGGTATAAACAAGGGCGAAATTAGGTAAGATAGGTGGATACAAAATAATGCACGGTAAGAGAAAATCCTACAAAAAAAAAAAAAATATCTAACAGAAGACTTCACTGCATTCAAAGTTTTACAATAAGGGATTTTATTACATAAAATAAAATATTTACAAATGCAAGAGCTTTCCAAATATAACTGGGGTAAATAAAATGTTGAGCCGACGACTACCAGTTCACTGCCTTCACGAAACAAGCATGGGATAATGGCGTAAGCAATGGAGTAAAGAAAAAATGGATATCGGCACAAATACATGGCTAGCAGTAACCTCCTAATCATAAAATTACTATGCCTCGGAGCATCGAACCCTGGAGCTAACAAATATAAACACACTATGTACAGCGCTCCGACCCACTATAGATCCCTGGTCCAGTAAAGAGCAAAGCATCCAATAACCACATACAAAAAAAAATAATAGGAATACAACTCCATCATCCTAGGGTCAACAGATAACTGGCAAGACGTTTAAAATGAAGTAAAAGAAACGGAAATGAAATCTCTCCAAGCAGCGTAACATCAAGATCATGCTTCCCCTCAAAACACTCGACAAACCGCAGACAGCTATATTGCCGAGTTCCAAGACTGTAACGTCAGACACTACACCCCTCACCATCGGTTCGCACTAGACAGGCGGCAGCCCTTCTTATTTATGAGTAGCTTAGCTGACTGCCTTATAGGCTGACGGCAAGGAAAGTTTCGCTTTTCATCGCACCTCACATAATTTGGCTACTATAGCGCTCTCTTAATTACACATGGGCTACACGCCATCATATCAATGTCACAAACAATACAACAAAATCTCATTTCCGCCACCACTGGGCTCATCCTTGAGTATACAAGGGCACAATCCAGTGCGCCATAATCACATAGCCATAATAAGGCGTCTCAAACGCATCTAACACATTCTTAATCCATGCTGGAGCTTTCTCCATATCAATACACACAGTCAGCTACGTGCATAATGCCCAAATTTCTCAAACATAAGGACACGCCCACCCTGTCACGTAAAGCTAGGTGAGTTTAAGGGGTTAAGTCCTGATCTCCAATACACTACATATGACCGCGAAGAAATATGCCCTGACGCTGCACGCTGTCTGTCTGACATCACTAACATGACCAAGAGAGTCCCACATGACCCATGGAGACAACAGGTACACTAACATAATACTACCGAATATACAACCTACTACCTACGCTAATATACTGGGTTCGAGCCTGGGGCATAGCTATACTTTACCAAGAATATTCCTCATATAAATTTACATGTTGGCTCATGGCCAACCTTGTTCCTATCTTGGCGTTAAATTACATGTTTATTACGAATTGGAAAGCTCTGACCTTAAGTGATCGATGACCATGACGGAGCGGCTCCCCATGTGGACCACTGGATTTACCACATCATGATAGACTGTGACGCTGGCAGCAGATACAGGTGGACTATTGGAGACATTCTAGCTGGCGAGAACATTTCTTGCAGCTTCTTAGATGGTTGGAAGATGTCCCCTTCGACGTTGTGCTGAGCAGGTACGTCAGACGTTCCTGGGTCGATTCCCGATGTCGTGCCGGCTTCAGCTCCCGTTATTGCTTCCTCGCTATGAGTGTGCAGAAGCTCGTACTGGATTGATGTCGGGGCAACTGAAAAGAAATTTCTTATTACACACAGTCCAGATTCGATGCTTGTTTCCACTAAAACCATGCCTCACACGTTACGTTGACCAAGTCATGTTCTGAATTTGAACATGGTACACCACTGTTTTCTTCATCAAACTTGGTAACGCTATTATCTTATCCTTTCACTCGGACAAAACTTCGAGGTACCAGAAATACCCTGAGCCTTCATTAATTCTTGCGTTACGTTAGTTACAATTGGACCTCAAAGAAATATGAAGCTACTAGTCAAACAGTCTTTTATAGGCAGCACCTCATCTCATGACAGCAGATCAAGACATGTAATATCAAGAATTCAGCTTAATTATGCAGGTTAATTACTTACTTTCTCCCAGATTCAATAGTGCTAGGTAGGTGTACAGCTCGAAGATAAGACGTTGTTCTCGATACCGACTCGCAGCGTGACGACCTCGTTCAAGCAGCCTTACAGTCACAGAATGAGGCTGACGTGCCAGGCGGTCCTGCATTTATAATCAGGCTAGCGTTACCACGCCCGCTTGGTCGCGTATGGGATAACCCGCGCCCGCGACTCGAAGTTCTCCCGCACAAAGAGCGTCAAGTACCATACTTAACGAATTCATTTATAATTACAGCCATGTTGTATATCAAAATTTAGCGGAAATTATGCAGGTTATCAGATCCAATGCATCTCTTCCGTAGCCAGAGATATTAAATTAATTCCTTCTTCCCTCCAAATGTTGGCTTGGCCACGATCTGGCGCGCGTTTCCGCTCTCAATTAAGGAGCTTCGCTTGGGCAATAAATTCCTTTTATGAGTCTCTGGAATTTTCATAATGACGCTGCAGTTATCTTTCCACGAGAAATGCTTCTTCAGGACTCTCAAATGAAATAAACTGTTATACAATGACTTCCAGGGTGGTTTCATGTAATCCCAATATCTAGTGCTAAAATCCATACTATTGGCACATGAACTGTATGGTTCAATATACTAATGCTGAATATATAGTAAAATGCGTTTTTAAGAATAAAAGTTTGTTTTTAGTGACGTGCTTCTTAATTTGATGTATAATTTTGTCAAGTGTCAATTTGTTTTACAATACTTGATGTCTTGAATTTTGAAAGATAGTGTGAAGACTTCTTCCTTTTATGTTGTAGGCCGTATTTATGTGTAAGTAGAAACGTGTGTGGGAAGTTGCGTCTTCTAGGTTTTAAGTTAGAGGTAAAAGAGTATGCATTGTCTAACTTAAAACCTAGTAGATGCAACTTCTCACATAATACGGCCTACAACATAAAAGGAAGAAGCCTTCACGCTATCTTTCAAAATTCAAGACTTCAAGTATTGTAAAACAAATTGACACTTGACAAAATTATACATCAAATTAAGAAGCACGTCACTAAAAACAAAAAAATTTTATTCTTAAAAATGCATTTTACTATCAACTCAGCATTAGTATATATTATGAATCTTGTACATATATATATTGACAATGCCTCGAACTGAACACTAGACAACTACCCAATTCCTCAAAAAGAGTGTCCAAGTCATTCCAAGACGCTCATACTACCAGCAGAGGAACACGGTGAAATAAACAATATAGTTATCGCAAGAATAGACATCCGAAATGTTTTAATCAATTAGCCATAAGTTTTAACGCAATAGTGGACACTTCAAGAATACTACTATCAGTGCATACACAACATTGCAAGTTCCAATTTTTATGCTGATCAAAATAACAAAAACATTTGCAAATGGCATGTCTTTTTATACTACGTAATACTTTTATAATCCAAGAAAAGAGGACTTATTTTATTATTTTAATTGTATCATTTGTTTTAGATGGTCTGTTGAATTGGACAATTGTCACGACTGTACAATATTTCTCATTGTGATGCTTTTTTAAGAACTATATTTGTAATTGCAGCTGAGGATAACCCTTGAAGGGTCGAAACCAGTACTGTGAATGATAGTATGTAAACAAATGTATTGATAAGGTGGAGGCTTCAGAATAAATCTTACGTTGCACTTATGTGAGGAATGCCATAGGTCTGTGTTACCTGTGCGCATTACACTACCTGTGCATAGTACCATACTGGAATACTGCGAGTCTCCGCTACTTTTGATTAGTACCGCAACATTACACATAGCATAGTTCTACTTTCCTAACGATAAATACCATTATGAGGGACCGTTGACCTGGATTTTTGACCCATTTCAACTATAAGCATAATCGATTCAACATCGTAATACTATTGTTTTGTGCCAGCTTCTGTGCTGTGAGGCACTGTGGGTCGGATCCACTGATCGTTTTAAATTCATGTCCGTCCATCCATTCATTCTTCGTCCTCACGCTTTGAATTCTGGTCGGTGGAGGATTGTCATCTCATTTCGTACCATTAGGGGCTGTTCACCTTGATGTTAGGCCCCTTTAAACAACAAACATCAATCAGTCAATTTTCCCGTGGAGTGTTACTTGCAGAAGGTGGTATTTAGAGTTCCGCATCATATGACCAAAGTATTCTAGTTTCCTTCTCTTGATGGTAGTGAGAATTTCTGGTTCTTTGTTCATTCGGTGCAAAACATCTATATTGGTCATTTTAGCTGTCCAAGGTATCTTCAGCATCCTTCGGTACGTCCACATTTCAAACGCTTGCAATCTCTTGCACATGGTCTCAGTTAGTGTCCATGCCTCAACACCGTACAACAGAATGCTGAAAACATAGCACCGGAGTAGTCGTGTCCGTAGTGAAATGGAAAGGTCACGGCTTGTCAAAAGTTTCCTAAGTCTCTGAAAAGAAGTTCTGGCCTGCTCAATTCTGCATCGGATCTCGTGAGTAAGGTCCCAGTCATCATTGATGTGACATCCCAGGTATTTAAATATTGCCACTCTCGCGATCTGTTCCTTCGCTGTTGTGATATTACCTCAAATGTCATCTTCTTTCCACTCGGTCTTCTTTACATTAAGCCTCAAGCCCATTGTGCTGCTGGCTTCAGAGTCAGCATTAAGTAGTTCCTGTAGATCCTGGAGATCGGTTGCAAGTAGCGCAGTGTCATCGGCGTACCTGATGTTATTTACGATGAAACCATTAACCACAACTCCTTAAGTCTTTCCGTAAAGAGCATCTCGAAAAATCTTTTCTGAATAGATATTGAAAAGCATGGGCGAAAGAATACAGCCTTGGCAAACTCCTTTCATAATTGAGACTTCTTCCGAGACTCGACCATCAACTCTTATGCCAGCACTCTGGTTCCAGTAGAGATTACCAAGTCCTAATTCTCGAAGAATGTTCATAAGTTCAACCTGGCGGACTGTATCAAAGGGTTTTTCATAATGGATGAAACAAGCAAAAACATCGACATTGACATCTCGGCACCGTTCGACTAATACCTGCAGTCTGAATAATGCCTCTCTAGTACCAAAACCATGTATGAAGCCAAACTGTGAGGTTCCGATATTCTCCTCACATTTATGATAAATTCTCGCATGCAAGACCTTTAAGAATACTTTCAGAATGTGTCTCATCAAACTAATTGTTCTATATTCATTGCAGAATTTTGCATTGGCTGTGTTAGACAATATTACGAAAGTCGATTTGAGCCAGTCTCAAGGAATGGTTCCACTGCGGTGAATACTGTTGAATAGGTCAACTAATAATGAAAGGGATTTTTCTTTCTCAAGCAGTTTCAGTATCTCATCAGGGCCTGCAGCCTTCCCATTCTTTGCTGTTCTTATGGCATATTCTATTTCTGCACGTGTGATATCCACAAGCACCATGATCCACATTTCTGCGATCCAAGAAGAGATTTTGTACATATCCCATCCATTCCTTCAGTTTCTCTTCTGTGCTCACGAAGATGTCACCATTCGTATTAAGGAGGACTCCACTGCCCTTCCTGTTATATGTGGTTAAATATGCAGAATATGCTTGAAAAACACCATAAAAACTATAGAAAGGAAAGTGAAACTAAAAAAACAATAACATATCTTTATATACGAGGTTTATTTTATACTGCGAAATACTCGCATCCAAGTTTCAAGTATATATACGAGAAGTTTTCGTATAAAAGTTACAGTTTAAAAGTTAATTTACAGAATGTTCAGAATTAGGCGAGTTAATGAAGTAGATCTGCATTGCTCTGTACAACAAGAAATTTTTCTTTGCTTTTAGTTTTGAATGATTTTTTTAAATCAGTCTATAAAAGTTTCAGTGATGAGATGATCTTTCTATGTCAACTGACATGAGAGGTAAATACTTGAACGATGCTGCTTCTTGTGCAGATTAGTTCAGAAAATCCTCTGACGGTGCAGACTTGCCACGCAGCATCCTCTCCAAGTTCAACGCTGCACTTCAACCGGGATTTCGAGCCAGCACAAACTCCAATTTTTGTTTCACGGTTTTCCGAGTCTCTACAGGCCACGAGTCGGCTCCTTGTATTGTAGCGACCACTTCATCCAACTCCATACCTCGCGATTCCAACTTAAGGATGGCCTCAGGAATGACGCTCATGTAGGCTTTTATGAAAGTCAAGGATGGCATCAAGCCCTTCATTTTAAAAGCAGCCTTAGCTTTCGCGATGTACTTGCTGTCCGCCTCATCAAACGTATTGATCACCTGGAAAAAATATAATCGAAAAACATTAGCCGAGGAGAATAACTGAGAAAATTACAAAATTAGGCACCGTACGGTGGAGTAAACAAAAAAGGTATGAAAAGAATGATAGAGAAAACCTCAAAAATGAGACAATTTTAAACATTTCAACTCGTCTTACCTCATCAATTGCCCTATGATTTTCAGCGTAATACAAGACAGCCAAGATCAAAGTTCACCATCGCGTCAATATGGGCTCCGGAGCTAAAGGGAGCTATGGAGCCTTGACAAAAATTTTCTTCACTGAAGAAATGACGCTGGGCGATTTTTCGCGCAGCTCCTCAGCAACTCTGTGCATTACAAGGGCAAGACAAGTAACATGTAATATCTTCGGGTAGAGAAGCTTCAAGCTCTTCCCAGCCTTAATCATGTAGGGAGCAGCGTCAATCACCAATGCGAGTACTTTGTTTACTTCCACATCTGAAAAGGTTGGCCACAGCAAGCCTGAAAGAGGAATGCATAAAACGAAGGGTGAACCATTCAGTTAATGGGATTCTGACATGTTGAGATATTTAACTATCAGAACTATCAGAGTCTTCACTGAGTATACATAGAATGCATTGACATTACAGCCAGACTGTACTTATCCTTCTTTGGCAAAACGCTTGAAAATTACAAGGATTGAGGCAAAAGTCATTGTTTATTTTTGATTTTGAAGTAAAGGAACTTGGTGCCTTCAATACTTAATATTGCATTTGATATGTCTTAATGATGCAATATCACAACTTGATGACGGACATGACTGTTGCATGCGTAACGATTTTCAACAATACAAAATCATCTGACCAATCGGAAATAGGCTTGGAAAGTGCCAACTTCAATTAATGAAATAAATTTATAAAAATGGAAAGTCTCTTCATAACATTTTGCCCCCCTTGAAAGGAGTTCTTTCAACTAACTATTGTAAAAATACTTAAATATTCTTAATACAAAACTCTATACATACATATTTTTATCATTAAAAGAAAATAATATTGAAATGATATCTTTGATGAAAAATAACACAAAGTTAGAGATATCACAGGAAATCTTTAATTCAGGTTTCCTTGTCATCCCCTTCAATGGGAAGAGGGCATATTTTCTTGATGCTTTGAGTGAAAGTTCCACCAGTCGTCCGAACGGTGACAACCCTCACCTCACCATCTCGTCCAGGGTGAACTTGAACTATTCTACCTCTGGGCCACTCTAGAGGAGGGATGTTGTCTTCAATTAATAGCACCAAAGAATCAACATCAATACGTCGATTGGTATCATGCCACTTGACGCGTTTTTGCAATTCCTGCAAGTATTCTCGCTGCCATCTCTGCCACAACCGCTGCCGAATTTTCTGCAACTGCTGCCAACGTGACAAGTGGTTATTGGGTTCTCTTAACAAATCCCTTTGCACAGGTTGCACGATCGAGTCACTTAGAAGAAAATGTGCTGGTGTTAAGACTTCTAAATCATTTGGATCATTTGGCAAGGGAGTAAGGGGACGTGAATTTAATACTGCTTCTATATCGCAAAGAATAGTGTAGGTTTCTTCGAAAGTTAGCACACGTCCCTGTGTTTCAGTCAGCAAATGTCTTTTCATCATCTTTACAGCTGCTTCCCACAATCCCCCAAAGTGGGGTGACCGGGGAGGAATGAAACTCCACTGTATCTGCTGCTGAGCGAGTGAGGAGGTAATGGTCGTTGACCCCTTTTCCAAAAAGGATTGGATATCTTGTAGTGCGTTCGCTGCTCCAATGAAATTCTTCCCATTATCAGAGAAAAGCTGCTTGCACAAACCTCTTCTCGCCATAAAGCGTTGCAGTGCAGCTAAGAAAGCTTCGGTCGTTAGCTCCGACACCAACTCCAAATGCACTGCCTTGGTACTGAAGCATGTAAATACAGCTACGTAACTCTTGTAAGTCTGAATGCGGCCCCTTCTGTAGCTTTCTCTTACAGATATTGGGCCTGCATAGTCCACTCCTGTGGTAACAAAGGGTCGAACAACTAACGTAACCCTTTCTTTTGGTAAATCTGCAATGCGTACCTCTGGAACTGTAGGATGGTAACAAAAGCACTTCAGACACCTCTTGACAATCCTTTTCGCTTCTCTTCTGCCGCTGATAGGCCAATATCGTTGTCGAGTTGCATGTAGCAGTTGCTCTGGGGGACAATGCTTCAGACGACAATGTTCATTTTCCATGATCATTCTGGTGATGCGATGATTTGCTGGTAGAAGCACAGGATGTCTCTGTTCTGATGTTAGCTCCGAAAAACGAAGCCTTCCTCCAACCTTAATCAATCCGTCACTATCCAGAAACGGACTGAGTGACTTTAGAGAACTCTTCTTTGGGAGGTCTTGATTATTAATTAAGCAATGTAGTACTTGAGGGAATGCTTCTAATTGTGTCCATTTGACTACCTGCTTCTCTGCTTTACAAGTTTCTTGTATTTCTAGTGAATCTTTTTTCCTTTCTGGCAGTTTGAGTTTGCAATTATAAATGTATCTTTGAGAATATGCTACTATATGGCGTAACTTCGGAAATGACAAGAATTTATTCAGTGCAATGCTGGTTGATGTTGCTGTCAATGTAACTGCTGTGACGTTCAGCTCTGGTAGTTCTGTTTCAAATTCTTCTGAATTCTCTCGTTGTTGACATTGTGTGCGAAGCCAAGAAGGTCCACTCCACCACAGCTTTTTATCTTCGAGTTCAACTGAAGTGATTCCCCTTGAGAGAAGATCAGCTGGGTTTTCAGTTGATGGAACATGCTTCCAGGTGGTTGCATCAGTGGCTTCTTGAATCTTAGCAATCCTGTTTGCCACAAATGTCTTCAGCAGCCTTGGCTCAGTGTTGATCCATCCCAAAACAATTGTACTGTCACTCCATAATCTGATCTGACCAATTTTCTTTCAAAGCACTCACTGTTGTTTTGACAAGTTGTGCAAGAAGAAGGGCTGCCTCCAATTCGAGTCTTCTCAACGAAATGGTTTTTAAAGGAGCTACTTTCGTCTTCGCACAAAGTAAATTGGAAATGTAGAGACCACTTTGCGTTTGACAAACTGCATAAATGCATGCTCCAAAAGCCTTCTCTGAAGCATCACTAAATCCAAACAAATCAAAAGAGCCAGAGCAATTTCCAGAATTTATGTTTCTCATAATTCTGATGTTGTTCAGTCTTTCTAATGACGTATAGTACTCGTTCCAAATCTGAAGGTGCTCTCGTGACAATGGCTTGATCCCATTCAAATCCATCTACCCATAAGTGTTGCATCAACAACTTCCCTTTGATCAGTACTGGAGCCACGAGTCCTAGTGGATGAAAAATCTGTGCAATTTTGGAGGCGACCTCTCTTTTGGATCTTGGTGACTGCTTTGCCAGCTCAACTCGAAACTTAAGGCAATCTTGTCCCGAATCCCAGAGGAGTCCAAGAGTCTTACTAGCTTCACCTTTGTCTAAAACCAGTAAAGTCCCTTCGTCGCTTTTGCTCTCCAAATCCTGCAAGATCCCTTTGCTGTTGGACCTTTATTTCCTCAAATGCATTCCACCACTCTTGAGTATATTTTGTATTTGCCGCCGTAGCCCGATCACGTCTTCTAGAATGTCTCCTCCACTTAAGCAGTCATCCATATAAAAATCATCGCAAATAGCCTTTGCTGCTGGAAATTCATTTTCATGAAGAGTAGCCAGTTCATTGAGGCACCTCATGGCATGATAAGATGCTGATGCTGTTCCATATGTTACTGTATTCAAATGATACCTCCTCACAGGGGCTGAAGATTCCTCTTTCCACAAAACCTGCTGTATTGCTCGATCTTCAGGATGGATGAGGATTTGCCGAAACATCTTTTCCACATCTGCCGTCACTTATGTCTGCGAAATCTAAGTACAATGTGAAAAAGATCTTGCTGTAAATTAGGTCCTGTCATGAGTTTGTCATTGAGTGATGTCCCGAGTGATGTTTTTGCCGAGGCATCAAATACCACTCTGACCTCTGTGGTATCACTATAGGACGTACCACTGTTTGATGGGGTATCAAGTATGAATTTGGTACATCTTGATTTTGGTTTGTATCAATCAAGCTCATATGCCCTAGTTTTTCATATTCATCCATGAAATCTGCATAAGCAGTCTTGAGTTCTGGGTGTCTGCTTAATCTCTTGACTAATGATTCTAGTCTGTTTAGTGCGTGTTTTCTTGATTCTCCGAGGATGACATCCGGCTCGATAGGGAGCCTTACAATGAATCTACCTGTCGTATCTCTCGAGATGGTGTCCGTGAACTATCTTTCTTCTGATGTGTAATGTTGAATCTCCGGATTTGCTTCTTGTTTCAAGAATTTTTCCATCTGATCTGATAATTGTTGATTGTTAATTTTCATGCATGTTGTTGTTTGTTCTCAAAAACTTCACCGCCTATAAACCAGCCTAATCGGGTGGTTGTCCTTCAGCTTCATTCTTGGGTGGACCTATGACTATTTTCCAATAAAGTCCTGCGCCAATTAATATGTCTATGTCTCCAGGCTTGTTGAATGTGGGCTCTGCCAAGCGAATGTCCTTTGGAATAATAATCTTGTCCTTCTTGATCTCCAACTGTGGCAATCGTCCTGTTATAGTTGGCAAAACTAGAAATTCTGCTTCCACCTCAAATCAGTAATTCCTTGAAGCGAGGTATACTCTCGTAATCCTTTTTGTTTCCACTTTGGAACAATCTACTGATCTGACAGCTTGACATTCGGTAAACCAAGTTTCTTCCTTTATTAGATTCGACTGAGATCACGGATCCAATAAGGCTCGGCATGTCATTCTTCTTCCGTGAACATCTTTCACATCAATTAAAGCTGTTGACAAAAGTATTTGTGATGTTATTCCTTTCACCAAGCTCACACTAAGTGAAGCAGGTGAATGCTGAGATTCGACACATAGGTTTATGGGCACTTGATTTTCTTTAACATTTTGTTTCTGTTTGTCATCTTCCTCAGCATGTAAAAGTGTGTTGTGAAGAAGTCCACATTTCTTGCATTTTGATCCTCTGCAATTTTTTTGCAATATGTCCTGGTTTCAAACAGTTATGACACTGTCCTTTTTCTTGAAGCAGTTTTCTTCTGTCTTCAACTGATCGCTTAATTAATTCTTCACATGTAAAACTGGGGTGACTTCCACCACACAGATTACAGCTTGCCTGAGTCATCATCATAACACCTTTCTTGCTAGGTTGTTTGTCCTTCGGATTTGCCTTCATGTTCAATGCCTTGGTTTTGTTATGATTTAAAAGCATATATGATTGGGAACGCTCAGTTAAAAATTTCAAGAAATCATCCAATGTTGGCATCTTTTCTGGAGTGTTGCCTTTCACCCTTTCCTGCCAGTCTCTTTGCTCAATGAAATCCAGCTGCTTCTTTGCTAGATGAATAACCAAAGTGTCCCAATATTGTACCGGTTGCTTCACTGCTTTTAATGAAGCCATGTGAGTTTGAATATGAAATTGTAATTGCCTGTGTGATTCAGATTTGTTCTCCTTAAAAACAGTAGCAAACTTGAAAAGTTCATCTAGAATGTGTCTCGATTATCATCATTTGATTATCATATGTATCTACAAGCAAGTTCCAAGCACTTGTGTAGTTTTCTTCTGAAATGGTAAAACCTTGCGTGCCTCGTCCTGTAGAAGACCGATCAGATACTGATATTTTTGAATATTTGTTAGTTGATTATCATTATGAATGGTTGACTCAAAACTGTTCTTAAAAAGCAACCATTTTGTGAATTTGCCATTGATTTCCAGTAATTTAATTTCTGGTAATTTATTTATCCTTCTGTTATGATGTTATGGAACTTCCTGTTGATGAATGGCATTGTTTACTGCTGGTTCATTTGAGCGGGCAAATTATTTTGAACATCGTCTGCTTCATCTATTATAGTTTGCAGTTGTGTAACTGTGCTGAAATAAATAGATTCAAATAGCTCTTGCTCTCCCTCACATTCCTCTTCAAACTGTAGTGCAGCTATTTTATCAGTGATCTCCGTTTCCTCTATTTTCATTTGTACTTCTTCAGAAGAATTCCATAACTCTTCACATTTTTAAATTCTAACCTTCACCTCTGATTTTGACATGTCAGCTATAATCGACTTTATTATTCTTGTTAACGTGCCTTTTACTCAACCACGCGATTGTTTCAATTTCTTTAGTTGCGACATACTGAAATTAAGGTTATGCTGTGAAAGTGTGAAGGGATTGCATGAAGGTGATTTATAAGTTCAAAGGAATCGTGTTGCTGAATTGAGGTTATATGACAAAGGAATTTAGATCTTTTATATTTATGACTTACTTGACTTAAATCCTCTTGTTGCCACTGGAATATAGGGCATCCGTGAAACGTCTCCATTGTGGTCGTCGACTTGCCAATGCTTTAACTTCCTTCCAAGTCTTCCTAGGACGACCTCTCCTCCGTGCCCCCTGCGGATTCCATTCCAATGCTGTGCGTTCTATAGATCCCGCTGGCTTTCTCACAGTATGACATATCCATTTCCATTTCCTCCTCTTGATTTCCACTGCGACTGGAACTTGGTTTGTTGTTCTCCATAGCTCGTCATTGGATATAATTTCAGGCCATCTGATGTTTATGATGCGTCGTAAGCAGCAGTTTATAAATGTCTGCACGAGATTAGTGATAGTTTGTGTAACAAGCATATAGCAGGACTGATTTAACATTTGTATTGAACATTTTTATTTTTGTTTTCCTTGAAATGTTGTTATTCTTCCATGAAGCTGCATGAAGGCTCCTTGTTCTGGCTCTCACATCCTCTTCTCCTGCCACAAGCAATCTTTAATCAATGTTAGCATTTACTCTCATTTCCTGGTCTTAACAACATTTACATTTGCAGCCGTAATCTTGTGTTTCATATCACTAATTCTTGAAGACAAAAGAAAAATATAATCTGCAAATTCTAAATCTTCCAGTCTTTCCCCCGTTCTCCATTGTATTCCTCTTTTCCTTCCACCGAACATATTTCTCATAACATTATCGAGCACCACTAAAAAGATTGTTGGTGAAAGAACGCATCCCTGGCGAACTCCACTTGTGACATTCACATAATCTGAGAGTTTTCCCTCATGTACTACTTTACATCTACACCCTTCATACATTGCCTTCACGATATTCAAGTACAATGTGGCCTGCCATTCATTACTTTGCTCTAGAATTATTTACTGGATTGTCTACGGAAACGCTGCTCAATTGAGTCCTTTACTCTTTACTTGGTATGCTCAGTAGTGTTATTCCTCTTACACACTGTGGTGTCACCTTTTTGGGGGAGTTTCACGATCAAGCCCTCTTTCCAATCAACTGGAATTTTCTCTTCCTTCCATATTTTCCCCAGTAATGGTAGCAGTAAATTAATGGTGGCTTCTTCATCCACTTTTAGTATTTCTGGATCTATATTATCTATACCTGCTGCTTTACCATTCCTTAATTGTTTCAATGCTAACCTAACTTCATACCTTCATACCCTTCTTCTCAACTTCCTCTGCAATTTGTGCCTGCTGGTCAAGCCATCTTCTTTTATCGCTTCTCACACTCCTTTTAACCATTTTCTCAATTTCCGAAATTTCCTTTGGGCTTATGACTTCTGCTGTCTTATTCTGCTTTGGTTTACTATAGCTTTTGCCTCTTTTCATTTTTCAATTAAGTCCCATGTTTCTTCAGACATCCAGTCTTTCTGTTGATACCTCCTGTACTGGGTTTTATACCCGGTAGCGATTACAGAAAGAAGTGGTGGGCCGAGTGAATGAGACGTAAAGGCACGATAAGTTTGCCAGGTAACAATTTATTATATAAATGGAAAACTTTGCGTTACTTCGGTACACAATATTTAACAACACTAGGGACATGTCCCAGTTTAAAGCACCATTCTAAAACATGTGACCAGCACAATTTGCTAATTAGTATAATATTCGTTATAAACCGGGCCTAGCCCTGAAAACAAAATACATCGTTTACTTACAACTACCCAACTTAGGGTCTCTTAATATCCCTGACTCCTCAATAGTACCAAAAGGTTCTAGATCATACCAGAAAAATCTTTAACTTAGAAAAACTACGCAAGAGCGTATACCACAAAAGTATCATACATAACAGCAAGAAATTTAAACACACAAGACTTGCTCTATTCATCGCAACCTTCTGGTACTTTCTCGTACTCGGTAATTACACTCATTTTCTCAACTCGATTAAACTTCTGAGAAGGAAATGCTTTACGCAAATACAAACTTACAGACAATGTTTAAAGGTAATTTGTCCCATACTCAAGAACAACATTGCTAAAAGAAACACAGGTCACAAGACCCTAAAATAAATCTGACATGCATACTACGTTTTAGAGTGAAATATGCCCGGGGCGAGAAACCTATTAAAACTTTACATAAACTAGAGCTTAATCCTACCCAACATATAGATTCTTTATGATTGCATTCCGCTTCCTCAAACTGTTCCTAACGCGCTACACAAAGGGGTAACTCTCTAAAGTCTTACCTCCACGTCTGGTGAGTCCTCGGTTCGAGGCCGCGGTGGGACCGGCTGCAAAGTGCAGTGAGCGAGTAAGTCAGTCAGAATGACGGCAAGGTCCAGCGAGCGCTCGCCTGCCCAGCAGGGAGAGACACGCGCGCACACCCAAAGGGGAGGGGAGTTTTCTCACCAGATCGTGAGGACGATAGCCAACATGAGATGGAAAATACCCCAGGACGGGAAGAAACTTCCCTTTATCCTGGGGCTATGAGGGAATGAGGACAACGTTTTATTTAAGGAAAAGGGCAATCCAAAGAAAACATAATACAATATAAGATGTACAAATAAAACCTGAATTAAAACAGCTTGCAAGCACAATTACACACAAATGAAATAAGACGAGAAGTGGAAAGAAAACGTTCTTCATGGTACAGCTCCTATAACCAATTACTTTTTCACACATTTGTATTAAGTGTTCTTAACATTTTCCCCAAGTTCTTTCCCCACTTAACTCTTCCTCTTTTTCAAGACGTGAAAGGACTTCAAACCGATTTTTCAAGTCCAGACTAAATTTCTTTCCTCTTCTTTTCACTGTTTAACCTTTCTAAGTTGAACCTCTTTTTCTTGTTGCAAACTTCTTCGATGCAGCCTTTATTTTCAATTTGAACTCGGCTACTACTAGATGATGATCACTACCAACATCAGCTCCTCTTCTATTCCTCACATCTGTCAATGATCTTGCTAATAGCTACATGGTCGATCTGATTTTCTATTTTGTGACCTGGCGATACCCATGTAACCTTGTCTGTCCAATCACCATTTCCTGGCTGACACACAAATTTACAAATCTCTCTCCATTATCATTCATTTCACCTAATCCATGTTTTCCTATTGCATGCTCTAGTCCCTCACTATTTGATCCAATCTTTGCATTCATATCACCCATATTAATAGCAATCTCTCTTTTATTTCTATTCCTCATAGTTTCATTCAACTGATGATAAAACTGATCCTTCATGTTGGCACCAGATACTTCTGTTGGTGCATAACAAACTACTAATGTTACATTTCGAATTTTACTTTGGAATCTAGCTGTCATCATTCTGTCTGAAATGGGAGTCCATTCAATTAAACTGTTCTCGGATGTTCTATTTAGCAACATGCCCACTCCATTTCTCCATTCAGCATCCTCCCCAGACTGTCCAGAATAAATAAATGTATTCCCATTTTGCGTCATGATCTCTCCAAAATCGCACCACCTCACTTCACTTAAACCAAGAATTTCCAAGCCATACTTTTGCATCTCTTTCTCAACCTGCTTTAGTTTACCTTCTTCTGTCAAAGTTCTAACATTCCAAGAACCAATTCTCATTTTCCATTTTGGGCCAAAGTTCGTCATCGAGGTATCCATCCGGTTTCGTTTCACTTCAGTTTCTTTAATAAGTGGATTGAAGATGTGTGAGTTATTAGGCCACAGCACCTGAGCCTCCAAGCCTGCCATATTCTGCAGGGGTTGTCTCCCTTAGCCTTTGAAGATCCCTCTTCACCACAAGGCAGTGGTTTCCCCCATTTCTTCAACCCCGAGGGAAAAGGGTTGGCTCGTCTGCCAGATTTGCCGTTCCAAAGGTCTCCTTCTCCGCCGCATTTGCCATTGAGGACTTCACCAGAGCCCTGTTAGCCGTTACTTTTTAGGGTTCCTGTAGGGCCTTCGCAGCTACTGTAGTAGTCCTGGGGCACACACGGTCCCCGCTGTACATCACCCCTACAGGCAATCCCCTACTTCATGCCGTTGCCCACCTCCCACGACGTGGACGAGGGGTTGGAATTATGGGAGGCCAACAGGAGGATCAGTGGACTTCAGTTATTATTATTATTATTATTATTATTATTATTATTATTATTATTATTATTATTATTATTATTATTATGTTGATTAGACAGTACACTGGCAGTGTCAGCGTATACATTGGAAGTCGCTGGAAAGAGGCCCAAGGGACGACCAATACAGCGACGGACCGATACAGTGCACAACAACCTGAAAGCTGTAAGACAACATCCTGACATAGTTAATGGTTATGAATTTCATGTTTTTGGTCTGTATTGAACTGAGAATAATATATAAGTAATAATAATAACAACGTAAACGTTTCCACCTTTTCAATACTAAAATATATTCACAAAATTATAAATTACACGGTACTAGTTTCGACCCATCCAATACGGCTGATGATGACCCCTAGATGGGTCGAAACCAGTACCATGTAATTTATAATTTTGTGAATATATTTTAGTATTGAATAGGTGGAAACGTTTACGTTGTTATTATTATTACTTATATATTATCCTGACATAGACCGTGACTGAATTAAGTGGAGACAACGAATCCACACAGCGGACCCTGCCACTAGGCCCAGAACTAGGGCGGGGCAGGGGGAGCACGTGCCCCGGGCGGCAGATTTCAGGGGGCGGCAAAATTTGAAAAGTATATTAAAAAAGAATAGTAAGTTATTTAATTTTTTCAAAATAATAATACCACAATTAATATTGTTTAATTTTATTTAATTTTGTTGCACAATTCATCAACTTTATTACACTTGAGTACCAAGTTATTTTCTTCATTATAAGACACGACACAAGAATTAACGTAATTCAGGGTCTGTAGTGAGTCTTATGCTGTTATGCCTACTACCGATATGAATAATTAGTAGCGTGAGCGCTAGGCAGAGGGGTCGGGCTCGAAAACGGTCTGACCACGCGATGCGCGAGCATCTCATCTATCTCACCCCCTTTCTGCTTCCAATAAACAGTAATCTAAACAGACACCTGCAGTCATCGTTGTCGTTATCGAGGGCTGCACATGTAGCCTGCGTACACTGTTGTCTGCGTGTGTTGATAGGAACCGACAGATGTTTTATTTTATTTGCATTTAGTATTTAGTTATTAGTGTTCGGAGTGTTGATTAGTTGTTCGTGTTACCGTTTATCAGCGTTTGAAAAACGGAATTGTTCAGTACAATTTGAGCTGCGTTTTTATCAGATTCCAAATGATGGATGGCAGAAAACGACTCAGTGGAACCGAGTATAGAAAAGTTGCCAAAGAAAAAAAGGAAGAAAGAAAGCGATGTGCTGTCACAAACACCAAAATTAGAAGCATTTTTTTAAAAAAACCTAATGTTAATGAAGATGAAGGCTGAAAAGAAAAATCAGGTCAGTAAATATTAATTTTTATTTCAATAATTAAATTATAGCACATTAGGGAAGGATGAATTAATTGTGCCTTATCGGACTTTACGACAATTTTTTAATACTTCATTTTGTAATATATCATATTACTGATTGAATTTTAATCCCGGCTTTTAATATTTTAGTTGATGTTGAAACTGGAGAGGAAGGCACACAACATGTTGAACTTTGCAAGAAACTCAGTCCTACTGGTGAAGCGAATGAAGATGAATTATTATCTCGTTCAGATCCTACAACTGGTCTTCAAGAAACGTCCAAGTTTTCCTTTGATTTTAGGGATCCTGGTTCATAGCCACAGAGTTTTTCAGATTCTGAAAGATGTTACATAACAAAAATGAGCTATGAAAATCTGATCGAGCCAAATTTAAATAATAGCAGCAGAGAAGGACGTAACTTAACCAAAGATTGGTTTTATAAAGTTCACAAAAATGGAGGAAAAGTAAAGAGATGGTTAGGCTATAGTGAAAGTAAGAAAGCTCTATATTGTGTTCAAATCAAATCCTTTCATTAGCTAAAGAAAAAGGACTTACTAATTGGAGAAAACTCAGTGAAAAATTGCCCAAACATGAAAATTCATCCAACCACAAACTTTGCTTTTGTTCGTGGAAAGCTTTAGAATCTTGTTTAGGAAAGGGAGGTATTGATGCAGAACTCCTAACCCAGATCCATGAAGAAGAGTCTCACTGGAAGGCGATATTGCGCTGCATTATCGATGCTATTCTATTCCTAGCAAAGCAAGGGAGTCCATTCCGAGGAACTAAGGAAGACTGTGATTTCAGCGACCCACCCAGTGGAAAGTTCTTGAACACAGTAGAACTTATATCGCATTACTATGTCCCTCTTCTACAACATATTGAGCGGCATAAGAAAAGGCAAATCTCGTATTTCTCACATAAAATACAAGATAAGTTCCTAGAAATTATTGCCAATAACATAAGGCAAAAGATAATACAAGACATTTTGGATGGGAAATATTATTCCTTAATATTTGACTGCACTCCAGATATCAGCCACAGTGAACAAATGACTCAAATAGTTCGTTACGTCAAAACAAATACATCCAAAATTTTTATTGATTCTTTCCCAGTTAGTGACAAAACAGGTGAAGGTCTCAACCAAGAAATCCTAAAAAAATTAGACAAAGATGGACTAAACTTAGAGAACTGTAGAGGCCAATCCTACGACAATGGGACAAATATGGCCGGGAAGTGTAAAGGAGTTCAGTCCAGACTACTTCAGGAGAACGAGCTAGCATATTTTGTCCCATGTGCTGCTCACTCCCTCAATTTAGTTGGTGCTAATGCGGCCAGTGATACTATTGAGGCTCAGAATTTTTTCGGAACTTTGAACAGTATGTATTCTTTCTTTGCGGCTTCAACTTCACGCTGGGAAGTTCTCCGAAAATATGTGCCACTGACATTGAAACCTGAAAGCAATACAAGATGGTCTGCAAGATTAGATGCGGTCGAACCTGTGTATAAACATTGCGCTAAAGTTGTGCAGGCTCTAGGAGATCTTAAAAACCATGATCTCTCAACACCTCAAACTAAGAGTGAGGCCATTCCCCTTTTAAAAATTTTCGGAAACTTGAATTCATCGTTTTCACATGTTTTTGGCATGCTTTGTCCAAAATGATCAATAATGTCAATGAGTTTTTGCAAAGAAAAGATGTAACAGTAGATTTGGCTGCCCGGAACCTTCAAGGTCTTTTAACGCTCTTGAAGTCTAGCAGAGAGTTTGCTCCATCTGAGGCCAGTACTGAGGGTAAATTCTTAGCAAGCACGAGTGATCTACCATCTAAGTTCTCAGAAAAAAGAACAATGCCTGATGAGCTGTGTGGCGATGAAGCTCCGACAAGTACTGAGAATGTGTACCGACAGGTATGACCAGAGGATTACGGAACTCAGTGACAACATAAACAGCAAGTTTGGATTTTTGAATGGAGTTCGAATTAGAGAAATGCAAGCAAAAGATCTTTGAAAGCAGGAGAATTGGCAAATATCTACACTGCTGATCGCAACATTGAGAATTTAAATTTGAAATAGAAAGTTTCAAGCGCTACGCTTTATCAGTTGACGAAAATTTAAAGGAACCACATCAAGAGAAATGTTAAGTCTTATTTATAAAAATAAACTAGAGGAAGGCTACCCTAACATTACTACTGCACTGAGAATGTTTCTCACGTTGCCAGTTACAGTGTCATCTGAAGAACGAAGTTTTAGCAAACTCAAAATCATCAAAAACTACATGAGAAGTACAATGGGACAGGAGAGACTGTCTAATCTGAGTATAATATCAAGTGAATACAAACAAGCATCCGTTATCAACTTTGAAGGCATCATCATTATATTTGCAGCTAAGAAAGCTCGAAGAATTCAGTTTTGAGGTACAATACATAAGAAATTTTTGCGTAGTTTCAATTGAGTTACACTACGAACAAATTATTTGTATTAGTCATGTATAAGTGTATTAATATAAGTGTTTTTCAATACAAGTGTAATGTATGTATTCATATGTATAAGTGTATTAATGTAAATGTGTTTCATAAATAAAACTTCTTAATAGTATACATATGGTGTGTAATTTCAACAGCCATATCTAAAAAATAGCTTACGGAAGTATTATATTTCAGAGGTAGGGGAAGGGGGAGGGAGGAGAATCGGGGGATGTGGGGGGGGCAAACTAATTTTTGCTCCCCCTGACAAATCTGCTAGTTCCGGCCCTGCCTGCCACCAGGTGGGACAAATGCTAAAGAAGAAGAAGAAGAAGATTATTATTATGTTGATCACTGCATGTTTATGTTACAAAAACATGCACTGAGGGAAAGAGAGGCTAAAATCTAAGAGTACAGTATATATATTCAGGAGGTCAGACTGCATAGCCATAGATCTTTCCAAAGCCTATGATAGAGTGGAACATGGAATATTATTAAAGAAATTGGAGGGAATAGGATTGGACGTAAGGGTTACACGTTGGATAAAATCATTTCTGAATTCAAGGGTTCAGAAAGTCAAAGTAGGAAATAATATATCACAGGAAGAGAATGTTTGGAAGGGAATCGCACAGGGTAGTATAATCGGTCCGTTACTTTTCTTAATATACGCAAATGATTTAGGGAACAATATAACATCAAAAATAAGATTGTATGCAGATGACATAATTGTTTATAGGAAAATAAACAACATTGAGGATTGTTCAGAATTACAAAGGGACCTTGAAAGTATCCAACAATGGGTTGAAGAAAATAATATGAAGGTTAATGGAGGCAAATCAACTGTTACAACATTTACAAACAGGAGCTTTAAAACTGAATTTGAATATACTATGGATGAGGTAGTTATCCCAAAAGATGGCAAGTGCAAATACTTAGGTGTGAGATTTGAAAGTAATTTGCACTGGAAGGTTTCATGTTGATGACATTGTTGGGAAAGCATACAGATCATTACATGTCATAATGAGGCTACTTAAAGGATGCAACAAAGAATTAAAAGAAAAAAGTTACTTAAGTATGGTTCGTCCATTATTCAATCAATCAATCAATCAATCAATCAATCAATCAATCAATCAATCAATCAATCAATCAATCAATCAATACTGATCTGCATTTAGGGCAGTCGCCCAGGTGGCAGATTCCCTATCTGTTGCTTTCCTAGCCTTTTCCGAAATGATTTCAAAGAAATTGGAAATTTATTGAACGTCTCCGTTGGTAAGTTATTCCAATCCCTAACTCCCCTTCCTATAAATGAATATTTGCCCCAGTTTGTCCTCTTGAATTCCAACTTTATCTTCATATTGTGATCTTTCCTACTTTTATAAACGCCTTTCAAACTTATTCATCTATTAATGTCATTCCACGCCATCTCTCCACTGACAGCTTGGAACATACCACTTAATACCAATATAAATGGTCCGTTATTGGACATTATAAATTTTAATGTCCAATAACGGACCATTTATATTGGTATTATAAATTTGCTCATTCAGGACAAATATTTCAGATTCCCTATGGGAATCAACATCTATATCAACGTACCACTTAGTCGAGCAGCTCTTCTTCTTTCTCTCAATTCTTCCCAACCCAAACATTGCAACATTTTTGTAACGCTACTCTTTTGTCGGAAATCACTCATAACAAATCGAGCTGCTTTTCTTTGGATTTTTTCCAGTTCTTGAATCAGGTAATCCTGGTGAGGGTCCCATACACTGGAACCATACTCTAGTTGGGGTCTTACCATAGACTTATATGCCCTCTCCTTTACATCCTTACTACATATTGGAATATGCAAACAGTGTTTGGGATCCTCACCAAGAATACCTAATAAAAGAAATAGATAGTGTGCAGAGGAAAGCAGCAAGATTTGTAACAGGGGATTTCAGGAGAAAGAGTAGTGTATCAGAAATGTTAAAGGAACTTGGGTGGGAAACTTTAAGTAAGAGAAGGGAGAAAACTAGACTTATAGGATTATATAGAGCCTATACAGGAGAAGAAGCATGGGGAGAAATCTGTGAGAGGCTTCAGTTGGAAAATAATTATATCGGCAGGACTGACCACAAATATAAAATTAGAAGGAATTTTAGCAGAAGCGATTGGGGTAAATTTTCATTCATTGGGAAGGGTGTGAAGGAGTGGAACAGTTTACCAGGGGTAGTGTTTGATCCTTTTCCAAAATCTGTACAGATATTCAAGAAGAGAATAAACAGCAACAGAGAAAATAAATGAAGTGTTAGAGGGCATTCGACCAGTGCAGGTTAATGTAAATTTAAAAAAAAATGTGTGTGTGAACAAATTAATCTCATCCCCTGGTCTAAGGAGTTTGGACAGCCCAAGTAGGGGACTGCCTGTAGGGGTGAAGTACAGTGGGAACTTTGAGGGCCCTGGGACCGCTACGGTAGCTGTGAAGGCCCTTCAGGAACTCTGAAAAGTGGTGGCAAAAGGGGCTCTGGTTAAGATGCAGCAGGTTGTTATGCTACTTAGGTTCCAGAACGGGTAAAAAAAAAAGTAAATAAATGCAATGTGAAGTTTAATCTTATACCAGTTGTATAGTATCATTTGAAGTAATTCCACATACTGTATATGAGTTAACTATATTTGTAAGTAGTGCAGGAGATATTGTAAGTAGAATTTTGTAAACAATATAAATTTATTAAGGATGAGCTGCGTGTTTAATAGAAAACATTGTTAGCATAAATTGTATAATATTGCATTATAGGAAAATTTTCTTCTCTTGTTAATTTAATATTTAGTGCTTGACAATAACGTATTTTAGTGTACCATTTGCCACCGAGGTAGACACCTCATTTGCAAATAAAGAGATTTTGATTTGATTTGATATAGCAAGGATGGTGTATATGTCAAAGAGACTCACGGTCTCACGGAGATTCTTGCATTGAGCGGTGAGAAGAATGTAAATCTTGAAATCTTGTCTTTACTTCTTAGAATCTACTATGTACGTAACCTCGAATTGTGCTTGCCTGATTATTGACATATGCTGCACTCCGTTGAAATTGTTCGCCTCAGTGGTCTGATTTTTGTTATGAACGAGAATGCAATATCCGCGAATGATTCCACGAATTCGAGGTGTGTTGTATTTTTACTCCGCTGTTTAACCTCAATTGCGACGCTTTGTTTTCACTTCTGCATTTCAGTTTTCATGATCTTGCTTGTATTGAACATCTCAGGTTAATTAGGGCCAATATTGGGCACCATTGTTTGTTTTTGATTTTGAAGTAAAGGAACTTGGTGCCTTCAATACTTTATTGCATTTGATATGTTTTAATGATGCCATATCACAACTTGATGACAGACATGACTGTTGCATGCGTAACAATTTTCAACAGTACAAAATCATCTGACCAATTGGAAATAGGGTTGGAAAGTGCCAACTTCAATTAATGAAATAAATTTATAAAAATTGAAAGTCTCTTCATAACTGTCCTGGCAACAACTTTTTTCTTGTAGATATGTGAACGGATCACAAGCGTATATGTGTCCTGAGAATGTTCTGCAGGCATAGTGTGTATGCAGAACAACAGATGGCTCTGTGATAGCTGGTAGTAGCGGAGAGAGTGCTGTGAAATCAGTCAGTTGTTGAATTTCGAGATGGACGTAACCCGTGTTGAGCAGTGCGCTTCCATCAAAATAGCCGTTCTCTGAGAGAGAAATGCGATGGAATGTCACAGTGAATTAGTGGAAGCCCTTGAGAATAATGCCCTACCATACCGTACAGTAGCACGGTGGGTAGAAAAGTTTCAGCAAGGTTGTGAATCAACCAGTGATAAGCAACGTTTGGTACGACCTGTCAGTGTGCGGACCGACGTGGCACGTGCTGTCATCGAGTGGCTCCTGTATGAAGAGAGACGATGGGCGCTACCGGAGTTAGAGAGGGCAAGTGGCATCGAGAAACGCACTGTCCACAGGATATTGCGTAATGAGCTGCAACTGCGCAAAATCGCTTGCGATGGGTACCGCATGCACTAACGGAAGTTCAAAGGTGGGTGCGCTATGCAATATGCTCCGACCACCTTGTAGGCTGGCAACAGGATGGCGATCAATTCTTGTTACGAATAATCTCCATCGATGAATTTTGGGCCAGGGCGTATGAACCAGAACTGAAACGTCAGTCCGCAGAGTGGCAACATGCTGGATCACCAAGGAGGCAGAAGGTCCGTCAGAGTCCTTCCCCAGTCAAATTGATGGTGATCGTCGCGTATGATGTCAGGTGTGTCATTGTTTGCCACTTTGTTCCACATAGCAGAACAGTGACTGCACAGTACTACAGGGACTTCCTGGTGTGACAGGTACGACGTGGCATTCAGGAGAAACGTCTGGATCTTGTGGACAGTGCAATAATCCTGCACGACAATGCAAAACCACATAAAGCAGATTGTGTAGGGCAGCTACTGCAACGTTGGAGATGGGAAGAATTGGAGCACCCACCGTACTCTCCCGATATTTCGCCCTGTGACTTTGATCTCATCCGAAAGAGATGTGGTAGGCAGTTTGCAACACGAGGGGACATTGCTAATGCTGTGCGCCAACAGGTGACCCGATTCACACATGGTGCGGCAAATGCTGGGGCAGATGGTATTCAGCGCCTCCCGCATCGTTGGCAGCGTGTGGTGTCAGTAGCAGGGGACTACTTTGAGGGTCTTTAGGCCCAGGTTTGTCATGTCAACTTTATGTGTACTGTGTTGTCATTCTTTTGCACCGGGAAGGCCATATTGCCCTGTATACTACCGTAATAAATTAGTGTGTTACGATATTTCAGTGCTATTCATTGTCCACACATGTAGTTAACACCTTGTCCTTTCGTCTGTATATGTCACATTTTCCAACCAGACTGGTATCTTCAAGAAAAAAATAGTTGCCATTACTTTTGCCCCAACCGTCGTGAATTAACAAAATATACTTACGCAGAGCTACTTGCACTGTTCGCACAATGGTACCATTGTTTGTCACAACTAGCTCCCTGCGCAGAATTAGGTGGCCCTTCCCCGGTTCACTGGGACTGAGTTTTCCAACAATAACGTTGACCATGTATCTTCCACAACTGTCTGTGGTCTCGTCGATAGATAACCAAAATGGGTGGCTCCCGATGTCGTCCCTGATTGCGTGTACAACCTGGTGAAAAAAGTACCTGAATGAATATTCTTCATGGAATGAAGGTATTATCGAGAGATTACCTTCATTACAACAGAACCAGATCCATGTTAAAATTACTTATAAACAGTTTAAACGAGAATGTGGAATACGGCAATTGTGCATACCTTTTCATACTCTGAAGAAACGGTATTTTTACATAGGGTCAACTCATGAGGCAACACTCTTCCTGCAAAGTCCTTGAAGAGAGCTCTAATCTCAGCATGTTCGACCTTGTAGAGGGTATGTTGGCACTTAATAATGCCCTACAAACTCTGGAAGAGGTAATCCGAGTGCTGTTCTGACTGAAAAAATGTTGTATCAGCGCTTGTTTCTTCGATTTCCTTTTTTTTTTTTAATTCTTCGACTTTTGCTGAGTGCCCACTTTGGCTTTATGTTGGGAAAATTGGAAACCCTTCAAAATCTTGATCTGAAAATAAATTTAAATCTAAGAATTTCATTTTTGTCCGTATTGAACTGAGAATGGAAGATAGGAAACTTAGAAGGGTCCACCTTTTCAATACAAAAATGTTATAGTTTATTTACAACATATATTTCCACTTGGAACTAGTTTCGACGCTGTTTGGCGTCATCTTCAGCCAAAATGTGGGAAATAGGCTAGCATGTAGACATTTATATTACACAAGGCGTTACATTAAACAATACACATCTTATGAGGAGATAAAAACAGGGACGAATGTAGAAACAAATGAATCATTGAGAAAGCAAAAGTTGTAAATATTAAAAATAACCTTAACCACACATCTTGCAGTGCGAAAATATTCGCCTTGAATGATTCCTGAATACAAAACGCACGCGCACACATTTCTGAAGAGCCAGCAGGCAGGAAAAAGTAAAGTGAAACCTTAAGAGTTCTTCTGAGAAGAGTTCATCATTTTTTCTATGTTCCGACTAATTAATGACGTCTCCCTTGAGTTCCTGATAAACATACACAACAGGAAATTCTCCTTCACTCTCAACAATAGCTATAAAGACCAACGGTAAATTGCATTTTAAATATTGTGCAGAGACGTGAAAGCATGAACTTGAAGATGATATAACTTCTTCATTTAACCCAATTTTTTAAACAAGGTGTTACATTAAACAGTACACATCTTACGAGGAGATAAAAACAGGGACGAATATAGAAAAATGAATCGTTGATAAAGCAAAAGTTATACATATTAAAATAACCTTAACCACACATCTTGCAGTGCGAAAATATTTGCCTTGAATGATTCCTGAATACAAAACGCACGCGCACACACTTCTGAAGAGCCAGCAGGCAGGAAAAAGTAAGGTGAAACCTTAAGAGTTCTTCTGAGAAGATTTCATCATTTTTTCTATGTTCCGACTAACTAATGAAGTACCGAGCTCGATAGCTGCAGTCGCTTAAGTGCGGCCAGTATCCAGTAATCGGGAGATCGTGGGTTCGAGCCCCACTGTCGGCAGCCCTGAAAATGGTTTTCCGTGGTTTCCCATTTTCACACCAGGCAAATGCCGGGGCTGTACCTTAATTAAGGCCACGGCCGCTTCCTTCCACTTCCTAGGCCTTTCCTCTCCCATCGTCGCCATAAGACATATCTGTGTCGGCGCGACGTAAAACAAATAGCAAAAAAACTAATGAAGTCTCCCTTGAGTTCCTGATAAACATACACAACAGGAAATTCTCCTTCACTCTCAACAATAGCTATAAAGACCAACAGTAAATTGTATTTTAAATACTGTGCAGAGACGTGAAAGCATGATCTTGAACATGACATAACTTCTTCATTTAACCACCTTTTGAAAGTCTCTCTCTATATTACATAGCTTCATTAACACCACCATTCTGTAGATGCACAAAATAATCTTGTAATCTTCACAGGTCCGGTATTCAGCTTGACAAGAATGTAAAATTGGTATTAAGGAAGACGTTTTCTGTGCCAGTATTTGTGGTGTATTGTTGCAGCGTTACGTGTAGGGTGGGGGCAGGTTTCTATGATGTTTATTGCGGGACATAAGGCGGTAAAGCTATGGCGCGAGATGAAGAGGAACAGAGCGTGTTGGATAGTTTAGGTCTGGGGAGCGGCCATTGTTGAATTAGGAGGGGAGAGGGAAGGAGCGGTAGAGGAGGAGTGGAAGGAGGGGAAATATGGAGGGTGATGTGGTGAAAGTGTGTGGCGTGACAAAGTATTATGCATAACGTGAAAGACATATCACGAAACAGATCTGACTCAAAAGGAATCTTGGCATGTGGCTGGTGCAGCGAATCCTGCCGATCTGCCTACTCGAGGATGTAGGACACGAGAATTTATAACCTCCAGATGGTGGGAGGGGCCATCCTGGTTGTACCTTCCAGCAGAAGAAGGGCCTTCAGATCGCAGCATCAGGAATGAAGATGAAATTATGCACGATAGAAGAAAGACTGCCACAAGCCTCGTCATCACAGAAGTTCCATTAAGGTCAGACTGGTACTACAAATATTTTTCTCGATTTCACAAGATAGTGAGATTGATTGGCTGGATCAAACGGTTTATTTTTAACTGTAAGTCTAAAAGGAGAAAAAGTGGAGACCTGAGTTGTTCAGAATTGGAAGACTGCGAAAGAACAGTTATTAAACTTATCCAGAATGAGAGTTTTTGAGGACCTGAGGATCAAAAGCTGATTCAGTTGTACCAATCCTGGACGAACATGGTATTTTGCGAGTGAATACGGGAGTATCAGAGAGGGAGGATAAATTTGAGTTTAGTCAGCCCGCTGTCTTGCCGGGAGATCACCTTGCTGTTCAACGATTTATTCATGGTACTCATGTTCAGAATTGTCATGTAGGCCCACAGACTCTGTTGCGTATTCTCAGAGAAAGATTTTGCATCTTGAATGAAAGAAGAGTCGTGAGATCATGTGTGCGAAAATGTGTTATTTGCAAGAGATATAAGAAAGAGAGACTAAAGGTTTCTACACCACCTCTACCTCACGATCGCGTGAGAGATGCCAAGATTTTCGAAGTAGATGGCTGGCCCGTTGATTATGAGAGGTAATCAGAAGATGTGGGTATGTTTGTTCACATGCGCTGTGTACCGAGCATCGCTATCTACAGACTCTTTTCTTCAACGACTACGAAGATTTATATCACGTAGAGGAAGGCCTTCGACAATTTATAGTGACAACGGAACAAATTTTAGAGGCGCAAGTAACATGATGGCTAAGCTTAACTGGCAGCAGATGGAGTCTTTTTGTAGCATTCGAAGAATTGCATGGAAATTTAATCCTCCCACAGCCTCGTGGTGGGATGGTTGGTGGGAGAGATTGATCGGACTGTTGAAAGACCTACTTCCTAAAGTTCTAGGAAAATCTTTCCTGACATCTGAAGAATTAATGACTGTTTTATGCGAGTGTGAAGCAGTTATCAATAGCCGACGCTTGACTGCAAACACACAAAATCTTGATGACTTGAGACCAATCACACCAGCGATATTTCTGCAAGAGGCCCGTGAGATACGTGTACCGGATCTGGATGTGATGGGTGGACCTCAACTGAGGAAGAGAGCAGCCTATCAACTGCTATTGAGAAATGCAGTTCGTCGGAGATTTCAAAAGGAGTACCTTGGCTAACTTCAGTTGAAACAGATGCACCATGACATATTTAGCAAAGGAGATGTTGTGTTCATTGAGATGGACAATCTTAATAAACTAGAGTGGCCACTGGGCATTATCGAAGATCTGTTACCTGGGAAGGACGGTCGTGTAAGAGTTGTGAGGCTTCGTACGAAGAGAGGAGTAGTCATGCGACCTGTTCAACGTCTGATCCCGTTAGAATGTTCCCTGTCATTAGTTGAAGAGACCGAACACAAAATTGATGCCTCGAAGAGGGAGGCAGAGGTAGACCGTACTAGATGTGGAAGAGTGGTGAAATGACCTGCACGGTTTCTATAATGAATGACTGATTGTTGCAAGGTGGGAGAATGTCGGGATATTTGATGTTTTGATGTTGGTCATGTTTTATTGTGAAGTGTAATTGTAACCTTAAAAACAAAAGAAGTGAAGATTGATCAGTCCGTGTATAATTGCAGTATTCGCGAGTCTAAGTATTGCATTAAATGGATTTAAGATACCTAATTATTATACGACATATGATATGTACAAAACGTTATCAGCGGGGAAATGGGAGGTGACTAAGGTGAGGTGGTCGGGAAGGAAAATGGCGGTGTTTGTGTCAGCAGGGGACCCTTAATTGACTTGAAGAAGGAATTTTGGTCAACAGACTTGTTTTTTCTGAAGTAAGTGATGAAAAGATCAAACAAAATACTAGGTTTCTCGGTTATTTCATTGAGATTGTAATTAGCGTTGAAGTGTTGGTCCAAATGGATGTAAAAATTCTCGATTATGTTAAGAACAGGGCCTTTATTAGCTATTTGGAGGATATCCATATCTGAATCGATGTTCGTAAATTTATGATTATAGTCGACCATATGTTGGCCGATAGCAGAAAATTTGCTGTATTTGACTGCATTAAAGTGTTCCAAGTATCTTATATTAAAGCTTCTACCGGTGTGCCTTACATAGGAAATATTAGAACAGGAGTTGCATTTAAGCCTGTATACGCCTGATTTTGTGTACTTATTAACCTTGTTAATGTGTGACGTATTATGTAGAATGTGTGAACTGTTGTTGTTAGTTTTAAAAGCTATTTTAACGCCTTTTTTCTTTAAGATAATTAGTAACCTTGTGAATTTCGTCGGTGTAGGTGAAAGTAGAAAAAGACTCGTGTTAAGGTACTTCTTTTTTAAGTGTGGTTTTGGGACGGAATTTATGTTTATTGATAATGCCTTCAACGAAGTAGTTGCTGAAGCCATTGAATGTCGCTATGCTGCGGATAGTATTCAGTTCAATATGAAGGTCTTTGAATGCTCTGTTATATGTTGCTTTCTCGTGAATGTGAGGGTGATATGAATCTTGGCGAATTGTAACAGCTGATTGGGTAGGTTTTCTATAAATTTTATAGGTTAAAGAATCTGGGTGTCTAGTGATGGTAAGGTCTAGAAAGTTAATTTTTTGATCTGTTTCTGATTCCAAGGTAAATTTAATATGAGAGTCGATACTGCTTAATGCTAGAAGTGTGGTGTGGGCATGATTTAAGCTCTCGTTAATAATTACGTTAATAATCGACGTACCTGGCCCAAAAAAGGATGATATCAAAATTATTGTTAATTTGGTGTTTTCAAGGAAGTCCTAAATAAGAAAATAAAAGACAACAAATTAATTGTGACAAAAGCCGATAAAGGCAACACGACAGTGATTATCGATAAGAATGAATACATCAGTAAGACGTCAGATTTCTTCAAAGATGACTCCTCCATAATTAAAAAAGACCCAACCCAAAAAGTTCAAAGACTCCTCAAACAAACTCTAAAAAGTACTTCTTTTCTGCTTACCGAAAATGAAAAAAGTCAACTCGTAAGTATGAACCCTGGGCTCCCTACGGCCAGAGCTCTTCCTAAGATAGATAAAGCCGGTGTTCCCATTCGACCAATCATTAACTTTAGACCGAGCCCTTTGTACAAAACTTCGCAATTCATCCAAAAGTTCCTAAGAAAAAACTACCAATTTTCATCCAAGAAGTCCATTAAAAACACACATGAATTAATAGATAAACTAAACAATTCCAGCATACAACCTGACTACTCACTTCACTCCTTTGATATCGTAAATATGTACCCCAGCATTCAAATTTCCAAATTAATTCCCATCATTGAAGATAACCTAAATAAAAATAGTCGTTTGAGTAAATTAGAAATTCAAGACTTTGCAAAATTACTAAAATTGGTAGTAAACAATAACTTTTTCACGTTTAATAACACCATCTACCGACAGAACGGTCTGGCAATGCGTTCACTGGCCTCGGGCATTCTCGCAGAAATTTACCCGGGCAACTGCCAGCCACTTTACCAGCAGATGGTAGAACCGGCCCTGAATGTTTTCGTTCATAATGTCCGTGGCTCTTCTAAACACGACCTCTGCTTGGCAACTGACTTGTGTCCAGTTGAAGCACGTTCTGAGGTTCCAGGGTCACTGGTCCTCTCGTGTTAACTAAAAGTACACATTTCAACGCCGTGTTGAAACTGTCAGAAACTAGTTCTGTTCTCTGAACCACAGGGCCATAGTGTGTAGCAAAGGTGTCCGAATAATTATGTGAGTCACTGTATGTAGCAGACTTACGATCTTGACAGTGTAGTTGAAGTCTGAGCGCCGACGAGGCAGAAAAGAAAATTAAGTTACATAAAATATAAACTACATTGGTGATGTTCCAAAAATAGGTCCAGAGAAGTAACGCACTAGTATCTACTAGATTAACCACGATCCATGTTAGAAGCGTGCTTCACAGTGAACCGTGAAATAGGCATCCGTTCGCTTTCCATGTTCACAGCAGACCGCCTCTCTCTTGCTGCTCGCTCCAGTAACAAGAAGTTGGCTAGTCACGCCTGGGGAAGGATGCGTCAGAGCGCTGCGCAATGGGCTGCAGCTTGGCAAGGAAACTCAGTCTACCTCCGGTAGAGTGCAGTATCTCACAGAGGCTTACCGACACAACATCAAATCAAATCAAAATCTCTTTATTTGCAAATGAGGTGTCTACCTCGGTGGCAAATGGTACACTAAAATACGTTATTGTCAAGCACTAAATATTAAATTAACAAGAGAAGAAAATTTTCCTATAATGCAATATTATACAATTTATGCTAACAATGTTTTCTATTAAACACGCAGCTCATCCTTAATAAATTTATATTGTTTACAAAATTCTACTTACAATATCTCCTGCACTACTTACAAATATAGTTAACTCATATACAGTATGTGGAATTACTTCAAATGATACTATATAACTGGTATAAGATTAAACTTCACATTGCATTTATTTACTTTTTTTTTTACCCGTTCTGGAACCTAAGTAGCATAACGACCTGCTGCATCTTAACCAGAGCCCCTTTTGCCACCACTTTTCAGAGTTCCTGAAGGGCCTTCACAGCTACCGTAGCGGTCCCAGGGCCCTCGAAGTTCCCACTGTACTTCACCCCTACAGGCAGTCCCCTACTTTGGCTGTCCAAACTCCTTAGACCAGGGGATGGGATTAATTTGTTCACACACATTTTTTTAAAATTTACATTAACCTGCACTGGTCGAATGCCCTCTAACACTTCATTTATTTTCTCTGTTGTGTTTATTCTCTTCTTGAATATCTGTACAGATTTTGGAAAAGGATCAAACACTACCCCTGGTAAACTGTTCCACTCCTTCACACCCTTCCCAATGAATGAAAATTTACCCCAATCACTTCTGCTAAAATTCCTTCTAATTTTATATTTGTGGTCTGTCCTGCCGATATAATTATTTTCCAACTGAAGCCTCTCACGGATATCTCCCCATGCTTCTTCTCCTGTATAGGCTCTATATAATCCTATAAGTCTAGTTTTCTCCCTTCTCTTACTTAAAGTTTCCCACCCAAGTTCCTTTAACATTTCTGATACACTAACATACCTTCAGCTAGGTGCATAGGTAAGTTTCAAATGAGTGGTAACTCATACTCATATGTTCATGATATTAAATCACTTTAAAGATAATATAAATCCACATCTAGCAGAAAGATACCAGAATAATTTCTACAGAGATAATTTCCAATGCAAAAATGTCAATCAAGGAGACTATTTTGCTAGTTCTGTCTCAGAAAATACCACCGAAAGGCTTTTTTTAATGTGTACTGTTCAGGAAAAAAAATATGCTAATATGTTCGAATCCAAGCCCTATTGATAACGTGATTGGAGACAGAGGATTTCAGGTCATTATGGGAAACAAAACCAGTAGCCAGAAATTCCTCCAAAATGGCCTCCCTAAAGGTTCTGTTTTAGCCCCACTGCCCCACGCACACCCAGTTTTTTCAGCTCTACCATTGATGATTTGCAGCTTTTAAATCTCTGCATCGTGTGATACGTAATTCTCAAGAATCTTTGTTATCCTTCAACAACTATATGCATTGGTGTATACATTTTTAAACATAATCTGAAACTTTGATCACCGATGAGACCTTACGTGCAATACGTCCAACACATCGCAGCGCAACTATCAGAACTTAATAAGGAGTGATATATATACCAACCTCAAGAATCTTCAGTGCCCAAATTATTCATCTTGAATTCTTCCTTCAACAGCTAAGTGCATCAATTCATGCATTTTATGCATTATCCAAAACTTTTACAACAATTTTGACTTTTTAACATTTATAGTGTCGAACCACTGTGTTTTCACGACTTTTTTTACAATTTCTATCAACAATCAGATACTTTGTGCAACTTGCGGTTTGGCTGATGATGACCTTAAAAATAGGTCGAAACTAGTTCCAATAAATGTTTCTTCCGTAATGTAAACCACATTACTTGATTTTGTATTGAAAAGGTGGAAATATTTTACTCTTAAAAAAATTTAATTGTAAATACTCTGACATCTCGGACCTTCCTTCGAGACATCCACCTCTTACAAGTGACATCAATCACATCACAGATTCCTGGAGGGAAGAATGGATGCAAAATGCTCGAGCTTCATGGCAAGCAATGCCATGCATCAGTAAGACACTCGCAAGGTATGGTCGATGCTCAACCGCCTCAGGACGGGACACGGAAGATGTGGCGAATGCTGTCCTCACCGGTTTACGACTGCGGTGCACGCTTCAGGGCATCGCCCTCTACTATGACTGCGCTAATACGCCTTCTCACACATGTTAGCCAGCGAATACGGCGTAGTAACAAGTTCAGGCGCTTGGAGCGCTGAGAAGCTGGCATTAGTCTGCTTGACGAGACAGTCTCAGTGATCAATGCTAATAGTGCTAGTGTAATTTGAGCCTGTGTTTACCTTATTTGGCTTGTTTCATTGGTCGTGAACCGTTTTAATGTTTATGTACATAATATTGTTTACTACTGTGTGCCTTAATGTAAGATGAAAAGCAGAGCGGCAAGTGGGATTTCGTTTTATGAATTTACTTTCAACAAGTAACAACGTCATAAATGGCTAAATGTTACTTCAAAACAGAATTTCTCGCCGAATTTCAATTCAAGATCATCGAAACGATATGTTTGCCACACCAAATAAATCCACACTTTTACGCTACGTACGAGATATAAACTGCGAGACTGGAATAACTCATTTAGTAAAGGAGAGCCTCTTAGCAGAAAGTCAGTGCCTAAAAGAAGAAGTGAGATTGTGATTTTGTTGGTAGTCCAGCGAACAACAGATGTTATATGACAAGAAACTCGACACCTTCTTTCAACAGTAAGACGCTTCATTCCATGATGAGCGAATGAAAACTACTCAAGATAACTGTCATGCAAGCGAAAGTAGAAATCGAATTACACTAGTCAATAACTTTTCTGTTTTATAATTTCTGCTTTGACTACAAAATAAAGGTTACAGCAGCATTTTTCTTCTTTAAGAGGCTTTTAGGTACAGAGCTACATACTTTAACACTCAAAACAATAAAGGAATTATTCGAAGCTTGCCGTTTTTTCGTGTTGCGCATTGTGAGCGACAATCATAAGACTAATGTTAGCAGGATAAGAAGAATGTCTTCTTCAAAACATATTAAACCGAAGATCTGGTATCCTGTTGATAGTGAAATGTCTCTTCTTGCTTTCGACAAATGGCACATTATGAAAAGTAAGAAATTCCTTACAAAAAAATCTGTGTTTGATGGTTCCCAGGATATGAAAGGTGATTTTATCAAGAAACTGTATCAAAGTCATCTCCGTACAGGCCATGAAGGCCCTTGGATGGCTAGAAGGTAAAGGCTACCACCATTTGTAACCTCGGCACGTGATGCGGTGGAGTGGTTAGCTCTATGCCCGGCCGCCTTTGCCCCCAGGAATTAACCTGGCACTCATTTTTGGTGTAGGCTGAGTGAACCTCAGGGCCATATTCACCTCCGGAAGTGGAGATCTTCCTGACGGGGATTTGAACCCACGTCGTTCCGGGCGAACCGAGCACGTCTTTACCACCTCGGCCAGGCAGCCCCTAAGAAACTGTATCAGATGCAATCAAATGAAACTGTGAAACAGGTTCATTTTCCTTACATGCAAAAACATCCAACCGTCTTAAGAAAATGAATGTGCTGTGCCCGAAAGACATTTTCACGACAGAAGTAATAACAGCCCTATAATATTTAAAAGACCATCCTTATACAGATATGCACAACTTTTTAATGAAGATGCCACTGTCAAATACAGGTTATCGATAAAAAATTTATTCGACATACGTGTCAGTAGCACAAATGTAGCAACACTGCAGCCGGACAAGACGCTTGATTCTTTTAACAAGAGCAAGGTGTTCAACAGTGCTAATGGACTTAATCCGACTCGTTGGCTGAACGGTCAGCGAACTGGCCTTCGGTTCAGAGAGTCCCGGGTTCGATTCCCGGCTGGGTCAGGGATTTTCACCTTAATTGGTTGATTCTAACGGCACGGGGGCTGAGTGTATGTATTGTCTTCATCATCATTTCATCCTCATGACGACACGCAGGTCGCCTACGGGAGTCAAATAGAAAGACCTGCACCTGGCGAGCCGAACCCGTCCTGGGATATCCCGGCACTAAAAGCCATACGACATTTCATTTCACCGGGCGAGTTGGCCGTGCGCGTAGAGGCGCGCGGCTGTGAGCTTGCATCCGGGAGATAGTAGGTTCGAATCCCACTATCGGCAGCCCTGGTTTTCCGTGGTTTCCCATTTTCACACCAGGCAAATGCTGGGGCTGTACCTTAATTAAGGCCACGGCCGCTTCCTTCCAACTCCTAGGCCTTTCCTCTCCCATCGTCGCCATAAGACCTATCTGTGTCGGCGCGACGTAAAGCCCCTAGCAAAAAAAAAAAAAAAAAAATTCATTTCATTTCATGGCCTTGATTTATAAAAGAGATTAAAACAGCAGGCTGCAGTACCCATCTGATTTGCCACTGTGGATTTTGTAAGTTATTCATGATTTTATATTTAAAACACAACCATTTGTGCATAAACATCCTGTTGCATCTATGAGTGACTATTTAGTGCCTGTGTTGCGTGATTTTCCTCACTTCTGTTGTCCTGAAATCAGACATTCATAGTTATTGAGTGAAGGTATTTGCGAGTGTGCTGTTCCTGTATTCTTAAATAACACAGCCACATACATAACAGAGATATCTGAAGTTTTGAACTGTATGAATATAATTTTCTGCAGTATTTACTACCTGCCGTTAACATTATATTGTACAGTTTTTCCGTTGCAGAGAAGTACGTTCTTCACTGAATTTCTTTATTAAGGTGTAAGGTTGGATTCAAATATGTTTTTTTGAGTGATTGGCTATATATTTGAACAGAAATATACTAAACACTTAACGTGTACTGTAATGAACAATCGTGTTTCAATGCCAGTGAAGCAGCGCTCGGTGGTAGAAATGGGAAGTCTGTCGCACTCCTCTGGGGCAATGATTAATGAATGACAGATGAAATGAAATGATATTCGAGAGTGTTGCTGGAATGAAATATGACAGGGAAAACCGGAGTATTCGAAGAAAAACTTGTCCCGCCTCCGCTTTGTCCAGCACAATTCTCAACGGAGTGACCGGAATTTGAACCACAGAACCCAGCGGTGAGAGGCCGGCGCGCTGCCGCCTGAGCCGCGGAGGCTCCAACACCTTCTGAAATAAAGTGAAAAGGCACAGATGCGGGAGTAATCTGAGGATATCCAATTACTTCCTATATTAGGTCCTTGCCTAGATAAAGCCGACAGCCGCTTTTCTCTTAATTCCCTTCTAGACGGTATTTCATGGATTCGTATCTTTTCTGGCTGCGAACCACCTTGCCGAGATTGGCAAAATGGTACACAACAGTTGAATATTTCGGGGAAAGAATCTGAAGTTTTAGTTCTACGAAAAATATACCTTGCACGAACGGAAAGAAACAAGTACCAACACATTAAAATCACTTTTGAAATATCTGTAAGCATAACATGATTAATTCATTTCACAGTTCTATACAAAATATCTATTGTACGAACGGAAGTGAGCAGACACGTTTACTCAGGTTTTCACACACTTGCATGCACCAATAACACAGTGCTACACCCACACTGACAGCGAAGATTGTGCGTCTACTGCTGCACTCTTACAGCGACTTGGAGAAATATTGGTAGTCGCGCCTTCCTGTGTTAAACTAGTGGCATAGAGCAGGCAGTATAAGAGGGATATCGCTCATATTGCTGTATTAGCGCAGTCATAGTAGAGGGCGATGTTCAGGGTAGTGATGGGCAACGCTCTCGAGACTGACGTCGTAGATCTCGAGACCGATCGTCCTGTGCGACGTACCAGTAACTACGACTGTAAACTTGACAGTTATTGCGTGAAATAACGTTCTCATATGAAATCGTGTGAGTCAATACATCAATACCATTAACGAACGTGAAAACAGAATGTCAGTATCTTAAATTGTTCACGACATATTTGGGGTGGAAGTCTTAACTGAATAACCCTGCATAATTTGTGAGTAACTGTAGATACAATGTACACCTACTTCGATACTAGAAGCGTGCATTATTCGAACTTGAGACGGGGAAGATGTGCTTTGCTGCATATGCAACCCCCATTATACATGAGTGGAACGTGTAATCTAAAATGCCCGACTTTCAGCAGGGGTGATGGGCAACGCTCTCGAGACCAATATTATTGCCGTGTGCTGCGTCCCAGTAACTACGAGTGTAAGCTTGATACTTATCGTCCGCAGTTCTCATATGGAAACGTGTGTGACGATAGATTTTGTCAAAAGCCTAGGAAAGCACTGCATGTTGAACTATGAACCTCTTAACCCGCGAGTGGTCGCTATATGAGATTTTCTCTCACATTATTTTTTATTGTGATATTACTCCACAGTAATGAAAGGGAGGTGACTGTTCCCTCTTCTAGCTGAGTTTATAACTATCGTGAGTAGAGCGATCCACATTTGAAGGGTAAGCACCACCTCCCCTAGTCAGAACAAAGGTCCCCGTGTGTCCGTACGCGCTGCTTGAGTCTCCCTCATCGCGCGACTAATGACGTTGGTGTTATTTTGAAGTGGAGCGGGAAACTTACTCCTGTTGTACGCGTTAGTATTTGTATTATGAGCACTTCTTGTTTTTGAAAATGTTATTGTGTTCAGAAACCTTGCTTTGTACTAGATATAACACATGTGTGAGATTTTGTTTTTTACAATTTCAGGACGGAAGTTATTTTTATGTACATTTTATATGTTATTTTAAGTAGTAATTTGTGTCTTTAAGAAACAGCCAATCACGTCCGGTTCCATGGCTAAATGGTTAGCGTGCTGGCCTTTGGTCACAGAAGTCCCGGGTTCGATTCCCGGCAGTCGGGAATTTTAACCTTAATTGGTTAGTTTCGCTGACACGGGGTAGGTGTATGTGTCGTCTTCATCATCATTTCATTCTAATTATGACGCGAAGGTCGCTTACGGGCGTCAAATCAAAATACCTGTATCTGGCGAGCCGAACTTGTCCTCGGACACTCCCGGCGCTAAAAGCCATACGCCACTTCTCTCTCTCTCACAGCTAATCATTTCATTTTATCTAAAATATATAAGGTAAAACTTGCGTTTCATTTCAGTAGTGAATTTCAGCCTTACACCCAACAAAACTGTGAAAAATGTCATATTTATTTTAATGTGAGAGAAAGTCTCACGCGCGACCACTTACGTTACATTTCGGCTAGCGACCATGCGCGGGTTAATACCATTAACGAAAGTGAAGACAGAATGCCAGAATCTTAAACTGTTCACAATTTATTTCAGGTGGACTTCTTAGCTGAATCACTCGTATAATTTGTTATTAGGATGTAAACCTACCTGGATGTCTCAAAATCGTTGTCGACAGGGTAGCTTCTTGTGATTCAGACCGGGCCGGAGCTGTTCTCCTCTTCAATTATATTAAGTGTCGGATCATCACGACGTATTTCACTTCTTACAGCGGGCTGTGCTATGTAGCATCTGTTCCAAATAACCGACACCCACGACTTACGTTGCATTGTCTTCAAGTTGTCGTGTACAAGTACAGTAGACAATTACACACTGCACTGTCATATACCTAATTATTATTATAATCATCGTCAAACACATCGCAAATGGGAAATACACTGACTGACAGAGCAAATGCAACACCAAGAAGGAGTGGTCAGAACTTTATGCCAATTGCAGGGTAGACTGAAGTCACTGAGGTATGCTCATGATGTGAAATGCGCCGCTGTGCTGCGCACGTAGCGAACGATAAATGGGACACGGCGTTGGCGAATGGCCCACTTCGTACCGTGATTTCTCAGCCGACAGTCATTGTAGAACGTCTTGTCGTGTGCCACAGGACACGTGTATAGCTAAGAATGCCAGGCCGCCGTCAACGGAGGCATTTCCAGCAGACAGACGACTTTACGAGGGGTATGGTGATCGGGCTGAGAAGGGCAGGTTGGTCGCTTCAACAAATCGCAGCCGATACCCATAGGGATGTGTCCACGGTGCAGCGCCTGTGGCGAAGATGGTTGGCGCAGGGACATGTGGCACGTGCGAGGGGTCCAGGCGCAGCCCGAGTGACGTCAGCACGCGAGGATCGGCGCATCCGCCGCCAAGCGGTGGCAGCCCCGCACGCCACGTCAACCGCCATTCTTCAGCATGTGCAAGACACCCTGGCTGTTCCAATATCGACCAGAACAATTTCCCGTCGATTGGTTGAAGGAGGCCTGCACTCCCGGCGCCCGCTCAGAAGACTACCATTGACTCCACAGCATAGACGTGCACGCCTGGCATGGTGCCGGGCTAGAGCGACTTGGATGAGGGAATGGCGGAACGTCGTGTTCTCCGATGAGTCACGCTTCTGTTCTGTCAGTGATAGTCACCGCAGACGAGTGTGGCGTCGGCGTGGAGAAAGGTCAAATCCGGCAGTAACTGTGGAGCGCCCTACCGCTAGACAACGCGGCATCATGGTTTGGGGCGCTATTGCGTATGATTCCACGTCACCTCTAGTGCGTATTCAAGGCACGTGAAATGCCCACCGCTACGTGCAGCATGTGCTGCGGCCGGTGGCACTCCCGTACCTTCAGGGGCTGCCCAATGCTCTGTTTCAGCAGGATAATGCCCGCCCACACACTGCTCGCATCTCCCAACAGGCTCTACGAGGTGTACAGATGCTTCCGTGGCCAGCGTACTCTCCGGATCTCTCACCAATCGAACACGTGTGGGATCTCATTGGACGCCGTTTGCAAACTCTGCCCCAGCCTCGTACGGACGACCAACTGTGGCAAATGGTTGACAGAGAATGGAGAACCATCCCACAGGACACCATCCGCACTCTTATTGACTCTGTACCTCGACGTGTTTCTGCGTGCATCGCCGCTCGCGGTGGTCCTACATCCTACTGAGTCGATGCCGTGCGCATTGTGTAACCTGCATATCGGTTTGAAATAAACATCAATTATTCGTCCGTGCCGTCTCTGTTTTTTCCCCAACTTTCATCCCTTTCGAACCACTCCTCCTTGGTGTTGCATTGTCACTGTCAGTCAGTGTATCTCGGTGGCGATGGTCACTTATAGTGTGGGCAAGTTTTCCTTCCTAAACAGGACCATAGGGGATTGGAATAAATTACGTGCATTAGTCTTTGATAGATTCTCTTCCGGTATCACGTCGTTTAAGAAGAGAATGAATGCTAGTGTAAAGTAAAAGCTGTAAACGACGGACACTGAATTTGTGATTTTCTGCTGGATTTAGAATGTTAAATTAGTAGTACTTCTTGTAATATGGAATTGCTTGTACTCTTGTTGTTGTTGGCAATTATGCTAACTTTACATATGACGCGAATAGTCTATAATATTGTAAGGAATTATTTCCTTCGTCACCAAAATATCGGTACACATAAGCAGTGGTCATAATATGAAATTGAATGTGGGGTCTGATAACAATGTACATCTACCTGTCGAAAGAAGTGGAGAAAACTCAACATTTTAGATTACACATTCCACTCATGCGTACGTTATTTTGAAGAGATGCCACATAGCACAGCCAACTGTGTTGTTTATTCAAAAAGAATAAAACACGTCAGCAGAAATACTTCTGGGATGATCCGGCACTTAAAAACAGTAGTGGCGATAGGGGTGGGGGGGTGCAGTTGCTCCCACTTTGTGGAGAAAACATTGCATCATTTGTATTCCATTTTAGACGACTGAAACTGGCAATTATTTTTTAAGAGCAATTTATTCAAGCCTTGTTGTCTTTTCAGCTCTTCCTCTATTTTCTTAAGTTATTACAAACGCGTTGACGGCAATACGCACAAAATGTCGTTTGTCGTGGCTAACCAATTTGTATAGCGCCACAGCAAGTAGTGCATGTGCTGTGAGGAAGGGTAGCAGTCTTTTATTTGCCAAGTTCATGGACGCTGAGGTATGATTCACCCGCTTGCCGAGCGCATTCGTCTCCTTAGTGTCTGCTAGTTTCTTAGTATATAGTCAATTAATAAATTATTTTGTTTTATCACGCCGAACTTCTATTAAATTGTAATGCATGTGTAATTGTTCCCTTGATGAAAGTTTTATTGGATAGTATTGAATCAACATCTCAAAAAACTCTTATTACAGCACTTAAGTTCGTAAACTGTTATCTCTCTGTTGAACTCGCTCAGAGAGCTTCAAAAACTTACTATTTTGTAGATTTTTTCACTTTCATGTACACGCTCGTCGCATTATCCCACAATCCCGGCTACTTCTTGTTGTCTGTGCAGTTTTTTGTCCCCTCGCTTCTAATTCCCATTCTCCGCTACTGCTTAAAAACGCATAATATCTATGAACGGGAATCGTCACAAAAAAGCTGCGGGTGGGGGTATAATAATACCCACGGTATCCGCTGCCTGTCGTAAGAGGCGACTGAAAGTGGCTCTTAACTTGGGAGCGTGGGTTGGCGACCACGGGGCCCTCAGCTGTCATGACATTGCTTCCACTTGTGCGAGGCTCCTCACTTTCATCTATCCTATCCGACCTCCCTCGATCAACTCTTGTTCTTTTCCGACCCCGACGGTATTACAGCACTCGAAGCCTAGGGCGTTTTTCATTTTCACGCCCTTCGTAGACCTGGTCTTACTCTGGCCGACACTTCATTTTTCGAAATGTCGGATCCCTTCCAAATTTTCTCTGTGATTAGTGGTGTACCTAGTTGTACTTCCTCCACCACAATAACTGTACGTCCTGTCTACACTTACACTCTTGAACCGTTTAATATACTAACATTCTGTTAATGGTAATAAGGGGCTCATAGTACTTTTGACAAAATTTATCGGCGCACACGTTTCCAAATGAGAACTGCTACGCTCATAGTTACTGGAACGTCGCACAGAAGAATCATCTCGAGAGCATTGCCCATTACCCGTGTCGAAAAAATTGGAGCAAATCGGGCATTGTAGATTACACGTTCCACTCACGTGTAATGGTGGTTGCATATGCAGTCCCGTCCCAAGTTCGAATAATGCGCGCCTCTAGTATCCGGGTAGGTGTTATTCACAATTATACAGGGTTATTAAGCTAAGATATCCACCTCAAATAAGTCGTGAATATTAACATTCTGTTTTCACTTTCGTTAACTCTTTGAAGCATGGTGGTAAATTTCTACTACCACCACATAGTGCTGTCACCGCCGTCTCGATCCTCCTATACTGCCTGCTCTATGCGAGCCTTTTTGCGACTACGCTGCAACAAAATTTCTCCGCTAGATGGCAGACATAGACGCACAATGGTCTAAACTTATTCTAATGACGACAGTCTACAAAACACTATGCAGTATGGTCATATGTTCACTGAAGCTCGTAAATTACATCAATAATATTAAATATCGGCAATATTACCTGCACGAAGTCGCAGTTGGCCTCTTCATGCACAATTTAAAGATTTTCCTGGACGAAGGCTTGGAGTGGTACCGTACTTTTTGTGTTCTTGCCAAATAACAAATATCAAATAATAGAGGTCTTACGAACTTGGTTAGGATAATATCACTATGGCATGGTGCTATGCTATTTATACCACTCACACCAAAACACTAAGCCCGCTGTCACACAAAGCGTCGAACGATCAAGAGCAACCAACTGGCATCGAGTACTAACGACTAAATTCATTCACCTTGTCACACTGGTCATCGATCGATAGGGATCGACTGCACGGAAACAGCCGATACTCCCGCCCAGTACCGTACAGGCAACAGACGTACTCGTATTCATGAGCGGAAAATAACGTGTTGTGAAAGCGATAATTCGGGAGAAGATATGATTCTAACATATGAATATATGAGGAGAAAGGAAAGAACCAGACTATTGCAGTGGACAAGGTAAAGGACCATGGAGAATTCCACCAACGTGTGCCTTCGTTGTGGAATGACGAAGAAAAATTCAGGAACTAAATAGTACCGAATGCCCATCAATAATTACGGTGTAAGGATTAGAGGAAAAAAATGAAGCCACTAATAGATATCAGGCAAACAAATTACAGGAAAAGTATAAGTTCTGAGGAAAGGCTGACACTATCGTTAAATTCAATATTCACAACGATTTTTTACGGTTTAAAGTCAGAAGCGTTCACCTCCAAAACAACTACTGTATGTCTCTGGCCAAATATATCAAATAAAAGATTATTTGCAGGTACATTTTTTTGCATTATACAAGACTATAATAAATTATTGATAAAAAAGGACTGAAAACTGTTATGTACATCAATTTGAATTCATAATTTGAAGGTACTACAATTAATAGTGGAAATCAGGGGCGTATATAAGGGGGGGGGGCCCAGGGGGCCTGGGCCTTCCCGAAAAAATGTATAAGCCTTGAAGAACCGGACCAAAATGATGGGAATTTTCGATCGTTGTTGAGATACCGAGCCAACAGTTAGCAGTTTATGTGCCATACCTGGACGATTTTTGTAACTAACTAAAGAACGCTTTGAATCTCACAAGGAAATAGTTGCATCCTTACAAAACATCCTTCCACAATTGTGTATCGTAACAGATTTCGGTTCACTGGAGGCTGCCTTTAGTTTCTACGAAGGAGATCTGTCACATAAAGAGATTGTGCAAAGTGAGTTTATGTTGTGGAAAGAAAAGTGGAGCCAGGAAAATCCTTCAAATCTTCCCAAAATGGCTGTAAGTTCTCTAGAAGAATGTGACAAGACTTTCTTCCCCAACATTTATACCCTTCTCAAATTACTCGCACTTCTTCCTGTTTCTGTTGCAACCGTAGAAAGAACTTTCTCTAGCGTAAGGAGACTGAAGACTTACTTAAGGAACAACACATCTGAAAGTAGGCTTAACGGGCTTGCTTTACTCTCTATCCACAGAGGCATTATATTTAGTGATGAAGTTCTTGATAAGTTAGCAAATGTACCGGTACCAAGAAACCTGGACTTCGTTTTGTAACCATTGGTGTACTGTGTGTGTGTGTCAGCCCAAATCAATGTTTCCTTTTTCCTTTCTAAAGTGTTTGAAATCGTCTGACCTCTTAAAATTACTTAACCTAACCTTACATCAATCTTGGCCCCCCCCAAAAATATATTCTATATTCGCCACTGGTGGAAATAGGCCTACATGTTTCTGGACATTGGTGAGTCATACAGATTTAGGATTGGTCACAATACATCAGTGGATTTGTTCTTATTATATGTGATGCCATTCATAGAGCACTACAGGCAAAATTCTTGACAGGGTGAAAATTCGCAACAAAACCCTCACAGAAGTGGCTCATTGTACTTCAAATATAAGACAATACCATTTATGCTTATTTGTTTTAATGATGCTGGTTCTTGGGACCTAATTACTGTCTTTTCAAATGATATTTTGAGGTGTTTATTAGATGGAGGTTAACACCTTTTTTTTTTTTTTTCATAATACTTGGTGAGACCCCCACCTACCAAAATAATAGACGTCACGAAATGGTTCCATTCAAAATTTACATTACCTATTGTAGAAATAGGGTGTCAAGTTTTGTTACAATCCCGTACACGGTTTCTCTCCCTCATGATCCTCTGCAAATTTCTTGTTGGCTCTCCTCTTCTTTGTTATTGTACCATGTTCAGAACAGTAGCATATTACTTTCATGACAAGCATGTTGCTCAATTTCTGTACTGTCTTTTGTGCAAAGAATCCAGGTCCAAATCCAAACTTTGCAAGAATGACAAACCTGTCTTAATTTATATCACTGAAGACTACAGCAGCTTCAAAAGCAGCTAATTTTACCAAATGGATGTGAAGAAAGGTTGTCTATGGACATCTCTTCCAAAGTAAATTCTCATTAGGGTTCTGTGTGTTCACGTATGTGTACATTTTTTGAGGACTTCAGCTGAGGCTAGTGCTCTGTACACTAGCTTAATAACTATAGGAAAAGCTTCTGGAATATTGTTCTAATGAGTAAGTTGGCAGTGTAATAGACTGATACTTGTCTCGACTACATGTAAATTACACACAAGGTCTTGTTTATTACCCTCATCACTAAGCATAAATTACTGTCTCCCCAAACTTTGCACTGGCAAGCAGATCTAATTGCTCACTTGGCAATAATAAACCTATTAATCCAAATCGTGCACTTCCATCCAAGTTACTGGTAAAACTCCTTGGTACAGAGTGACAACTTCTTCCACAAAGGTCTGGTAGGACTCTCTTACCTCAATGGTGATTTTACCTTTCTGTATATTGTTCATATGTAACTTCTTTACTGATGTGAAAACTACCAAGCCTATCTATCCATCATGAATCAGTTGAAGGAAAATTAAAACTTTGCCTTCAATTTCACCAAAAATGAGAACCAAACACTGCAAACAATAATAGGTGCTAATAACAAGCACTTGCCTTCTACTTTTAGAAGTGAAGAGTATGCCTTTCAAACAACTAAATACTATTGCTGTCTACAGTAGAATGTTATTTAGGCCTGTTGCTCAGGTGGTAAATGATTTCATTTTGCTAATTTTGCCTGTCAAAACTGTTTGTAAATACTGATTATATAAATTAATGTTTGACAGAGTAGGGTGCATGGCTCTTGTAAGATCTCGGATTAACTTACAGGGTAATTAATCTACTTAACCTTTTATTACAAGCATTTAACTATCATATGAATATATTGTTTATAAATATGTACATTTTCTGCCACTGCCATCATATCCCCTTAATATCACATCTCATAAAATGCAGTTTTTTATTTTGTAGATTAAATTCTATAAAACTTTGTTAGAAACACCTGTCAAAATAGTTACAAATGAATTCTTCACCTTTGTTTTTCATTGTTTACATGGATCTACAGAACAAGAAATAAAAGAATGGGTCTACCTTGATACCCTCAGTAGGCCTATATGTTATTAATAAATTATAAGTGACAGACATGAAAGTAGTGAGAATGATCGCTGGTGCAAACAGGTATCAATGGCAGGAGAGTACTTGGAATGAGGAGATAAAGGCTACCTAAGTTACAAAGGTCCTATGCGAACGACTGTCGACTGAAACCGTGCAATCTAATATCTTGCAACTTTTTAAAAGATGCAATGAATATGACATGAAAATTAGTCGTTTCAAGACTAAAGTGAAGGCAGTAGGGAAGACACCTAAAAGAGAACTGAATGTCAGGTTGTGAATACAAAAGTGGAACAGGTAGATAGTTTCAAATAGGTATTTAGGATGTGTATTCTCCCAGGATGGCAGTATAGTAAGCAACATTGAATATAGATGCAGTAAACTTAATGGAATCAACAGTATTCTATAAGAAGGCAGTCATCTCCTGGACAAAACTACTTGTATCTATACACACCGGTCTGGTTTCAGGCCACCTGCGCTGTACAAACCTTGCAGTTGCGATCAACAGTATACCGTAAGAATGAAGTCGGCTCTTGCGCAGAACTATCAATACGCCGGTCTGCTTACTACATACACACAAAAAGGACCTACTACCAGTATTTCAATATACTCTTTTTTTGTAAACCATACATGTTCTACCACATAAAATATACAAATTAAGATGTTGTAATAATGCTAATAATGAGTAAAAATTGGAGTTAAGGTTACTTTCCCATAACTCACTGAGGATTCCAATAAATATTGATAGATAAGTATAACAATAACGTACAACGGGTGATGGAAAGCTAAAAAAGTAGAACATTTCTCAAGGACATAAATTTTATTACATTCTTTCTTGGTCTAACATTGTATACAACAGTTCCTGAATTTTAACTCCGAAAACCCTTCGACCTAGTTCACTCATTCTTTCCATGTCATCATGAAGACACTAAAAATAACATTTTCAGTTTTCAATATCTTTTCTAGATATTTACTTAACACATCACTGTCACTTTCACATTTCTGTTTCTTTTATTTTTAACCGCTGGCAGAGCTGTTTGTAGAGGCAGAAGTTAGACCCCTCCAACACAAATTATTTCTGCCTCTTCCTCCTATTTCAGCTTGGTGAGAAGGCTCTCCTACACCAGGTGCCACTTCCATAGAGGTGTTTGTTATGGAACTGAAAAAAATGACACTTGTATTAATGCAATTCTTCTAAATTGGAGGTACATTTTTAGTCTGCACACAAGCCTCCTGTTTAAGAAATTATTAGTTTCAATAATTATTTTAGTAAGATGATTGTTAGGTTAGATTATATTACTTTCAACTATATCTGATACATTAATGAAAAGATGGGTAGAACTTATGGCCTACAGAGTGAATCTTCCCATCTCACTCTTTCACAACTAGAACACTGGTCTGTAGTGTAGGCCTAGTTTTAAAAATAAATATTACATAATTGTACCTTCTTCCAGCAATGAAGAGTTCCAGAAAGTTGAGGGCATTGAAGTAGACCCATTTTTTATTTTCTGTACAGCAGAACCAAGTTCAATACTCAGCCCTCAGAATTTGCCATATTTTGGCACTTTTTCCTGAAACAATGAATTAGAATATTGTGACAAAGAAAATATACGTGACCGGGCGAGTTGGCCATGCGCGTAGAGGCGCGCGGCTGTGAGCTTGCATCCGGGAGATAGTAGGTTCGAATTCCACTATCGGCAGCCCTGAAGATGGTTTTCCATGGTTTCCCATTTTCACACCAGGCAAATGCTGGGGCTGTACCTTAATTAAGGCCATGGCCGCTTCCTTCCAACTCCTAGGCCTTTCCTATCCCATCATCGCCATAAGACCTATCTGTGTCGGTGCAACGTAAAGCCCCTAGCAAAAAAAAAAAAAAAAAAAATACATGTAGTACTTATGGCATACACTTATTTGTCATTAAAGCGAACAATGGTGTTCATTTCATTAGGTACGAGATGGAGGTTATGAAAGCACTGTATGTTTTCCAAACATTTCTTCAATTAAGTTATAAGAATGTTAATTACTACTCCTAGTGTAACTTTTTTTATCAATCTATTCTGTATAATATATTTTACCAATAATTAATCTAAGATAACACTACTCATAAGATAATCATACTAAATCTAATAATTACTTACCAGTTTTCGTCCCAATTCTCGATGCTATAAAATGCCATACACAATTCACGGTCTCCCTATTACTATATCCAGGGAGTCTAGGATATACAACAATTTGTTTTCATACACTAGGCAAATTTATGTTTCGATTTCATCAACAGACCACAATGTTACGTCCGCCATTATCGAACGACTGCGACTGAAAAACTGACACGTTTGTTTTCACAAACCAGTCGATCTTCATCGCTCGTAGTTGATCGCTGGTGATCGATGCTGTGTGACTGGTGCCACTGCCCTCTGTAAGTTTGTTTCCTTAGTCGGTTGATCGTAGTCGTTCAATCGATCCTGTGTGACAGCCCCCTAAGAGTTTCAAAATCACTCTTATGATACTATTCTAAGTGCATATAGAAGAAATAGACATGTTATGAACATTTTCATTACAAATACACATATTGTGCTTCAAAGAGTTAATGGTATTAAGGGGGCCATTGCTGAACATGTAGTACTTTTCCAGGCTTTTAACAAAATTTATCGGCTCACACGTTTCCACATGAAAACATTATTCCACGCAATAACTGCTAATAGTATACTATAACTTTTACACTCTTAGTTACTGGGACATGGCACAGATTACAACACAGGAGAATCGGTCTCGAGAGTATCGAGCGAGAGCGTTGCCCATCACTATTGTAAGGAATTATTTCCCCTGTCACCAAAATATCGGTAAACACAAGCAGTGGTCATATGTTATTGAATGTGGAGTCTGATAACGATGAACACCTACCTGTCGAAAGAATTGGAGCAAACTGAAGCATTTTAGATTACACATTCCACCCATGCGTAATGGTGGTTGCACATGCAGCAAGGCGCATCTTGCCTCATCTCGAGTTCGAATAATGCACGCCTCTAGTATCCAGGTACGTGTACCTACATTACCCGTCAGGTTCTGTACTTAAACCACTCATTCGTGTACCTACCAGTGCATTCAATGCCAGAATGGGCATTTTTTTATAATTATCTTAAACTGTTTCAAAATAGACCTCGGTAGAAATGAACGCCCTAGTCCCTTGTTGACACGTATTTATGAAATGGAGAAAGTCCGTGGTTGGCTATTCGCATACTCGGCACAAACAACATTCAACTCTACCTGTAGGCTTACGACACGCTGCTCGCCGCGAAATAGGGCCTGCTCTAGTCTCGAGAAATCTCGAGACCTCGTCTCAGACTGCCCAGGGAGGAATGAAGACTTGCTTGTTAGCAACCCCACAATGTTGTTTGTAGTTTAGTTTCCTGATTATTGCTGTTCATTTGTATTTGAAACTCTCATTTTCTCAATTCTTGTTGCAGGAAACAGGGAATTGGTTTTTGGCTGAAATACGCATCTGCTTTGACAAGAATCTCACGCTAACAGACTGTGACGGGATCAAGAGGGACGATGCAAGCATAAAGACAAATTGTCCATCGGAGAAGCTCGTAATATATCCTGGGAAGGTGCCAGTGTTCCAGCAAGAGGATACAGATCGAACTACCTGGTTACTGTCAGCATTACGAGTCATTCAGTGGTTACAGTGGATCACTTTATAAAAGTGCTTCAGTCTCTATACAAAATACAGCCAAGATTTAATAATTAAATATAATATATACATGCATAGTTTTCCCATAATTGAGACTATCAGGGCAGTAGTGGCCTAAGCTCAGTGTCTGTCGTCAGCAGCACAACATGTTGATATCGCACCTCTCCTAAAAGTGTTGATTAGGCTGCTGATGCAGACAACAGTGGGCTAATCAATTCCTTAAACTGTCTGTTGAAATAACATTAATGATATCCCACTGTGAGTTATTGTTCTTTGCACGATGTTCAGCTCTGGTCACGTCTGCTCTTCTTGTGCTGCTGACCCTACTGAAAATCCCAGTGGAATTTTTAGCTGAGAAATCACGTTGCATCCGGCCCGCTGAAGACCGGGAACAAAGATAAACATGGCCATTAAGCAGTAACTAAATTGACACTACCAATAACATCAACTACTACAATTATACCACCATTTTCAGGTACATCCAATGTGAAGAACTTGAGACCATTTTGCTACGCTTTTTGAGGAGCTAAAGATGATGAGTGTTTGGTAACTTCCAATGAATTATTGTCATTGTTGCATAACCTTTTAAAATATCAATTTCATTCAGTATCTAATGTTTGCGTAGTGCACATACATTCCGACAATGGGCAGTAAAAGAGTCTAGGAATGGTGTGGCTGCTACCAATGCTGCTTACAAAATGCAGACCATAAATCTTTAATTTTTTCCAATTACAAAGGTGCAGGTTCACTTAGTAACTACTTGTGGGAAGGGCAAAGAATTAGAAAGTTATGTTCCTTTAGCAAATAATTTAATAAGCAAGTTACAAGCACATGTTGTACAAAACTATCAAGTATGTATTGGTATATGTAGCATCAATGCTGATAGCGGGCTGCTGTTCGCGAGACGATCACCACAGCAGAAGGCACCAGTCCTAAAAAACAGAAACACACAGGTATCAGTAAAAGACAAGGTGGTGGTCTGTAATGCTACAAACTAAACACCACACCTCTACCAACATTTCTAATTGGAGCTCCTCATTTCTGGTCATAGCTCTTTAAACCTATCCATTCGTTACAAATTTTGCTGCCAGAAGTTTATTAATCCAGCAGGGAAGGAGCACAACTCCTGTGTATAGTTAGACCAGCCTTCAGCTGTAGAGATGTACACTCCACTAACTGTTTTCCTGTGCTTGTAACGGCAACTATATCTTGTCTTCAAAAAATTGCCATAAACTCACTGTCAGTTCAGGGAGAAACTGCATTTGTGGTAACAAATTTGTCCTCTAGATCATCTACTTACAAGAAGAGATCTTGTAAATATTTGTAGATAACAGCAAAATATTTTTTATTTGGTTTTAAATAAATATAAAGAAGTTGTATATTTTTATTGGTGATTGTTTCCTTTGGTAGTGAAGAATCCTTCAGTGTTATCAAACCAGCAGAAGAGGAGGTTCCATTCCCAAAAATGAATTATATTTAAAAATATTTCAGCTAATTTATACACACACTGACTCACCATCATACAGTGTCGTAGGTTACAAACACATTTACACATCTTGAAGACCATGCGTTACAAACTAGACGTTCCTGGCGCCAGATTTAATTTCTTTCTTTTCCCCACGCCTGTGCAGTCACGGGTGTGAACTATGTTGCACATGTGGATTTGGCCATGTTTTACAGCCAGATGCAATCACTATTGTATGTTTCTGTGGTGGTTGGCAGTGTGCTATGTTGTCTGAATACCATGATGAGAGTGTTGGGACGGACACATACGCCCAGTTCCCAAGCAGGAAGAACAAATCAGAAGCAATTAAAAATCCCCAACCCGGCCGGGAATCAAACCTGGGACCCTCTGAACCGAAGGCTAGTACGCTGACCATTCAGCCAACGAGTCAGAGCCAGGTTTAATCTCCAATATTTAGTTTAAATTAATTCAAAGCAGTTTTACCTTCTTACTAACCCTGAGGAAGTCATGCTAGGCAGCATTACATCAGTAGTCATGTGTGGAGCGTTCAATATTGTATGTATATTCACATTTGTTGTTTTAAGACTTTATTTATTCAAAACGTTCATTCCCGTACCCAACTTAAGGTAGATAGCATTTTGCTAGTACCTTAAGGCGTTTGGTGAGAAAAATTTCAAAGTTCAATATGCGTTTAGTGTCTTAGCTTAACCTTCGATGTAATACGTTAACACTCTTATGCAATGTGGTTTGCTGTAATGGAATTGTACACTAATTTTTGAAATTACTAAGCTACTGGCGATGGGTACATATTGCAAGGCAGTACGTGTTATGTAAAAACAGCAAGGTAGTTGATTGACCATGTACTCCACACAAATTTGCAGTCTGTTACTGGTATGTATCACAAGAATATGCGTTTGCATGAACGTGCCCCAGAGAGGGCAAACACTAGAAAACATTATGCTCAGGTAATTTGCTTTCATACAGGTTGAAATAAGTTACTACCACCATAATATGTGGATATGTAAACAGTGAGATCTCACTTGTTCACACACCCGTAACTTTCTGTAGCCTGTCAACTATGGCAACCTGTAGATGCACAAGTCTATTCATTCAATATAAACTGACTGAACTAAAGTAATTAATACCCTACGTTCTGATTTAAACAATTTAGTTAGAACTACTATACATTTTTAAAACAGCAAGAGAAAATAAAAATTATCAATGAATTAATTTGACCAGAATTGATATATCCACTACAATGTGCACTTTTCTTAGTGATATAGACAAAATTATAAGAAGTTCGGTGAAAGAAATAATTATGCTACCTGACGATACACCAAACTCCATGTTATATGACTTCCTGAAACTTAGGGCCTCGACAAAATTTCTCCAGCTTGTTCTATCACCTCCCTCCATGTCTTGTTAACTCCAGCTATCTCCCTGCATGGTTCTCTCTACCTTGTGGATTGCAGCTCAATGCCTGCCTTGTCTCTCTTGCTGTATGGGACTTTAACTTGGGGCTTCTCATAATGTACCTCTGGTAACGATTTATAAAAGTCTGTAAAATGATGCCTAACAGTGGCTGTTTAGGAACCGTGTATATAAGCACCTCATATTCTGGCCCAATTAGGGCTTTTGGTTTTGACATCACTGAAAATCGATCTACAATCCACTCACAATTCTTTCGAATGAATTCCTTGCTCTCCCTTAGAAAGCATGAATGCAAGTTGGACTGAAGAAGGCATCAAGCAAGGGTGGAAAAAAATCACTACTGCTTGTAGAGGATGGAAGTGGCTTGCAGAACAGAATATCTTCATGAAAAGAAGCTGAAAATTCATACAGCATAAACGTTATTAACACGGCTAACCCGACAATGTCTGTGCATTTGTCCAGTTGCAACGACAATTTTGATCGATAGGGGAAATTACCCTTAATATCGTTCAACAGATCCTAGATTCAATTGTGCAAAATTTTATTTGATAAGGGCACACATGAGAATGCAGTGTTCGTTTTTGCCAACCATTACTACCATGACAAATAGTGGTTTTATAAGAGTATCACCAAGGACATGAGGTTTACCTACAAGTGTCAGGTGGTGCCTCATGCTTTTAGTGCTTTCTCGTTATATGTCTTTGCACAAGATCATCATCATCATCATCATCATCAGCCAATTCTATCCTTACATGATGTGGCCTCTTTAAGTCGTGAACTCCGGTAAGTTTTTAGCAGAACTCTCGAGGTGAAACGGTCTTGAGCAGTTCTCTGCCAGGTAACACCAGCATGTCCCATCTGTCTGGCGCTCTTCTGATGATCTCTTGGAGTCCATTCTAACACTAGCTTTGTCCACCTGTCATCTTCCCTTCGAGCAATATGTCCAGCCCGTTGCCATTCTCTCAAGACTGTCATTAACTTTATTAGTTTATTATTTGCTTTACGTCGCGCCGACACAGACAGGTCTTATGGCGACGATGGGATAGGAGAGGCCTAGGAGTAGCAAGGAAGTCGCAGTGGCCTTAATTAAGGTACAACCCCAGCATTTGCCTGGTGTGAAAATGGGAAACCACGGAAAACCATCTTCAGGCCTGCCGACAGTGGGGTTCGAACCCACCATATTACGGATGCAAGCTCACAGCTGCACGCCCCTAACCGCACGGACAACTCGCCCGGTTGTCATTAACTTTGGTGACCGGTCTGGTGTCATCTGCTCTCTTCTCATCTTTCTGTGTAAAACCCAGCATTGACCTTTCCATGTCTCTCTGCACTGTCCTAAGTTTCCCTTTCGTAAATTCATTCAGTGTCCAGGTCTTACAGCCATAAGTCAGCACAGGTAGAATGCACTAATCATAAACTATTTTCTGGCATTTTGATCTGAAGACAGTTGAGTTTCTTCTGTACGTCTGCCATCCTAGCTTAATGATATCACCTTTCATATTCATCAACTGACCCAGATAGACATATTCATTGATGTTCACATTTCCTGCTGTGACCCACTTGTTGGAAACATTCAGCTTTAAGCTGATTGACTCACATTCCATGGCAAGATCAGTAACTAAGTCTGGAGTTCGCCATTGTCATTTGCCAGAAATGCAATGTCATCAGCAAATCTCTTCTGCCATTGATCCTTATACCCTTTACTTCCCAATTTAACTTTGACATTGCCATCTCCAAAACAGCTGAGAACAGCTTTGGAGAGATTGGATCATCTCTTTTGACAGGGAATTCTGAAGTTGCTTCACCGACATTAACAAAGACTGAAGAGGTCTTGTAGATGTTATTGAGAACTCACTGATATAGGCCACTTCAACGCCCTGGTCATCTAAGTCTTGTAATATAGCTGAATGGCTGATTGAATCAAATGCCTTTTCAAAATTGACAGAGGCATCTGGTATTCATTTGCTCTGCTAATCGCTTCTCACAGAGCCAGAATGTGGTCCATTGTGCTAAAACTGCAGCGGACTAATGCTTGTTCAAGCGGCTGGGCTGAGTCAAGGGTAGAGCTGATTCTGTATATTATTATTATTATTATTATTATTGGCATATGGCAACAAGTTAGATGCATATATACAAGTATAAAATATTTACAAATATACACAGACAGAAACATGTTTTATAGCAGAATGTCCAGTTCGGTGATCCACTGTATGGCTTCCTCTGTTCGTTCCAAAAAGTCACTCTGGCTACCTGTGTAGGAACGTCGTGTACATAAGGGGGAACGTCTGCCGAGTTGCACCACAGTCGCACTCTGGTGATGAAATATAGAGCATCCCTGCATCGTCCATGATTTGTTCTCACCTCATTCAGAGTGGTCCAAATCTTACGCGGTAGGATTCAGTATAAGATCTTCACAAAAAGTTTGCACAAAGCAGAGAGCAAGCTTATAGGGTGATGGTTTTGGACAGTGTGAATACTTCCTTTTTTATGCAACAATCCTTAGCTTTATTCCATGATGCTGGGATTGAAGCATTGTGTAAACAAGAAGTGAAAATTTTAGAGACAGTACAAATTTTACCTTTATCTCTTGAAAGAATGTGCAGTTTTATTTGTGAAGTGAAGATGAGTTTCGAAATGCCATCTAAGTTTGGCAGAGAATGCAGAACTATTGGGCAAAACTTTGTTATATATCACTAGGGCCCGGAAGTTAGGCAAAATGCCTGTTTTATCTGGGTGGATATATCGAAGTGTCACATAGAGACAAACATGTTTCCGTACATTGGGGAATGGTATACTGGCAGCGTGATCATAACAACAGCTGTGTTTACATTCCATAGTTACCGCTCCCAGTTAGACAGAACATGCATATTTCTTGATATATATTTGTGATTTTCCAGAATAATATCTTGCAATCATGGATGAGAATGATATAAGGAGGCTGATAGATGAACGGAGTGTTGATGATGATGATGATGATTATTATTTATGAGAATTACATGAGTTTCGTGATTTGTCAAGTGAAAGTGATGGCATAAATGATGATAGTGTATGGAGTGAAGAGAGTTGCGATATGGAATGTAAACCTAAATGTAAGAAACGAACTGAACCCAGCACATCAGATGAACTAATAGTGACGCCAAAGAAGAAGAGTAAGTTATAATGTTGGAGGTGGAGCTGCAGGCGAGTGATGCTAAGCTTATCACAGCTACATCCAAAGACCCAGCAAGACAGAAGTATTCAACGGGTCAAAAAATTCCTGGACCACAGATCCCTGCAAACCGTGTCACCCCACTGCAGTATTTTATGCTTTTCTTTACTTCAGCACTATTGAAAATTGTTGCTGAAACCAATGGATATGCTAGGGCACAAATAAGCAACAAAACTTTGTCAACCGAGCTCGATAGCTGCAGTCGCTTAAGTGTGGCAAGTATCCAGTATTTGGGAGATAGTGGGTTCAAACCCCAATGTCGGCAGCCCTGAAGATGGTTTTCCGTGGCTTCCCAATTTCACACCAGGCATATGCTGGGGCTGTACCCTAAGTAACTCCATGGATGCTTCCTTCCCACTCCTAGCCCTTTCCTCTCCAATCGTCGCCAAAAGACCTATCTGCATCCGTGCGACGTAAAGCAACTTGTAAAAAAAAAAGAAAAGTTGTCAAAATTCTCCACCTGGCATGATTGGGCAGATGTGGAACAGCATTCTTCACCAATATGGGAATAAGGATTAACGGGCAAAGGACTTTACATCAAGAGTACAGTTTTTCAGTGAAGTGATGATACGGAAACTGTTCCTTCAAATAGTCTGGATATTGCATTTGGAGACAGTTGCCAATTTAAATCGCTGTTTGATAACTAGAACACAAAAAGTCAGCAACTTTCTCAAAAACATTGAGAGTAGATGCAGAGAATTGTTTATACCACAACAGAATGTGTCAGTACAAGAATCTGTTGTGGGATTCAAGGGAAGAATCTCTTTCATCACAAACAACCCAAAAAAACCAGGGAATACACATATACGTTTTGGCTGACTCTGTTTGTAGCTATATCTGTACTTTTGCACCATATTATGAGAAAATTACTACAGAAAGCCTTATCAAATCATCTCTTACTTTCACTTCAAGAAACATGGCCCAATGTTTCTGGATACCATATTTTCACCAACCGTTCCTACACAAGCCCAACACTTGCCACTGAACTTCTAGCTTTGAAATGTCATCTTACTGGAACTCTGCTTCCTAATAGAAAAGATGTTCCTGCTTCTATCAAGAAACCAACTCTAAAGAAAGGAGAAAAAATAGCATGCCGCTCTAGTGAAGACGTACTAATCCTTGCTTGGCGCGACAAAAAGAGTTGTACGTGGAGAACATCAACAAGAAAGTGAAGGGACAAGCAGAAGATGAAGTTGTAAATAAACCAAGTGTACTTATATGTGTGGCATCGATGCAGCAACGTACCGCTTCATCCGTAAGACACTCAAATGGTGGATGGAGCTTTCAATTGTAAATGCTTACATACTCTATGCTCAGAATGCCAAAGCAAATCAACTAAGCCCATGGAACATGTAAATTTTAGGAGACAGCTGGTCAAGGAACTTGTTGGAGGTGGTAACTCGAGAACAAAGACTAGATGGTAAGTTGCATATCATCAGAGCACAAGGACTGTATTGTGTGCTCCAGGGGGAAGACGAGAGAAACTTGTGAACGTAAACTGGCACTTGACGTGGGGAACTGCTTCAAATGTACCACACAATGAAAAATTTAAAGTTGTGAACAGATTCTCAGGTATAGCTAAACCAAATTCTTGCTTAGGATAACCTTTATTTCATATAGATTTCACCCTTGATCATAAAAAGCAGGATTTCTTCAAAATACGCTCGCACTAGACTAGCGCTACCAGTTAAAATAGGTTGAGACTGCCTTTTTTTAAGTTTTCTACTGTTATTTATGTAACTAGCTGATACAGGATTCTTGTGGTATTCTTAACTGAAGTCAACATAGGTCATTACGAAAACGTCAGTAGCGATTAAAAGCTATGTAAGGCGTTTGCTCTATTAACCAGCAATGTTATCATATAAAATGAAAAACCGCACATTTTCTCACTTTTAACGAACAGTCCATAGTTCCAGAGCCGGAATGACCACCATGAACACTCCACTGCTCATTCCAATCAGAGCCTCAGAGTAGGGATTGAGTAACTCGCATGCTATGGTGGACGAGTAGTATCAGAACGTTTATAAACCAGAGGAATGGCACGCTATCTAACTCCCCAGTTACTTCCCGCCAATATTCAGGCAGGCTGTTATACTCGGTACGACCGGGCGAGTTGAGGGGTGCGCAGCTGTGAGTTTGCATCCGGGAGATAGAGGATTCTAACCCCACTGTCGGCAGCCCTCAACATGGTATTCCATGGTTTCCAATTTTCACACCAGGAAAATTATGGAGCTGTACCTTAATTAAAGCGAAGGCCTCTTTCTTCACACTCCTAGCCCTTTTGTATCCCATCGTCACCATAAGACCTATCTATGTTGGTGCGACGTAAGGCAAATTTAAAAAATACTCGGTACGCAGCAGTAATCTTGTCTATCGGAGATGAGTGGCAACAGAAGGCACAAGGCACATCAGAACAAACAATGGTCAACGTAATGTTATTGCTGATCAATTTTATGAGCTTTATACATTTAATTTTCTTTGGACACTGTGACATTTGGGCGTCTTATAAAATTACTCTTAGCATGTACTGCAGTTCCTTTACATACCAATTTCCATTTTCTCGCGGCTGGGCGCTGATATGGACTTAGTAGCAATGATCTAAATTCATGAATATCTCTGTGATCATAGCCGATACGGTAACAATGTATAAGACAAATGATCGGATATTTAGTACTATATAACTTTAGTTTTGTAGTATTTATCGATACAACCACTAATAACATAAATATTTGTGAATTAAATTTTAGGCCTTTCCTTAAACTACCATTTCACTCAGCGTGAATAAAATTACGTATGGCCTAGATGGTGTAGATAAGATGATCATCATGATGATGGCCAAGATAGGTCGAAACCGGTACTAGTGTAATAATTCATCCACAATAAATGTATTGATCGGTGGAACATTTTTCTTATCTATTACATTGAATCCAATCAATACGGAATATGAAACTTATAAATAATAAAATGGCCTAGATTGTAGCGCCTTATTCCCGGACTTTGCATACCGATTTTCATTAAATTCTCTTCAGCTGTTTTCTCGTGATGTGTGTACATAAACACATACATACATACATACATACGGAGAGACAGAAATTACGGAAAATTAAAAAGTGCATTTCCTTGTTACTGTGGACACGACTGATACAGAAATGCCATCCTTTTTAAATTCTGAGCACTGTACAGACAAAAGTCTTATTTTATACATATATAGATAAAATTAATCGATGGAAAGAAAAAATGTAATTCCAATGTACTTTATTAATAATAAAGAAAAATTCATTTTAACTTAACAGATAAAAAATAACATTTACATAAACAATATGAAAATCTCTACTGAAAAGTGCACAAGCCAAATGGTCGAGAGGGTTGCTACGTGGTGAACAACAACTTGCTAACCACTAATCAGGTATCAGCAAAAGAAAGGGAAGGGCTCCCATCCACCGTAACTTACTTTCAAGAGTAAGAGCGAGACTTAGACACACTCCCAAGTTGACGTTATTCTATTATCACCATCCACAGGCGGATGTGTGTTAGGTAGCTTACATTAAAGCATCTGTCATTATAAATGCCTATTTTAATTATTTTACTGCTTACTTCCTAAACGTGCTTATTTGCCTGCCTAATTTAGCCTCAACTTATGGCTTCCACATCAACAAATGCCATGAACCCCGTGTCCAAATATGAATCACAATATTTTTGCTTTTTACTTCCTTTCTGCACTTCTTGAAACAGGATCATATGCAGCACATTCCCACTTTTTCTTGTACTGCCTTCTTCTGTCCAATCTCAACCAAGAGCGTTTCCTTCGACTACGCCCATAGCACGATCAGATTTAATAGGTACTATCTTCTTCAAAAACAAGATTACAGCCGCTGTTATCCCTCTTTGACCGAGGAGTGGTTTTCCAACTGAATAATAAATGCTACCTGTCCCATGTATCAAAGAAACGAGATGTCGAAAATCATCGAGCAAGAAAGGTCTAGACAAGTCTATCTATTATTATTCTTCAAATCCCACTGTCTGGGGCTGTATGTTGCACTGCTGAACGAACACCTTTCACGCGTTAGTGCGACATACTGCTTGATAGAAGTAGTTTCGTCTTTACTGATTTTTTTTCTATTTGTTTTACGTTGCACCGACACAGATAGGTCTACATAAAATCAGTTTCATGGCACATAAACAGATTCACAACTAAGTATTTTCCACCTTGTCAATACACTAAATTGCTTAAGGCAACATTATCAACATCTTCAGCCACATAACACTGTTTCGATGAAACATTCATCTAATGACAAAGTATCAATATTTTAGAGGAAGTGTCCTCTCTCCAGTGTCATAATAAACAAGAATGGCGACAGCCTCCCTTTATGTTCTACTTGCAGCACTGGGAGTGGTAGACCACCCCCTTAAAAAGAAGAAATCATCATTAGCATCTAAAGGCAATGTCTTGTCTGTGCAACGACTGCTCTCTGTCCTCAGCTCCTCAGGAATAAAAATGAAGACTGAGCCAAGTCTAGAAGGACTTCTTTTCTCAGTCATCCTCGGCCTTTCTTCCCCATGATTTTCCCTGTCAGAAGATTGGTAAGATTGCAAGATGTGGCCAGTGAATTTAGCTCTTCAAAAAGAGGAAAAACAGACTAAAATGACAGAAAAAGAGAGAAAGTTGCCAAACTGATCAATATGGTAAAATGTTCTGTAATAGGTTCATATCTTTTAGCAAAAAAAATTTGTGATAAATAATATTTTTAACTGTGAGTAAGTATACTGCGAAGTGCCATATAAAAAAATGACTAAAGGCTGTCAACAACAGGATATCGGAATTTGAAAAGCTCATGTCGCAGTTCGAAGCTCGTTTGAAAGAAGCCATGACAGTTACTACCAACAGTGCTGCCAACCGGAAGGATGTGCTGTCCGTGCTCGGCTCGGAGTTCCAAGACTTCCAAGATTCTATCTCTGCAGAGCGGAATAACATCAAAAGTAATGTCATAGAAATTGAAGACCAAATTTCTAGGCATGAGGAACAGATTGACAAGGCATCCCAGTAGAGTAGGCAAAACTGCCTCCTACGTCACGGAGCAAGTGAAGGCTCTGGCAACAAGCTATGGTGCCCCAGAGTAGTGTAGGTCACTACTGATGTGGCGGCCTATTATGGTATCCCCAACACGTCCTAGTGTAGAGAGCCAAAAGGAACTAAGCTACTTGACTGCCAGTAGAAAAGAGATGCTCAACATAGCGGAACACCTGCACCAAGGACGCTGCATACAGCTGACGGCAAAAGGAATCAACTCAACACGCCTGAGAATGTTACGACATTGCTGAACTATCAGTAAACAGTTCTGTGTGAGCGAGTCGCATGTACCGGGAAATCCAGGTAAGTCGCAGGGTATTTTCTCTCTCTGTGCCTGAGCTAGGGATGTCAGCACCTTTCTCTCCTGGGCCCACCTCTCCCCGTCCTAACTGCTTGTTCTTCTAGATTATATAATGAACTGAAGGCTTATCTACGAGCGCTATTGTTGTGCTCATATAAACAGCCAGTCTGCTGTAGCTCGCCTAGAAGAAGGGAAAAATATTTCTGAAGGGAGTGAAATTCATGTCGCTGTAGTGAAAGTTGGCTCAGAAAATCCATTTCTTCTAGCATGGTAACACTGGAGGGGCATTGCATTCATTGCCATGACCAGGATCATGAGCGGGCCATAGGGGTGACTGTTTTGTAGGAAAGGTTTAAAGAACAAGGTAATGCATGTCAGCTTGAAGCGGAAACCACGATCCTAAATTTATGTTCGTACAGATTGTTATTAACACAGTCAAAGTTCTCAGTGCCAGCCACATAAAGCACAAACAAGAAGCATGGGAGAACTAGAAGACAGCCTAATGAAACTTTCACCATTTTATCAACATGTACTTGTTTTTTGTGACATTAACATTAACCTACTAACACAGATCACTGACAAAGTAATGAACACTGTCAAGTCTTGTGATATGAATGTATTGCCCCTTGAACCAACTAATCATGTACGGACCTCAACTATAAACTTGACACTTGAACTGATCCCATGATAACTAATAATCCACAAAAAATCCGCAAAATGGCCAAATGCCAGACCTGACATTTCTACGCACGACCTTATTTACTTAGCTTATTCGCTACGTGTTCCTAAATTCTGAACAAAATACGTGACTTACAGAGATTTAAAAAACACTGACTGGCAGCAACTGAAACACGATGCTCCAGACAGTGAACGGGAAAAAGTAATTCTGATGGATAATACAGACGAGAAAGTAGAACTGTTCAATTCTATTATGCATCGACTTTATGACAAACATGCACCTAAGAGGGAGTGTTGTAAGCAAACCTCGTCAGATACAACTAGAAACAAAATCAAATAACAGATGCATAACAAGAAATGTCAACATTTAGGTAATAACATAAATAGCGGAATCACTTCTTGGTAAACCCCACGATGGAGATGAAATCCTTCTCGAAGAGCTAAACAATCACTTTGCTATAAAACCGCACATTAATTGTTTGCTAACAAAGCAACCTTCAAATTCCGAGCAGTTACAGAGCACTAATCCAGCTGTGGGAGCAGATGACATTCCTCTCTCTTATATCATCAATATCATTGATATAATTTTGCCAATAATAACAAATCTATTTTAATGCCTGTCTCAGCACAGGCTCTTTTCCAGCTAAATGGAAAGATGCCCTTATCATTCCCATTCCAAAGAAGTCTCCTGCAAAAGCCGTACCAGTATCCATACTTTCAGCTTTCTCTACAGCCCTACAAAAACTGTTTGATCCCCATCAATCAGGTTTTAGAAAAAGAGACAGCCCTAGTTAGAATTACAGATGACATCAGAAAATTCATGGACAACAGAAAATTGACTCTTCTGGTTCACCTAGACTTCAGCAGCACATTCGAAACTCTTAATACCGACATCTTATTAGGTAAGTTGCAAGGACTTCATCTCGGTTCCAATGCAGTACTACTGTTCTCATACCTTACAAATAGATGTCAGCGTGTAGTGTTAGGCGATAAAACATCGGAGTGGAAGAGTAAAATTATAGGCGTCCAGCAGGGTTCTGTACTTGGACCACTGCTATTTATTCATTATATTAATGGTATTGCTAGTATGTGGATGACCTACAAATCTGTAGCCACTTCAAAATACAAGATATTAATACTGCCATTCAGAAAATTAATACCAATATAAATCTAATTAACTACTATGCTAGTGAAAATTTTCTCTTATTTCATCCTGTTAAATGAGACAAGAAGCAAAAACTACAGCTATACTAAAAGAAAGACCTCCGCCCCTACTCATGATCAACGGAGTGATAATACCTTTGCAAAATCTGTGAAAATCTATTCCTGCTACTTTATGATACTGGAGTAGCCTCGTCCGAGAAACAGACCAAATCGAGGAATGTGTTGTTTCCATCAATTTTTTACAGAATTGTCTCCGCGAATGCCTTCCGTAGCGACCTGTCCTGCCATTTGATTTTCTGACGAAGCTGCAGTTTCTAGGCCCGTAGGCGCAACCTTTTGTGGACGACATCGTCTACTGTCAAACGAGGTAACTATAACTGCCTACTTGCTTGTCGAATTGACTTGCGAGGGCTCCACTTGAAGGACTCCCCGATTAAATCAACAGTAGCCTCTGAAACTGCGTCCCTGGCACGGCGGCCCGACATCGACAGCAAGGTCCCAGATTCTCCAAAGCGCTCGTCACTTTTCATGATTGTTACGTAAGTGGGAACATCATCAGTCGGTAACAGTCCATACTCACGTCGAAATCTACGTTGTACTAGTGTAACGGATTTTATCTCCGCAAGCGAAAGCACACAGAACACCTTCTGCTGTACATAGACTGTGAGCCCACAAGCAGAAGTTATTGTGCAGGGGGCTCTGTGTGGACATGGAGGAACTGAGACTCAAAGAGAAGGAGAGAAAGACATTGACTCACGAACAGATCCGTTCTAAACTAAGCCAGTGTTCTCGTCGTCCGCCCACTAGCCACTTCGGGAAGGGCATTAAGTATTTGAGACCGCCGCTCGTATGATAAATGGAGGCGAAACCGGGCTAAAGTGTCCGCAGTTAAGATGTAATAACCCAAGATAGATGGTGGCTCACTCTGCGACCGAGAGTGTAGCACTTGCAGCTCTAACAATGGTGGCCTCTTCTGCTCCAAAGTGTTCCGGTCTTTGTGTCGTGTTATACATTAGCATATAGTGTTCTGTGTGCTAACCCATTCACAGAGCAGCTCCAACAGGAGAGTTTATGGAGCAGTTATTATAATTATTATATAGGTAGCGGAATATCCGCCTCTGTGGTGTAGTGCTTAGTTTGATTAGATGGAACCCGAGTTCAATTCCCGGCTCTGCCACGAAAGTTGTAAAAGTGGTACGAGGACTGGAAGGGAGTCCACTCAGCCTCGGGAGGTCAACTCAATACAGGGGGTTTTTGATTCCCATCTCAGCCATCCCCAAAATGGTTTCCCACTTCACATCCAGGCAAATATCGGGATGGTACCTAACTTAAGGCCACGGCGCTTCCTTCCGTCTTCCTTGTCTATCCCTTCCAATGTTCCCATCCCTCCAAAATACCCCTGTTCAGCACATCAGCACAGTAGGCGTGCTACTGATCCTCTACGTATCACCTGATAAAATACCTCACGCTCCAGGACACTGCCCCTGAGGCGGTAGAGGTGGGATTCCTCGCTGAGGAGAAAATCAACTCTGGAGGGTAAACAGATTAAGAAAGTAAAGATTGAAAGAAAGCGGTGCTCGACTAACACAGAGATTGTAAGCCTTAGTGTTAAAGACTGGAAAAACTTCAGTTGTGTGTGAATTTGTATAGGATGATTATGATTTAACTTTAATTTATTATTACACTGCTGTAAGTAATCATTGCCACCGGAATATTTCCAAGTTGAGTTTTATTTAATAATAATAATAATAATAATAATAATAATAATAATAATAATAATAATAATAATAATAATAATAATAATAATAATAATAATAATAATAATCAGCTAGCACTGGGAAGGTACGGTTCATAGTTTCAGTGTTTATATAGAACAAGCAGTAGGAGTCAAATAAGAATTTTGTGAAGGAATCACAATAAAAGAGATTAAAACATAGTTCTAGCATTTACGTTTTGCCACATTAGTTTACCGTTATAATATGATAATGCTCGTCCGCATACAGCACAATTGACCGAAGGTGTGATCGCTGAACTTGGCTGGGAACCTCTTCCTCATCCTCCGTTTTGCTCTGACCTTGCCCCCTCAGATTTGCATTTTTTCCTCTCTCTTTCTAACCACATTAAGGGGCAGGTGTTTCCTGACGAAGCTTCTCTTGACCAATGGCTAACAGATTTCTTTCAGTCAAAACAAAAACAGTTCTACAGGGGAGGCGTTCAACTGATACCTGCACGTTGGAAGGAGGAGGTCAGAGAGAGTGGAGGTGAATACATCACTGAGTGATTGTGAGTTACAGTGCGTGACAGTGACAGGAAAATAAAATGAAATATAAAATATAAGAACCGCACGAACGTACGCATCAACCCAAAACACATTCTTACTCACATTTTTTCTCCGTTACATGAAAAAATCATCGAATCATTCGTATGGTTTTCTTGCAGGATGAGAGAACGAGTACAGATTCTTTAATAGTTCCCCTCTTAGTAGCCTTTTACGACATGCAGGGAGTACAGATAATTCATCGCTAGTGTCACCCATTGAGGCATGTACTACATTCTAAGCTGGCAATGTTGAGGTTATGTTGTCTTGATTAGAGCTTCATTTTGCCAGTCTTTTTATTGATTGTACTGTTAGAGTGTGCTTTTAACTTTTGTGAAGTCAACAAATGACGCATGGACTGAGGAAAATTAAAGGGAATGAGTGAGATAATATTATATACTTAATGGCGTGCAGCCTACGGAGAGGCCAGGTGGACGTTATTTTAGCTGATGCTATGTGGGCGTCAGTGAAGACGGCACGAACACCCAGTCCGCGAGCGAGAGTAAGTAATTAAAGTTTGTAATTTAAAAATAATGTTATTGGTTTTATGCCTTACAGACGTGTCAAAGTTACGTAATTTTGTCCCGCAGGAGTTCTTTTACATGCCAGTAAATCTATCAACACGAGGCTGCCGTAATCGAGTACCTTCAAATACCACCAAACTGAGCCACGATCGAACATGCCAAGTTGGGGTCACAAGGACAGCACCTCAACCGTCTGAGTCATTCAGCCAGGAAAATGAAAGTTTAAATCCCTGACCTGGCAGCGATTCCAACCGAGGACTCCTTGGACCAAAGGGATTCATGAAGCCGGATATTTTATTTACTAGTTCACTAACACGCCTTTCATGGAATGATCTACAGTACGTATTTACAGTGATGAATGACTGTGGCTGAGAAACATATGACATATTTACGATGATGTGACTCTCCCAAAGGAATAGCTTACAGCATTCTTTTAGATTATAGCGGCGGGTGTCCGAGGACATGTTCAGCTCGCCACTGTTACATCCCATTGAAATTGTTTGCTGGGGGTAAAGATATAATAATACGGGCAAATAATGGGAGCGAGAAATGTACCATGTCGACATTTGCCTGTAGTTGAAATAGCAAACCACGGAAAGTCTTTTTAAGGTTGGCCGATGGGAGATTCAGACCCGCTTGTACTGTAGTTACCAAGCATAAATGGTCCTGCTGCAAGGTACTGTGATACCCCGTTATGTTTAGGTGTTAATGAATGTATGTTGTAAAAATTTATTCAAGTATGCCTTCTAATTGTTACGTTTTAAAAACTGGAATTGTTTAAAATTAAAGCTAACTGAATGTGTACCTCTCCTTCCTTGTGTTGGAAAGGTTTAGGAATTTCCCTAAATAATTCCTACTCGTTTATGTATCGAATCCCACTTCCTCGTGAGGTTTAGTGATCCATTTTTAAGAATTGAAGGCAAACACTGCCATGTGAGTAAGCGTTAGTCGTTAATCCTAGTTAAAACAAGTATTACTGATAGCATTGTGGAATCCAGAGGAAGGCAAGTGATTTTTAATTTCATTTAATCATGTCTGTCTGTACTGTGATACCCCGCAAAAACCAATGGCAGCACCAAAATGAGGCGTACTAGGCAAGACGAGGAGTGAGGTAGTTTGCCATTGCTTTTCTCACTGGTTAGAAAGTGCTATTGCAGCACGACTGACCCTATGAGCAATACCTTTCATAACACTCAGATGCACTAGTCGTGCTCTGAATGTCAATACTCAGCACCACCCATACCCCAGCAGCTTCCATATTGTCACAGCCATGGATGAGACTGGGACTTCGGTAGAAGCTACACTTTACTCTGGCCTGTGCCAAGGGATGGATACAAAAGTACTGTATCCATCAAGAAATGGCAGCAGGCAACATTTAATCATAAAGTTCAATAATAATGTTATTGGCTTTACGTCCCACGCACTACATTTTTACGGTTTTCAGAGAATCATAAAGTTCACTGGTAAAATGTGAGCAGAGGAAAACCAAGTAGGATCATCTACTATAATTAATGGCAATTAAGACTAATAACCACGATGATAATAATAATAATAATAATAATAATAATAATAATAATAATAATAATAATAATGTTATTTGCTTTATGTCCCACTAACTACTTTTACGGTCTTCGGAGACGCCGAGGTGCCGGAATTTAGTCCCGCAGGAGTTCTTTTACGTGCCAGTAAATCTACCAACACGAGGCTGTCGTATTTGAGCACCTTCAAATACCACCGGACTGAGCCAGAATCGAACCTGCCAAGTTGGGGTTAGAAGGCCAGCGCCTTAACCGTCTCAGCCACTCAGCCCGGCGATGAGGATGATGATAATGAACAGATAAGTTACGTAAAGGAAAGCACTTTAAAGTCGCGTAGTTAACACGTGTAGTGTAGTTTATGACGTATGATCATATTTCTATGTCATTTCATGATGTTTTGTGCCTGAACTCCGTGCAGTTACCGTAGTGGGAGTTTCAGATGCATTGAACAGAGGAACATTTCGGTAGAGGATCTAGAAATTGTGTGCCCTATTTAACCAAAACAGTGTGGTAAAGTTATTACTTTCTTATTAGTTAAAATCAACAAAGCCAAATAAATCGTACTTTGATCTAGGGAAAGTAAAGAATGGCCAAAGAAATATCAAACCATGTGACAGAAATAATATAATAATTTATAAGGAGTAATTAATTTTGGCCATTGATAAACAGAGATCTCTCTCTGTAATATTGGTCCCAATAATATGACAAGAGCTACACGATGTACACTCTCAGCAGACAATCCAGACATCACGGAAAAATATCATGTTAACTCTGTCACCATCTACAAATTGTTAGCGGGTGAAAGATGGCAGTTGTGGAAGAGGTTTGCCCTCAAGGGAAGCAGATGCAGCTGTGCGTGGGTGTGCGTTTCTTTTAAGGAAACATAAATATGGTACAATACTGTGTCTCGAGGGTCAGTTTCCTAAATAAAGGTAGAATGGGAAGGTTCTAAACTACACTAATAATATAATCTAGATTAATAATCATGCATGATGGTGTTACAATTTGACATCTATGTCAAAGGATATTGACTTAAGCCGAGGAAGTTAAATACTACACATGGTCAAAAAGGCCATTAATTCAGATTTGATGAAATTTGACCACACGGTTGGGTCATTATACACATTAACTAGTTATTCCAAGGATGGAGTATTTCAACTAATGAAAGCTATTTCTGGCTGAATTTCAGTTTTCTTTAACCACGACGAGGACAACTTCAAACTCTGTCCTATACACAGCAATTGAAGATTTCAGATTTTGTTAATTTCTTCATCAAATATTACGAATACAGTTGACCAAAGCTTTTATATTTTTGTTTCATTTATGTCATGAGCCTACCTTGTCACATACGTCTGCTATGGTAATGGAGTAAGTTCGTACACCAGTGTCGGGCAGCAGTAAATAACTCTGCTCTGGGCGGATGAGCCCCTTTAGGTAGGTTGATGGTGGAGGAAATGACACTGGAAACCATCACAAGTGTTTGTCCCAATGGCAAAATGAGCAGAGGAGGAATCCGTTACTCTCATGGTTCTCAACGGTCGTGGAAGCAGAAGTCATGCCAGCCGAACTGGCTGTGAAGACGCACCTCAGTAGTACTTTGAGCCTGCGTCAGTTTGTTGCAGTCTCGGTGTTCTATCCTACATGTCTCATTCCATATGTGCTGCAGGACACGACTCCGAGATCACTTCCTGGCCAAGTTGAGAACCACCCTAAACAAACCCATGCCATAGCACTTCTTCCAAATGTCACTTACTACTTCCAAAGTCCAGCGGCGATGGGATATGTATGGTGGGGGTGAGGTTACGAGTGAAACTGGAAGCCCCTAGTTCGGACCTGCATGTCATCTCCCCGAGACCCTGTGACTACTCAGGAATTGGGTCCTGCATCTGTATTTGGGCAGGCCTGTTAAGGATTACTGCTGTCCACCCCACATGGCGGGCTAAACATCGGAAGTCACATCTTATGTCCAGCTGGGCAACCGCACCCGGTGGATCACTCCTCATGCGGTCAGAAATCAAAACCAGGAAAGAGTCACACTCTGAAAATTGGAACATGGAATGCGTAATGTGAGGCCTGAGGGAAGAACAGCTCGTTATCCAGACTCGGACTGTCCACGGAAGACAAAATGGTTCAGGATAAACCTTCTGCTGGAAGGGAAAGGAGGAGCAAGAACGTCGCATCCATGGTGTGGGATCCGCTGTGAAGACTAAACTGGTTACTGATCAACTTACTCCCACTTCAATCAGCAAAAGACTTATGACTCTGTACATTCCACTCTCAGGAGGTAATTTTATGATGTTCATATCTGCCTATGCTCCAACACGCTGATGATGATGTGAAGGATGAGTTCTGCAACAATCACCAACGTATCATCTGCAGATGCCAGAGTTGGGAGAGATAATCGGCTATGGAGCTGGCAATAGAATGCAAATGGATTATTGCTTCAACACTCAGTTTCGAATGCATTAGCCCCTTCAAGACCATGTGGATGCATCCTCGATCGAAGCATAGTACACGGCATTGTGATAAGAAGGACGTACTTATTACCAGAGCAGTAAGAAGACGGTTGGATTGATCACAAACTCCTTATTTGTCAACCACCTAGGCATCTCCAAATCTTGACCAGAAGAAAGTTTAACAAGCTTTAACTTCAGGATGAATCCTTTGCCAGAAAATTTCAGAATATGATCAGTGCACAGCTACCAGTTAATCCAGTTAGCACAAATTACATTCAGCAAGAATGGGCCACTTTGCAGAAGATAATCAAGAAGTCAGCCAAGGAAACTATTGGTTTTATAAAGCAGAAGAGACAAGACTGCTTTGACGACAACAATGAGGAAATTTTGTCTCTTATCAATATAAATCCATCCCATCTTCAAGATCCATCCTCCAATATTTTTTAGAACTCAAAAGAATGTGCGAGACAAAGAGAAATTAAGGATATTTGGTGAGTTCAGGTACTTGCAACCTGAGGAATAAAAGAGCTGTATGTTCCATCACACTCTTCAACACGTACACTGACAACTCTACAATCCTGGAACGTTGGAAAGAGCATTTCTCCACCCTGCACTGCTGATAGAGGCTTTCTTTGTGGTGTTTCAACAGCCCGAACAACCATGGATGGCAGTTCCGCCTGTAGCGGTATAATTATGGGGACTATGTGGAATTACCGCTACACCGGAAATCAGTTGGTGTGGAATTTAAAAGAAAAAGAGAAAGGAAACTATTGTTTAACTTTGCCCAATGTAACACAGCTCTGCGATTGCTAGTTGTTGTACATTTAAGGTTCTTATTGGTGTAAATTGTAAAATAACGGCGGGATGACCCGTCACCATTGAATATTCCGTGGAGCTTTGTTGTTATGAAGTTGGTATTGGTTACCGCGCCACTTGACTGTTGACTGTTTTCCACAGCGTGCCCTGGCGTAAGCTGCTAGTACTGTTGTTGTTGTGGGCCATCCTCGCTTGAGGAAGGATGTCTATGTTACGACCTCCTGTTATAATGGCCAGCAAACGGTCGGTGTGTGTATTCAAACCACCCTAACAGGTGTTTTCGACGCAAGTTGAATTAGTATGTGTGGTTGGTGGTTGATACAATTATTCGTGTGCAGTTCTTATTTTAAAGGTTTTAATGCGTCCGTTCCTTTCACCATCGAAGCATACCGTAATACACAGATATAACGTCGCCAGGGTCGTAAGTTTTCGAATCTGTACATTGTGAAAAGGCCTCAGCACCGTGGGTAAGTATAACCTTGTAAACCATACCATATAAATATTTAGGCCAAATTGTCCTGCGACACTTCGTCAGTTGCTGCTGTACGCAATTCAACATGTCTGCTCGCCATGTGACATGAATTACTTTTTGTTGGGGCGGACTGAAGATCCATTCACACTTACGACCATGTTAAAGCATAGGAACTGGAGTTTTTTGTGGTTAACATTATGGAATTCCGCCAATTTAAATATGCCCTACCAATTATGTTATATTTGAGCAAGAATATTTTTAAATTGAAAGGACATACTTCTTCGTCACGGGAACAGTGTGGTTTCAAATGACCTGCACTTTTAACAGGAGTTGTCACAAGTAAAATAGTGTGTAGTCTGTTGGTATAACTAGTCTTCATAAAGGCGACTGAATATTTAAAATTAATGTAACATTTGCTGATTTTTAACCTAACTGAATACTGAAGCGTGCTTTGGGCTGAATTGAATTTTATTCCATTTTCTTTTTAAAATTAATTTTCTTCTTTTATTATTATTAGGAAATTTTTCTTTCTTTAAATTTTGAGTATGGCTACGGTTTCTGAAGCTACACTCCATTGTTGTGGTATGCTTCCGTCTTTTTGATAACGCGGCGTAGTCAGTGTTGTGACATTCCTTGGTGTGATCAACTGGGTCACGAGATGAGTTTTAATTGCTTGTGTTACCTTATAACGGTTTTCTTTCAATCTTTTTATTACTTGTGGACATTGTCGTTCTGTTGGGGGAAGCGGATAGATGTTTTCATTTGAAACGCTTCCGTGTTCACTGAGGGATTTCAAACTATGTAATAATTTATGGTATTAAGGCCTGTTAGCTTTTAATTGTTTAATAACAATGGGTAATTTGATAGGGGCACGCACGTACCCAGAAAGGTGCACCTAAGGTATAAATGACTTGGAAAATTATTATATCTTCTTTTAAAAGAAAATGTGTTCGAGGTCGAACAGTAAATTGTTATGAACGTCTAGGTCAAACTCAAGCTAATTCCTTCTGGAAAATATTATTGACCCTTTTAAATTGGTTGAGATTGTAGGTATTCTAGCCAGGTGACCATGCTAGGTAGTAATTCTTTGAAAATGAGCCTTGTCATTAGCTTTTCCTTTTAAAACTTAATTGTTTTCAATTTGTTTTATATAATTGTATTACACCACCCACCCGACTTATTGTATGTCTTATATTCAATTTTGGTCTTTAAGTGTGACGGCGATTGTTATTACAGTGAAATTCTCTACGCTTTTAACCTCTTTCACCCTCTGTTATGGTCTTTGACCTTTTGGTTTCGCCCAGATTCCATCGCTTCCCCATGCTGGGTTTGTGTTTTATCGAGGCCCTTCCCTCCGTAGTTGGCGTGAATCCGCGCTGGGAGGCGGCTCTTATCTCTTGGGTGGTTGTGCTAATGGTCGAAGACTTGGGTTGCGGTATTGTGACTTCATAAAATCAGCTTCATGGTCCGTATCGCACTTCAATAGATTCACAATTAAGTATTTATTTTCCACCTAGTCGATACAATGATTGCTTAAGGCAATTTTTAATGGTCAAAAGTGGTACATGTTAATTTTAAGGACACTTCCTCTAAAGCATTACTTTGTCAATTTTATACATTTTTCATCTAAACAGTGTTATGTGGCTGAAGATGTTGATAATATACGAAACATGTACCACTTTTGACCATTAAAAATTGCCTTAAGCAATCATTGTATCGACTAGGTGGAAAATAAATACTTAATTGTGAATTGTGACTTCAGTCGTTTGATTGCCCACTTCTTCGACCGTTGGTATGCCATACGCCAACTTACCAAGAATTCAGTTCAGCTCTCAATCATCTGAAACCCAGGAAGGCACCTGGCCCAGATAACATCCCTCTGGAGTTAATTCAAGCTGACGGTCAATCACTCAAGACAAGAATTTTCACTCTCATCCTCAAAATTTGCAAAGTCAGAGAAGAACCTAGTGAACTAAAAAATGCCACTATGATCATAATCTTCAAGAAAGGTGATCGCAGTGACAACTATCATGATATATCAACTATCTACTGTAGGTAAAATTCTCGTAAGAATGCTGCTCAATGACCTCCACGTTATCTCTGAGGGAATCCTCCCAGAGTTCCAGTGTGGGCACAACTGATCTGATTTTCTGTGCAAGGCAACTTCAAGAAAATTGCAGAGAGCAACTCTGAAACACTTTGGCTGTCTTCCATGACAGTATGACAGGACAGGTTGGCCATCAGATCGACTGAAACAGGAGTGTGTGCTGGCTGCCATGCTACATGAATCTTCTACAAACAACCCAGGTTTGGAGGTTTCGATGGAGAGCTCTTCAACCTAGTAAGCTCAACCAGGTTGCAAAATTACCGGTAACCAAAATGCTGCATCACCTACACTCGCACAGTCAGTTAACAGCTAACCCTTCCACATTTCAACATCTCCACTGGAGCAGGTAGACTACAGTATCCTACCTGTGAGCAAGATGTGGAGAAGAGAATTGGTGTTGCCCATGCAGCATTTGAACGACTATCACACCAGGCGTTCATGACCTGACCGTGAAGACCACGCTGTTGTCATCACAACATTCCTATATGGTTGTGGAACTTGGACCCTTTACAGACATGACTTGAAAAAGCTTGAGCGCTTCCACCAATGAAAATTTCGATCCATTTTTAGGATAAAAAGGGAAGACCATGTGACCAACATTGCTGTTCTTGAGAAAGTGCATGCCACGAGCATAGAATCATCCATCGTTGATCATCAGCTTAGATGGATTGGCCATATCTGTCGGATGAATGATACCAGATTTCCACGCCAAATCCTGTATGGTGAACTTCGTTCCAGCACCAGACCTCGTGGAGATGCTATAAGGACCAGCATAAGCACACTGTGAAGATGACAGGTCTCAATCCACAAACCTGGGACAGGCTTGCTCAAGACCGTACAATTTGTCGCCGCACCATCCCTGCTGCTGTCAATCTGTTTGAAGGGGAACGACGCATATGTGAAGAGGCCAGGAGAGAAGCACGAAAACTCCGTGCACAACGACCACGCCCTCCTTCAACAATTCTGTGCAATATGTGTGGGCGCTTATTCATTGCTAGAATTGGTCTTTTCAACCATCAAAAGTACATTCACATACAGAAGTTAATTACTCGTAAACAATTTAAGGCCGATGACGATTATAAATTTTACTAAATATCCTATAATAACAAAATCAGCCTTACGAATGTACCACTCCAAGGTACCTCGTGCTCGCCTGACTGAGCGTACCCGGAAAAGGGATCTTGTGCCCCTACCCTCTCATCTGCAGCGGTGAATAGACTTATGCTTGAAGAACATATTCATAACTGCTAAACACATAGTAGCACATAAGTCCAGCAAATGCTTCTCATTCCTATTACCTTCCATATCTTCCTCATATTTACCAATCACCCTTTCGAATCCTTCAGTTCTATTACAAACTCTTGCATTGAAATCGCCCATTAGCACTATCCTATCCTTGCTGTTCAGCCTAACTACGATGTCATTCAATCCATCATAAAACTTGTCAACTTCATCCTCATCTGTATCCTAACATGGTCCTAATTCTTCTAACTGCCAAATCTACATCATTCAGTCATTTACATGCCTAACAGAAACAATGTCTGAACAGCCCAATCCCACACTCTGCCCTTCCCTTTTTAACAACCGCCAAGTACTCTTTATAATTTTCTGTATCTTCCCTGTCATCTCCCCCTGCCCGAATAGCAATCATTAACTCCTAACACATCCAGATGCATCCTCATTGGTCATTCAACCAGTTCTACTTTCTTTCTTCCATAAGCTCCATTAATATTGATACCCCCATCAAAATCCACTTTGTATGCCAAGTTGTTTCCAAGGAGTCTCTCACCTATCAATGGGAGTGGGACTCCGTTACTCCCATAGGTCCGAGGCTTGCTTAAAATGTTCTGAGTGTGTTTGGTGAAAATTCTGTTAGGTAGGATGCTACCCAACTTACACATAGATCCAGTGAGGATTTCTCCTCTAACAGGTTAGTGAGCACTGGTGGATTGTGTAGTCCTAGCCGCCTGAGCACAAGGAGGGCCATGACTCAGATTATGACCAAGATGCCCACTCCCATTCCATAGCAACTGGTATCCCGACTCTCACAACCACTTACTGGGCCACTCAGCTGTTACCCATGGTTCACGAACTAAGACATGACTGCAATAACCCACACCATGAACCATCTTACTTTTGAATTTTTGTGTGAAGTTTTTGTCCTTTATATAGTAAAATATCACTGTAACGAACGCCAGTTTAACTAAATGTTCAGAACAGTAAAATTATTTTTAGACCCCTTCCCTTTTCCCTATTTAACGTATGTTAAAATATTTCGTTGTAACGAATTTCAAACTTTTAGTATAACGAATTCAAATTTAGCGTTTTCCTTCAAAATATAATTGAAATTTGTCCTGTTTTAATTGCCGAGTATTTCGCTTAACATGTCTCTATACAGCTAATACCAGATGGCACACACACGCAAAACTACCAGATTACAAATAAGTTTTTTCCTAGTTGCTTTACGTCGCACCGACACAGATAGGTCTTATGGCGACAATGAGATAGGAACGGCCTAGGAGTTGGAATGAAGCAGCCATGGCCCCTGGGAAATTACAAATCAGGGCAAAGCAAGCAAATGCTCTGACGAGTGGGTTGCCTACCCAACAGCACGTGAAGATTATCTTGTTCAGTTTAGGTATCGGTACAGTAAAGCCTTGTTAATTCAAAGTCGTTGGGACGCAAAACTTGGACTTGGAATTAACCATTAACTCTGAATTCATCTTGACACATCACAAAATATTCTACGACCCATTACTGCATGCCCACAGTTTAAACCTTTAAAAAAGGGTTATTTCCACAGTGTATCCAACAAGGGGCATTTACAGTATTCAGATAACTCACTAACAAACATAACCTCACGCAACAAAAGAAAAACAAAGTATGATTCAAACACGAGGAGAAATCTATGCTGGTTCTCGTATGAAACTGCTTTATTCACTGGATTACTGTATTATACGCATTTCATATGCCCTGCACTTGGACAGAAAGTGCCCAACGGCCTTAAAACATCGTGGCTCATCAAAATTTCCTACGACGAGGGTATAAAGTCTCTTGCTTCCGTGTGCAACACAGTACAATAACCCCAACCCTCGTACAATTTCCGCCTGGCACTTCTCTCCTTTAAAATCGTAAGTCCGTTTGGGCTCGGCATTAAAAGAAATAATGCAGTTTCATCGGCATTGACAATAATGTTTGGTGCATACAAATTGATTATAAGAGCCATGTTTTTTCGCCAACTGTCTGCATCGCCAGCGTTTGTAGACTTTACTTCTCCGCACACTGCCTGCTACATGATATTGTGGCGTTCCTTAAAATGCTGAATACAAAAGAATGATGACTTCACTCTAACCTAGCAAATATGAAGCACACTGTAGTAGACACACCGAAGTGAGTGAAAGTGTGGAAAGCTACCCTGTACGTTCCGGAACACGCATTCTATGATGACGTGGATAAATGCTGAATTTAAGTTACTCTGTAAAATACAAATTTTTTTAATGTAAAGGCAGTTATGAATTGAAAGTCTGAATTTTGGTGTTGGGACCAACATTGTTCTTCGAATTACGAATTATCCGTATTTTGAATTGAACAACTGAAATAACATGCAAAACCGTACCTCATGTTTCTGGGAATGAGATGATCTTCCAATTAGACGAGATTTTGAAATAACCGATTTTGAATTATCAAGGTTCTACTGTATGTAGGATTAATTTCTTATACATTAAAAGCAAATTAAAGGCAATTTTCTAGTAATAAAAATACTGGTATCTTCAAATATTGGGGTGCGCGGATTGGATTACAGTATTCGCGTTTAGGTTCAGGTAGCCATTTTCCATACATGTATGCAATTGGTCGAGCTGGATATCGATTTCAAAGTAATCAATCCGTAAGAAGTAACGCTATTTGCCACATTTATAATCAACCAATGAACATTACATTTTTACATCTCTACCTTCAGTACTGCATTTCGTTTATTCACGTCTCGTTGTTTATCTTTCGTTCGTGAAGCAACGCGTGCCAGTTAACTCTTTCGCCAATATGGATCAAAAGCAGTTGTCATTAAAAGAAAAATGTGAAATTCTTTGGGATGTAAAGACAAGGGGAAAAAAAGGAGAAAACTAAGAAGTATGGAAACAGCCCTTCAACACTATCTACTTTTCTAAAACAGAAAAGTAAGATAGAGCAGAATATTAAGGCTGATGCCCTTGACCCACAACGAAAGGAGATGATGTTTATACGTGGTTTGTCAAAATGCAGACCAGAAGTATTCTAGTCAATGGCCCACTGTTACGCGAGCGTGCACGATCCTTTGCACTTTTGCTTGGATATCTGGAATTTATGGGGAGTACTGGTTGGCTTCATACGTTCCGGGAAAGATATGGCATTTCCCACATGGTGAAGCAAGCAGTATCCCAAAGGAAGTTGCATCTTCATGGCAGATGGAGACACTATTAGCTGCCTTGAAAGAATATTCACTGGCAGATATTTATAATGTAGGTGAGACTGCATTATTCTACAAATTAATGCCGATGAAAACCCTTGAATTCAAGGAAAATACGTGTTTTGGGGGCAAAAGCTCAAAAGAACGGATAGCGGCTCTTTTGTGCACCATCTCCACAGGGACGGATAAACTGAAGTCTCTCATAATTGGGAAGTTTGAGAAGCCAGGGTGATTCAAGGGAGTACAACATCCACCCTGTGAATATAGGCACAACAACAAGGCATGGATGACATCAGTGATCTTCGAGGAGTGGTTGTTGTGCCTGGAATGTCGGATGAAGGCCGAAAAGAGGAGAACTCTTCTCATCTTAAACAACTGCTTCTCTCACAATTGTGTACCTCGCCATTTGGAGCACGTGAAAGTTTTATTTTGCCTCCAAATACTACCTCAGTTCTGCAGCCACTGGATCAGGGGATAATTCACGTGGTGAAGCGGCATTACCGAGCTCGTCTGGTCCTGTAACAATGCCTCAGAGAGAGACATTAATGTCAACTTATTTTTACAAGTTGCTTCACATCGCACCGACTCAGATAGATCTTATGGCAAAGATGGGACAAGAAGGAGGCGGCCGTGGCCTTAATTAAGGTACATTTGCCTGGTGTGAAAATGGAAAACCACTGGGGTTTGAACCCGCTATCTCCCGAATACTGGATAATAATGTCAACTTATTGGAAGCAATGCAGATGTTCAGTGTTGCATGGAGATTACTGAAAGAAGAGGTAATCAGGAACTGCTTTATTATGGAGAAGACAACATTGCAGAAAGTGAAGAGTTGGATGCAGAAACAGAGGAGAACTGGAAGCATTTGTGTGAAAAGTTGGATGTACTGTGACCGTTCATAATGTCACGATACCCAGGAGATGAAATAGGCCATTTTGCGCGTCATTCTACGATAAAAAGTGTCCAAGTTACGATCTTCCCACCCGCTCCAGGAAACGAATGGCAGAAATGCCAAAAACATATCAGATGTAAGGCTCTTCAGGCGTTTGCTCTATTAACCAGCATTTCGTCTTTGGTCTGACATTAGACTCATCAGAGTGGGATGTGTCAGACCCTACCCACTGATGCTGGGGTGTATGCAGGTGAACTTATAACAGGCACAGTCTGATAACTGCATACGGGAGATAAATCTCCACTCGCGCGACCCAACTCTAGTTGCCGGTAATTAGCACCGAGGCATTGCAGGAGCGCTTGTACCGCGAGCAAGATGAAAAGATACGCGTTATCACGTGACTGAGAATCTAGGTCACTAGTGGAGTTCATGGAGGATATCCACCCTCATCCATTCATCACTGCCAAATCGCCGAATTCAATTGTTTTTCACCAGATAATTCATATAAATTGCAAAATACTCAACGGAGAATCACGTGCACACATTCATTTGAATCAGAGAATTTTACACACAATTATGAAGCCAAGAAGTGCTCTACATAATTGAAGGAACGGTAATTACACCATAACAAGGGTGCACCTTAATGGTTACCAGATGTTGGGTCTCAACCGCGGCAACTAGCACAAGGATTCCCCTATCTAGCGCTCGTCATCATCCACCGACAGAGACCAAAGGACGCTTTTAAGATTGCTCGAGAATCCACAAAGCTATTTTAATTAGATTCACTCAGTGAAAATGGGAGTACAGGAGCTACAATTTGATACCCCGTTTGTTACTTTCCATTACGTATTACCGGAGCACATTTCGAGAACGGGGTGTCTTCCCCCCCCACTGCTAGCTTCAGGGTATCCTGCCTATATAGTACGGAGCTGCAGAATAGACACCACCAGTTCATTTTCAGTTCTACATCAGTTTGTTACCAGTTCATCGTGATTTGTGTGCGAGTCCTTTGTGAATAAATTATTCTGAAGTGTGAACAGTGTAATACAGTGATTGATTAAAGTCTGTGAATGTATGTGGAAGGAAACACAATCTGATTAAGCTATTTGCGTGTACAGTGTACAGCTAACAAATTAGTAGAAACGGTACAAAACCGTAATGATCGCGGTTTACTTGGTCTGCTATCTAGTGGGCCTAGAGTAAAGCGGAACTTCGAAATTGACTTAGCTATACAAGAGATTTTTATATAAAATCCACACAATGTTAAGTCCAAGTTGAATGCCTCAAAATGTTAATTAATACACATTTATGAGGAACTTCTTTCACTTGAATTACAAGCTGTAGCAAATAGCTCATCAGCATATCTATACTGATTACAAAGATTTAAAAATGAATCAAGACGTTCAAATAGATAAACCAAATTTTACATATACCACAAGAACTGGAATGTAGTGAACTCCTGCGGACACGCACACCAATATATACAATGGACTTTTTTTTTGTGGAACAAGAAAAAGAATTGCTCTTTATCCGTTGGTAAATAAAATAATCAGAAAATTCAAGCAGAAGTTTCATTCTAACCTAAGACCTGAAATAAAGAAGAAAGATAAATATTCCAGATTCACTTTCAACAATCCTAATGTATATGCAGAAAACAAAACTATAAGATTGCGTACTCAACCAGTAAACAACAGTGTTAATTCCCTAGGGAAAGATGATGCTTGCTTGTTGTTTTAAGGGGCCAGAGACAAACACTCATATTCAGGACGCAGTTTTACGGTAAGGCAACGCCATAGGCCACCATGTGACTGCACCACTATAGAGCAAGATTTGACAATATCACGTAAAACTAATACACTAGAAAATATATACGCTTATTTAGATCAACAAATTATTCAGGATAATAACCTGAATGATATAAGTGACAATAGGAAGGGATGTTATCACATCTAGAAGCATTAGGCATTAAAAACAATACAGACAATAAAAGAAAGAAATATTCCATCCTCTCGTATATCTATTCCCCCCTACCCCTTCTTCTAAAGCCGAAACTGTGACCGTAAGCGACGTGCCTCCTCTGAAGGCGGAACAAGCTTTGGAACGCACAAGACGTCGCTCCTCTGAGGACGCAACAATAAGGTATGAAACCACTCTTTTATATACTAGGTTTCCTTGTGCAGAGTTAAAACACACTTTTAAAAAGCAATTCCCCATTTTATTTCATTTCAGATTTCGGGGAAGCACTTTTTATAATAGTAAGACAGCAATCAGCTCCAAGGATCCTGAATTAATTGAATTCAAGAGACACTTTTATAAAATTAAAACAAACAACATTCGCCTTGAAAGGAGCAAATGTAGAGAACATCCTTGTAAAATATAGAACAGTGACAAAGGTAAATTATTTTTCAAAAACATTTTATTAGTAGACAAGCAGAATATCAGATATCAAAGTGAAAAGTGCTGGAAACAAAAACATATTTAATAACATCTGTTCCAGTGAATATAGTTCAACCATCCACATTGATATTAATTTATTTCATTTTTTTAAATTCACATAGATTTTCAGTAAAAACAAGGTACTTATTAACATGTTCTTAAGAAGATAAAAACTTTGTAATTTCACCGAAGTGTTGTAATACAGCTCAAGATATTCCAAATGGAATGAAACATGTACTGGATATGATTGCTTAATGAAAATATAAGTATCAAAAAGGTGGAAATTTACTCTTATTGATTCATTGTACATACCACTTAGTCGAGCAGCTCGTCTCCTTTCTCCCAAGTCTTCCCAGCCCAAACTTTGCAACATTTTTGTAACACTACTCTTGTCAGAAATCACCCAGAACAAATTGAGGTGCCTTTCTTCGGACTTTTTCCGGTTCAGGAATCAAGTAATCCTGGTGAGGGTCCGTTACACTGGAACCATACTCTAGTTGGGGTCTTACCAAAGACATCCTTACTACAACCCCTAAACACCTTCATAACCATGTGCAGGGATCTGCACCCTTTATTTACAATCCCATATATGTGATTACCCCTTATATTAACACCTAGATACTTACAATGATCCCCAAAAGGAACTTTCACACCATCAATGCAATGATTAAAACTGAGAGGACATTTCCTATTTGTGAAACTCACAACCTGACTTTTAACCCCGTTTATCATCATACCATACCCTGCTATCAATTTCACAATATTATCAAGGTCATGTTGCTGTTCTCACAATCTTGTAAATTATTTATTACTCTGTGCAAAATAACATCATCCGATCATTCCACTTCCTTACTCATATCATTTATATATACAAGAAAACAAAGGTCCAATAATACTGCCTTGAGGAATTCCCCTCTTAATTACTGCAGGGTCAGATAAAGCTTCACCTACTCTAATTTCCTGAGATCTATTTTCTACAAATATAGCAACCCATTCAGTCACTCTTTTGTCTAGTCCAATTGCACTCATTTTTGCCACCAGCCTCCCATGATCCACCCTATCAAATGCTTTAGACAGGAGAGACAGTCCATTTGACCTCCTGAATCCAAGAAATCTGCTATATCTTGCTGGAATCCTAAAAGTTGAGCTTCAGTGGAATAACCTTTCCTTTCTATCGAACCAGTTATTAATTTCACAAGCTTGTCTAATATAATCAGAAAGAATGCCTTCCCAAAGCTTACATGCGACACATGTCAAACTTACTGGCCTCTAATATTCAGCTCTATGTCTATCACCCTTTCCTTTGTATACAGGGGCTACTATAGCAACTCTCCATTCATTTGGTAAAGTTCCTTCATGCAAACAATAATCAAATAAGTACTTCAGAAATCTTATCAATTCCAGCTGCTTTTCTATTTTTCAATTTTTGTATCTTATTGTAATAATAATGTTATTTGCTTTACGTCACACTAACTACTTTTATGGTCTTCGGAGACGTCGAGGTGCCGGAATTTAGTCCCGCAGGAGTTCTTTTACGTGCCAGTAAATCTACCGACACGAGGCTGTCGTATTTGAGCACCTTAAAATACCACCGGACTGAGCCAGGATTGAACCTGCCAAGTTGGGGTTAGAAGGCCAGCGCCTTAACCGTCTGAGCCACTCAGCATGGCTGTATCTTATTGTAAATGTCATTGTTATCATATGTGAATTTTAATACTTCTTTAGCATTAGTCACCTCCTCTATCTGGACATTATCCTTGTTGTGTGGCTGATCAGAACGGGCTACAGTTAGTCCAAAGGGAAGGAGTGTAAACGGATATGTAATGATGTCGTCCTTTGTGACATAGTCCCCTTCGTTATTCAGCTCCACCCGGTACTAAAGAAATCTAGTCAAATTTCTGTCATCATCGTGAAGATTCAATTGTAGGAATGCCTGGCATCCATCGCAAACGATTGCTTTAGCATGCGAACGAAAATGCAGCAAAGTGGCAAGTATCTCAGGTTGCAGGTTTGGTGCCATTTCCATCATTGAGGGATGGATAACCTTTTTCATGTTAGGAAGCGTGAAAAATGATTCTAAATTTAGTGCTACCTTTCTTATCTTTCTTAACCACGTGATGGGGTAAATAAAATATCTCTCTGCTTGTGTCGACGGCAGAAACAATATTTACTTGTGCTTTCGAAATGTAATTAAGCATCAATTGGTGATAAATAATCTTAAATTCTTCATTTGTCTGCATCGTCTTATCCAGGCTATAGAAGTGTCTCTCTGCGATGGATAGATTGTTAGAGAGTAGGACGTCTTTCTTTCTGGGAAATTTTACAACTCTTCTGCCATCTTCAATCCTATAAGATTCATAAAATTCCTGAAGAATGGTATTGTCTTTAGTTGTCAATACACGTTCTTGATTTTCTGTGATACCGATGGCTTCCAGTTCCCAGAATGTTTGTAGGGTATCATCTGCTACATGAGAAATCTTATTGGTTGTTATTTCGTTGGAGAGAGAGATGTGCTGGACTGTAATTTGATTGACTGTAGTGTCTGATCTATTCCCACTGAGGACCCATCCAAATACCATTGGGAGGAGGACTAAAGATGACCTTACTCGAATTGGTTGGTCTATCTTCACGACCTTCCAACAACGGTCTGCGCCGATGATAATTTCGATGGGAAGCTCACATGAATCATCCTTCAGGTCGGCTAGCCTCAATTTACCTACTGATGCCAGTGCATTAATGTCATGTGGTACTGTTGGATGACGTGAATACGTATTATTGCTCTCAAAGGCCGAGAGTTTGAGGTTGGCGTTAGTGGAAAATCCCGTAATATCAAATCTGATCTGTCGTCTGGAACTTATAATGCAAGGAGATGTCTCGAATGAAGTCGCTACAAGATTTCTTTTGTCAGTAACCTCAAGTTGGAGTAAATCAACCAAGGATGTGTCGATGAAACTCAACTGGCTTCCGGCGTCTAGAATGCATCGAGTAAGTTTACTTTTCCCAGTTGGTCCCGTTATCCACACTCGTGCAGTCTGAAGAAATGTGAAGTTTGGAGTGTAGACGTCAATTTTACCCACGGAAGTAGGTAGAGTTGCTTCGTCGTCACACATGGAAACATGGTGGTGTTTCTTACATTTGGTGCACTTGCCTTGTCTCGTTTAACACACTGTTGTGCATTATGTCCTCGATTTAGGCATAGAAAACATCTGTTCGTAGCCTTCAGTTTCTCAGTTCTCTCCTTCAAGTTTGTCATTCTCTTACAGTCTTGTCCCCAATGGCCGCTATTCTCACAGAACACACAGTATGAATTTTGGTGGTCATTTGTTGGTAGATTTGGACTTACTTGCTCTGTCGGTTACAGAAACATCCCCTCTGGTCAAGGCACTCTCAATCTCGTCGTTAAGAAATTCCACTGGTCGTGAAATGTTGCTCTCTTCGAATTCTGATCTTTTGGCAAAGATCGTCGGGAAGGCACGGAGAATTTTCGGAGCTGACATTTTTCCATACGCGTCCACATTTTCTCCTAGCGAGGTGAGGGCTTGAACTCTTCGGTGACATTCTATAAATGTGGAATTGAGAACATCAGGGTTGTCTGAAATTGCGGGCTGGAGGTGTTCGATATAACCTAAGTGAGACTGAATTATTCTGTTTTTGTCTCCATAATGTGATTGAAGAGTTCCTTTAGTCTGTTCATATGTTTCCGCTGTGACGGATATTCCATCAACCAAACATTTCGGTATCCCTGTAGAAAGACGTGTTTACTGATAGTAGATACTGTCGGGTTTTTGTCCACGGGAGAGTTCCGAGAAATGTGGCCACGCTTCGATGTCCCCCGTAAAAGGTTCTAACCTGATAGTCGGCAATTTAACTTGAGGCGTGGCTGTGAATGAAGCTGACTGTGGACCTAAAGTGAAGCTATTTGCTGCTAAGTGCATGCCTGGACTCTTCGCATGTCTGAACGTCGTTTTCGTACTTGTCGTCGGCTATGAGATCATGAATGGCATCGCCCAGAAGCGTTAAATTCCTAAAACTTTCCTGCAGTCTATCCAAATTGTGTTCTACTTCGTCAGTTGGTGAGGAATTGTTAAATTTACTTATCTACCTAGAAAAGTGAGAGACGTTTGAACGCTGAGTAGAGCGCTTTTGTTTCAGTTTGTCCAGCTGCGTAGGTTGAGCCATAATTATGTGTGATAGATAGATAGAATATTAGATTCGAAGTTAACAATTCATTGATTTCTGACAAGATGACCAATGTACAAATAGTTCCTCGATTGTCCGCTAGATAGCGCCACGTGTCAATTCAACTGTGTTAGAATCCTCTTAGTGCATCGAGTTTCTACCAGATAACCTCTTTGGAGATGCGTTAACAAGATGGCTGCACGCAGGTCCGATGTAATCTAACCATATACTTAAGTCATTTTGTAATTCTACAGCTACTCGAGACATTCAAGATATAGTGCAAGGGTTCAAAATAAAATGTAGTGTTAGCTGGGAACTTATCTCTCTTCTCTTGTTGTCTGTGACGCGTTATTGTGGCACTATACTGTTAGCTCCTAGAAATGTAAATGTTTTAAGCAAAACTTCAGTGTTTCGTGACGTGAGTATCCTGACTTCCCGAGTTCGTGATTCGTGATGGGAGAGCGAGGTTAATGAAACACACCTCTCTTTACTAACGGAGACAATAAAGATGCTTCGTTCACGGAGTAAAAGAAGAGATGTTAGGCGAGATCCCAACAATCTTTACATACTGCTCACTGAATACTTCTGCCTTCTGAAGATCCTCACATACACAATCTCCTTGTTCAATAATGATTACTGCAATGTCCTCCTTGGAATCTGTTTCTGCCTTAGAGTACCTATACATACCCTTCCATTTTTCACTAAATTTTGTACGACTGCCAATTAAGCTTGCCATCACGTTATCCTTAGCTGCTTTTTGCTAGAATCTATTTCGTAGCAAGTTCCTTCAATTTCACCTTACTTCCACAGCCATTTCTAACTATTTCTTTCCAATCTGTACGTACGTGGTTTGAAAACTTCTCGGAATGTACTAGAATTAAGTATCTTACCTTGGTGGAACTGGTTTTATTTTTCAACATAGTCTCCCTGTAGACTAATGCATTTAGTCCAGCGATGTTCCAATGCCTTGATCCCATCTTGAAAATGAGATTCCTCCAGGCCTGCAAAGTACCTCTCCAATTTGGATGTCAGTTCTTCCCTTGTAGAAAATCTCAATCCACCAAAGAAAATTTTCAGCTTGGGGAATAGATGAAAGTCTGATGGTGCCAAATCAGGTGAATAAGGTGGATGTGGCAACAATTCGTACCCCAGTTCATGAAGTTTTGCCATGGCAATAACACCTGTGTCCGGCGGAGCATTGTCCTGATGAAAGATGACCTTTTTCCTTGCCAAACCAGGCCTTGTTTCGCATATCTTTTCCTGTAGTTGGTCTAGGAGGTTTGCATAGTATTGCCCCGTAATTGTTTGGCCAGTAGGAAGATAATCTATCAGCAGAATGCCTTTTGCATCCCAGAAAACTGAGGCCATCACCTTTCCGGCTGAACGCACTGCCTTTGCTTTCTTTGGTGGTGGTGAATCAGCATGTTTCCACTGCTTTGACTGCTGTTTTGTCTCTGGGGTATAGTAGTGGACCCATGTTTCATCAGTAGTCCCAAACCGGAGCAAAAAATCTTGTTGGTTGCACTGAAAATGGGCCAGACTTTGTTCGGACATTTCCAATCTGGTGCGTTTATTGTCCAATGTCAAGAGCCGCGGCACCCATCTTGCGGATAATTTCTTCATACCCAATTCTTCGGTTAAAATATAATATACCCGTTCAGAAGACATCCCTACAGCTTCAGCAATCTCCCGCACTTTCAGTCGAAGATCCTCCATGACCATTTTATGCACTTTTGTGATAAATTCTGGGGTCGTAACACTTTTTGGCCGTCCACTACGCGGATCATCATCCAAGCTCTCCCGTCCAAATTTAAACCCGCTGGTCCACTTGGCAACAGTTGAAAATGAAAGAGCAGAGTCCCCCAGTTTGTTCTGAAAGTCAGCATGAATTTCCTTTGCTTTCATACCTTTCTTTACAAAGTATTTAATCACTGCTCGAATCTCAGTTTTTTCCATTGTCACAAATCACTACGCGGAAACAACAACAAAGAGTCGTCACTACCACACTCCTGCAGCTAGAGCTCTGACGCGCCACGTGTTCACTCACAAAGGATGTGCGATTATTGCGCGGGAACCTCGTTGCTCTAGCACTGACATCTAGCGGTGATTCCAAGAACTTTTCAAACCGTCCTCGTACGTCCTTCTTAGTCTCTTTATTTCTCTATTACAATAAGGTGGGTCATTAACATTCCTTACCACCTTCAAAGGTACAAACCTGTTTACACATTCCTCAACAATTGCTTTAAACTCATCCCAGAGTCTGTTTACATTTTTATTTACCGTTTTCAACCGATCATAGTTACTTTTAAAAAACTGCCTCATGCCTGCTTAATCAGCAATATGGTACTGCCTAATAGTCCTACTTTTAAGACCTTCCTATCACATTTATTTTTAACTACGTCAAAAACAGCTTCGTGATCACTAATACCATCTATTACTTTGGTTCGTCTATAGAGCTCATCTGGTTTTACCAGCACCACGTCCAGGATATTTTTCCCTCTAGTTGGTTCCATCACTTTCTGAACCAATTTCCTTCCCATGTTAGCATATTTGCCATTTGTTGGTCATGGTTCCTGTCGCTCGCATTTCCTTCCCAATTGACATTTGGTAAATTCAGATCTCCCGGTACAATCACATTCTGAATCCGTGTCAGCGCTGCCCTTTCCCAGTCTGTACACTCCAAAGATATCAAGTTGCCTATTATCTTTAGAAAAGTGCCTTACACCTAGAATTTCATGTTTGTCATCTTTAACTTTTTCGTAGCTTACAAATTCTTCTTTCACCAGAATGGATACTCCTCCTCCCACCAGTCCTATCCTATCTCTACAATACACGCTCCAGTTCCGTGAGAAAAAGTCTGCATCCATTATATCATTTCTCAGCCATGATTCAACTCCTATTACAATATCTGGTAAATATTTATTTATTAAATTACTTAATTCTATTTCTTTCTTTACAATACTTCTAGAATTTAGCACTAACATTTTTATGTCTTCCCTACTTGAATTCCAGTTCCCCGTTGCCTTATCACCACTCCCTAGACCACCCAGTTACTCTGAATGTATCTCCCTATTACCCTTCCAAACAAATTTTCTAACTTACATGTACCACTGCAATTTAAGTGAAGGCCATCTGAGTGCAGATCCCCATCTCCTACCCACCCATTAGAATCTAGAAATTTCACTCCCCGTTTCCCCACATACCCACTCCATAGTCTCATTTAAATCCCCAATCACCTTCCAGTCAGTATCCCTCCTACACAGTATTCCACTGACAACAATGTCTACTTCCTTAAACTTCACCCGTGTTGCATATACCAGATCCCTCACATCCCCAACTATGTTGGTACTTATACCAGCATGTCTTATGTTGTTACTACCAATGTGACACACTACCACATTTTTCCCTTCCCCTCCTCCTTCTCTTTGAGTTACCTCAACATCTGCCTCAAGCTAATTTCTGGATAACACTCTACCCTGGTTCCCTTTCCTCCAGGCAATTTCCCGACATGTCTAACGATAGAATCCCCCATGACCAGAGCCTCAACCCTACCCACCTCATTTGATCCCCTCCCCTCCTGGTCAGTCCTATCTTTCTTGATAGCTGCAGAAGCTACTTCCTCCTCCCTTTCCTCCTTGCCATGACCCTGTTCCACCTGTCTTTGCCTATCCTCTACTCTACATTTCCCTTTCCTACCTTTTAGCTTCCTCCTACTTCCACACATCTCAGCAACAGTTCCCTTTTCCTCATCTTCCCTCTGTTGTTCTACCTGGAGTGACTCGTACCGATTTCTCACAGACACCTGTCATGAATTCTGATCCTGAATAGAGCCCTTAGCCTGCAATCTCCTTCCCCGTAAAACATTAGACCCCTGTCTTCTACAATTCCCCCCTTTCCTTCCCATCCCTCTTTTACACCAGCTGTAACCTGTACATTGTTTGAGGGAGGCCTAATTTCTTTCCTGTCCTCTGTGAGAATCCTGATTATCTCCCTTAAACTCTCCAACTGCTCCCTCATACCCCTCAATGCATCGCCACACCCACAGTTCGTACACTTGCACTCCTTAGCGATTCTTTATGGAAAAAATTAAAAGAAAAGGAAAAATTAAATAACTTATGTGCAAAAAAAAAAAAAATCTAATGGAGCAGAAACTTGGACAATGAGAGTCGAATACAGGCAGCTGGAATGAAGTTCTTGAGGAGTATGATACAGAACAGTAGAAGAGACAAAAAATAATGAGAAAATCCAGGAAGAAATTGGAGTGGAAAAGATGAATGATAGAATAGAGGAGGTGGTTTGGGCAAATAAAGCAAAATGAGTGATAAAAGAATGTGATGGAAATGCAACTGCAAGGAAGGAGATGGAAGGACACAATCCCGAATGCAGTATTACCTGGCTACAGCTGGATAATGGGAAATGATGATGATGAACGAAATTGCGTTTGAAGATTCTTGCAATCATAAACTGACTCAGTAGACTTCTACATTCCATTTCAATACAAAATTATCAACTTGTGTTTGCAGTGATTTATCAATAGTTGTAAAGTAAGCACTTGAGGCACCAGTATACACTGATGCTGAATGTTCTTTCACTTTAGGAAACTGAATGTTTAGCATCCACGAGTGATGACATCCAAATCGTCATCATTTTCAAGCAGATGCATTTTTAAATATAGGCACTTTTATCTGTAAGAACAGAATGAAGTTCTCTTCACATTTTTCAGTGCTGTTAACAAATACCAGATGTGTCCTATTTTCATGGTGAGGGGTTCTTTGTGAACACACACACACTTTGATTTTTCAGAATAAGGGAACAAGTTTTCTTTTCCTCTTCGTAAATAGCTTCCAATAGAAATCCATTAATTTCCCTTCTGTTTGGAAGGGAGCTGTTGCAAATCAAACAAACTGACAATGTTGCTACAAAAGCAGTATTTTTTGCGAGTTTAAAACAAGCTACTAGTTCATCCAAAGACTACTTCTGTTGGCCGTGCAGTTAGGGTCGCACAGTTGGGAGCTTGCATTCGGGAGATAGCAAGTTTGAAGCCCGTCAGCAGCTCCCTTTTTCACAGCAAGTAAACGCAGGGGCTGTACCTTAATTAAGGCCACAGCTGCTTCCTTCTCACTTCTACCCATCTACTACTGTATTGGTGTTGATCTAACTACATATGCTGAATGTATTCTGATTTATTTTCCTTTCTCTCATCAGAAGAAGTGTGAGGGCTGGATCTGGTTGAAATGGTACCTGAAAAAGAATCAAATTCATGTTAATACCGTATTTCCCAGATGGATTAGTGGTGGTATATTTATTATTTCGTTCTTACAACTGAACCAGAAGAGACGTGCAATACAGTGGGACCTAGATTATCCGTTCCTAGAAACTACGTTTTCCCACACGATTCCTTCAAATTATGTGGTCCTGCGAGCATCCTAATTAAATAGTGTTTTAAAAGTACCACATTAAACGTTCCTCGAAGAAATGATTTCCCATATCGACCGTCCAGAAATTTCAACCCCATCAACGCTAAATCCTCAATTAAGCATTTTTCAAGAAACAGTATCTCACGAAAGGATGGCGACGACGTACCTACGGATCTTGACGTCATTCAGTAGTTAGAGCAAATACAATACTGGGGAAGCGATCGGGACCATCTTAACTCAGCTGGTATTATTTAAGCAATCCTCGGAAATCACAGAGCAGAGTGGCCGAGATGATTGGAAGAAGACCGACAGCTCTACTAGAAGACCAAACGAGTTCTGTCAAATGTTCATACTTGTTATGTCCGAGGTTGTTTCGATTGTATCGCCAAACAGATTTTTGGCACTTCTCTCAGTGTACTATGGCTTTCAGACAGGAAAACAATTATGTAGGACAGAAGTTGCACGTTTTATAACTGAACTCTTGGGATTGCCTAATATAAGACGGAGATGTCCCTATAAAAGCTGCCGGTATGAAATGTTTGTATCGTTTGCTGTGAGTACTGTAGTCACGAGTGTCTCCAGCTGAGCTCAGGTCACCAATATGACAACATTTCTGGATTTTTGATTATATTTTCCTCTTCCCAATTAGCACCTGACTAGGGACGGGCAAATTCAATATAATGCATTTGAGAACTTTTCAGAATCGATACTTACATTTAAAACCATATTCTTGAGTTTAACATATGCTTTAAAAGTCAATGTAGGCCTAATTTATGCGGTACAAGACCTCCAGAAATGTATACCTTGAGTGGAAGATATTTAAAATTTAAAAAAAGAATGGATTTTGCCTTCATGATGGGTGCTTTTGTATCGGATGTGCTTTATTTGATTAGATTAGATTGTGAGCGATTGTTATTTGGTTTGGCGTTATGTATTAGATTTTTTTGACAAGCTTGGCTGAAATTGCTGACCTAAAAGAAGTTTTCACAGGAAACTGCCGAAGTTTCCCCGGTAAAACTGAACGTCAAGTATCAATATTTTTTTAAACTCCTGTAATTAATGTTTGAAGCCAGGCCCGTGGTCAACTGCCTCTCAAGCTTTTGATTCCTGGCCAGGTCAGGCATTTTTACCTGGATATGATGGCTCTAGGTCCACTCAGCCTATGTGATTACCATTAACTGAGGAGCTATCTCATGGTGGAATGCGACTCCGGTCTAGAGAGCCAGGAATAACGGTTGAGAGGATTTGTCACACTGTCCATGCACCACCTTATAATCTGCAGGCCTTCGGGATGAGTAGTGATTGCTAGCTAGGCCAGAGCCCATTAGAGCTGTAGTTTGGTTTGGTTTAGCAGTGTTTGTAAGATTATAATTGTATTTCATTACTGTGATGTTTAGTCAAATTTGGTTGTAATTCATTCCAACATTTTCCATTTTCTCGTATCATACTTTTTATTTCGTGGTCCCTCCAGAAACGGATATTCAAGGTTCCACTATATATGAATTAATGCACACTGTGTGTGCTTCCTATCAGCAATACAGCCAAAACTGGTTAGGACATTTCTGTGGGGACTGAAAAAAAAAGTCAAAGAGAGAACGTGCTAAAAAATTGAAAACAATTACACTGTTAAATTTAAGGTTACGTTTGAACATAATAATTATGTTCCAGCATTTACATTGAGCAAACAGGGAGATCCTTCAAAATCAGATACAATGAACACATTAATGCCATTAAATACAAAAGATTCTCAGCAATAGGACAGCATACGCGTGATTACAAACACAGCTTTTACAGCATCAATAATGATTTAGATATCATCGCTTCTTTTAGACCTTCATTTGGACCAGTACTACAACCCTAATTTTAATCTTAATGAACTGTCCGAAAAACCTACTATCCTATTTGATATACTCATTTCAGTTATTAGCAAGCTTAAAATTCCAAAAGATCAACCAGTATATAAAACAGTTTGCAACACGCTGGCGTATTACCCCTACCGGAATCCACGCCCCCGACCCTTACTCGCCTGTTCCTGCGACCTCCCCTCCCCCTCCACCTACCAGGCACGCCCCGATTCCCCGCTGATGCGTGCGGCTTGTTGCCTGACACACCGTTCGCCAGTTCTGCTTTAACTTCTCGCCGGTATCGTGGTGCTTGAGGTGAGTTTTTAAAATTGCCTGATTCCTTTCTCGATCCGTTTACGTCATACTTACACAGTATTCAATTTCTTTTAGGTCCGTTTGAATCGAGATCTTTCCAGAGTTACATCTGACCACCTGAAAACATCGTTTCTCATGAACTCGCACCCATTAACCTACGGCCTCAGTCCATTCACGTTTGAATATACTACTGAAATATAGGTCCAAAAACTATTTTATACCCTACTAACTCAAGCTATTTCAGTAAGATTTAAGCAAGATACATGCCATGAAAAAAAATTGGTTCACTTGCTTCTAAAGGTCCGACCAATTTATGATGGCTCTCTGATTATAATCCATGAGGAACTATTTTTTTACAAACATTGGACAACAAAATGGTCTTCCCTTTTATACTATATAGTAATACTCTGAAAAATTAGCTAATAATGTATATATGCTAAAATCTCTCATGATACAACGTTCAAAAAGATTTTATATATTGCTCCAAGGTCAATAGTCTAATTTTAATCAGCTGTTTAGATAGTCAAGAAAGAAGATTTTATACAAACTTGTGGCTACTATAATTCTATACACAATTACAGCATTTAACATTACCAGGTGATAGAAATGCAAAGAGCTGTATATAGAACTTTATTATGATATATATAGTAGATATTTGTGCAGTCAAATGTTTTATGTTGTGACGCGATTATAAATTGCTAGATATTTCAGAAGGTCTATTTGTGTATATACATATGTAATTTACTCAACGTCCTTGTTTGCTTAACCCTAGGCTGATGATGGCATAAAAAATGCCGAAACAGGTACCTAAAAATGTGATATTTTAATTATATCATATTTTAATGTAGTATTGAACAGGTGGAGAATCCTACCCTTTATCTTTGAATGCCAGAGTAATAATTCTCACAGATGTTTCCGAGCTCCGCTTGCACCTGTTATAATGTACTATCTACCACTCTCAGAAGCCTGGCGGCCAGCTGGGTGCGGAACATAAAACTTTTTTTTTTTTTTTTTTGCTTTACGTCACACCGACACAGATGATGGGACAGGGAAGGGCTAGGAGTGGGAAGGAAGCGGCCGTGGCCTTAATTAAGGTACAGCCCCTGCATTTGCCTGGTGTGAAAATGGGAAACCACGGAAAACCATTTTCAGGGCTGCCGACAGTGGGGTTCGAACCTACTATTTCCCGAATGCTGGATACTGGCTGCACTTAAGCGACTGCAGCTACCGAGCTCGGTGTAAAACATTTTGACCGGTCACGTGGTTTTAGGAGAGTGCTGCTGTAAGCCAAGTTTGAAACTGACGTACACGCACAAAGGAAAGTGATGTCGGATCCTACGACAGAAAGACATTTACAATGTGATGACTGACTACTCCGTTATCACTGCTTGAAATGTTAATAGGATATGGCCTGGGACTAATAACCAGAGGGACGTCTTAACAGTTTCGACTTTATATGCATTAATGCACATTGTGTGTGGTTCCTGTAATATCCCCCATTCTTAAAATTAACACATTCCGTAGCCTGACCCAAAACTCCCTAATTTCCCAGCGAGTCCGTTGGCAAGTCACCAAATGCCCTAGGAATTCCCCAGGTAAAGGTAGCACGGGTGATATTCAGTTTTCTGTTTTATACAAAGAAGATTACTAGTGAATGTAATGGTATACATTACTGGACATTGCATAGGCAGGAATTTTTAGAGTATTTTGAATCTTTGAACTATTTCTCTACATTTTTTAGCAAAAATTGAAAATTAATTAAATGTCTTACCTGCATCATCTTCACTTTCTTCAACTTCTATTTGTGCACATTTTGCTGAAGACTTATTAGCCACACCTTCTCTCGATTCCCTTTTAACTTCATGAAATGAAACAACATATTTTCTACCAGTGAAACTGAAGTGGCGAGCTTAAAATACTCAGATACTACACGTCTATACTCTGCCACCAAACTTCAGAAACTGTTGCAGCTCCTTGCTTCACACATGCACAAGCAACTCCCATTTGCAAGGGAGTGGTTCATTACTCATTAGGTCATCAAAAAACCATGATGGTTTATTAAGAATAAAAACACCTGGTTGAAAGCTCGGCCGCTGTAGGTATGAGACGCTAGTTATTTTGGAATTCTGACACGCTGCTCAATCCTCTCAAAAGCGCCTTCAATAAATTTGGAGCTATTTACTGCACTCCACAAAATTTGGTTTTTGCAGAAGATCACTTCTTTCAAAACCCTCTTCTTTGAAATAGAATGAACATATTCTGCAAACAAAAGGATTCTCTTGTCAGCAGCTACCCACTCTTTAGGAATATCGCAGCACAACTTGAGACACTCTTGTTGCTCTTTACAATGGGATGTTCAACACTTCTGAATGGAAAAATATCTAGATTGATACTAACATGGCAATTTACTGTCACATTTTCTTAAGATTTGAACTTTTTTACCCCCCAATGGAACACTTTCTTTACTTTTTTGCCATACACTTGTTAGTTTCAACTTTTGATCAAAATTTTTAAATATATTTACTGTAATTTCTGACAGATAAGAAGTAATGCCATCTAGCAGAAGAGAAGGAGATTGGGGTCGAGACCTCTACTTTCCTATTATCTCTCTTCCATTTTGGTCTGTTGCCGGCCTGGATATTATCGGCATTCCACCCGGGTGAAACTGCACAACTGCTTCTTATTATGTGACTGTAACAACGGAGACGAGCTTCCCTGTCTGCATTTCTCACCCTCGGTCCAAGAATCCATTCAAAGCATCTTCACCGCCATATACGAACAGCCTGCGACATAAACGGCTGCTGGGCATACCCTGGTGGTGTAAATTTTTGTTGATAGATTCTGGGGCATCTTTTTATTGCAGAGGACTGCAGTGACTTGTCACCACTTGAGCCAAATTGTGGGTATCAGAAGAGGTGACAATGGACCTTAGGTATTTAAAATTCTGCAGGTTGTGTTTGTTAATTCTGATGGTATTCAATCTTCTGGATGCCAGTGAGCGGTGTCCGTTGTGCTGATATACACCACCATCGCCGGTTGACTCATTACCACGATAGAACATAAAAGATTGGATTTTCTAATGCGTATTTTTTTTTTTTTTTTTTGCTAGGGGCTTTACGTCACACCGACACAGATAGGTCTTATGGCGACGATGGGATAGGAAAGGCTTAGGAGTTGGAAGGAAGCGGCCGTGGCCTTAATTAAGGTACAGCCCCAACATTAAATGCGTATTTTTCAGGACATACATAATAATTGCAAACATCTCCGTTATTATTTCTCCTATGATAAAAATGTATGAAATTACATTCTATACAGTTTTTTTTTGAGATGGACAACATTATGCCACTTAAAGGAATGATCCAGTGTGAAGACAAGCCACACAAAGAGAGGTAGGACGAACACACTGGGAGGTCAGTGTGAAAAGGGAGTAAATGGGACTGGAAAAATTAACATCTATTTTTATTAAAATCAGCACTTTCTATTGAAAAAGCAAGGTTGCAACTTATGTAGGGCTAGAACCCCCCCCTCCTTCCTGGTTGGAAATAAGTGGTCATAACAAGGATTGACTAAGTGAATACGACGAAATCAGACATGAACAGACCGAGGATTAATTTGGCAAGATGGGACTACATTGAAGAAAACTGTATTCATGTTCAGCTTTCTTACCACGCCAATGGACGTTAAAACTTACATAAAATGTGTTAATGTATGTTTCTGAAACAAGAATACGTTATTCACTTGTACATTTCTCACAGTTATACGCTAAATATTTAGGGCACAGAACTTTGTGCATTAATATTTAGCCCAATTATATGTTTCTAATTAATACGTCACATTGAATAGAACATGTTAATTTACGTTATGCAGTACTGATGACACAAGAGCCACAGAGTTCCCTTACACTGTCACTCGTTCAGAGCACGCAGTCCAGCAGCCGAGTATGCTTATCAACTGTGCCCATTCCAAGAACGATATGCGCAATATCGTTTCCAGCTGCCTGAAACCAACAAACTATACCGAGAGATCCGCATCCTCTCCATGGCAGCACATACTTCTCGGCTTTTTTTTGTGATATCATTAAGAATTTGAAGACTTTTTGCTCTCCTTTCAATGTGAGGTTTCAGCAACGTTTTGTAAAAAGTCTACTACGTAGTGCGTGGTGAAAGCAGCAAGGGGACTTAAAGATACTCTACATGTCTCGCTCATGGGTTGCACACAATTTTCCTCATGTTGACTGATTAATATCAAACATAATTGTATCTGCATTTAACAGTAGCGAGGCATCGTCAATAAAAACTGCAAAGGAATTGTTTTCCAATGGTTTGTTGGGAAAATTAGTATATATCACTTCAAATTAAAGAGATCTGCCGAAAACTATCTCTTGCCTAGAAAGTGCTGGTTTAGAATTATTTGAGAGTTTGGGAATAGCAGAGGACAGAATGCAAGAGGTACAGTGAAGAACGAACTTGGTAAGGTAGGGATATGCAACAATGTGCCCTCTTAGATGGTAGTGGATATGGTTTAGGTGAAGAAGCAGTGAACTGACTATGTTTAAACACCGACATACAAAAGAGCTTCTCCCAGTACAAAAAAATACTGAGCGACCTTCGAAGGAGATTTCTTTTCGACAACCTGAAAATGCAGATGGTCGTGATGTGCAATGCTGGCAGAGAAGAAAATTAAGAGGTACGTACGATAATGAACAACTTATGTTGGCAGATACCATGAAGCATGCCAATACTACCTTCCTTGGTTTACTTTTAGGAAAACCGAGCGAGACCTGCACCTCAATGAACGTTGAAAGTTCTAACGTACTGTAGCTCTGTCAGTTTGAATGATTAAATGCTTCGCTGATCACGTTTTGGTTTTGTCCAACCCTTGTTCCGCTATGAAGTGAGATGAATGTGTCGTGGCCTCATCAAAGGAGTTAATGAGATGAAATGGGGCTCAAACCTAGTGCTGGCACACAGCACCAAGGGGTCTGCTCAAGATTCCTTTGCTCCTTTATTTTTTCTAGTAATTTCTTTAGGAATTTCCTATATTATTCCCTTTTTCCTTTTTTGTTCTTCCATGAAGTCCAAGACTTCATCTATCATCCATTTTTTGATCGCTTTCCTTTTTGTCTGCTGCAAGTTGGTTTTATGTTTTGATCTGCAGCAGACATTGGCTGCACAAGTCTCCTGTTTGAACACTCCTTCTCATTAGTACTGCATTGTAAGTAGGTAAGCTGTTGGCTGTTACAAGCGACCGAGAGGTTCACTTCATACAAGTGAGGGATCTAAGTTTTAACTAATGACTGAGTTTTCAAATGTTTATACAGATTATATAAACAACTTTTACAGGCTCACTACCTACCAAGTATATCCAAAGGTTTCTCATAGTCATCATCTGTAAATATTTTTTTGGGAAAGTTCGTCATCAACGAGAACGGTCCATCACCATCGGTCCTGTTCATTTCAACATACAACCTCACGGCCGATAGTTGTTCCTTTGAACCAAAGGTTTGAGTTAAGGCCTGCCCATTCGTTAGCCTGATCTGAAAGAAGAAAATTGCATCAAATTAGTACTAAGATATGCAATGACTTACATTATAATAGTGTGGAGCAGATGTTGTATACAGTGTTTCAAAAGAATTGTTTGAAGCAAAATAACATGAGTTCAGTTAGTGATTACCACTATCATACCCCATTCCTCTCACTGTAATTAGGGCACAATGTTCCATAATACTGGTGGAGAAACATAGGGCTACAAGAATAATGCTGAAACTAAACAGTTTGTCATATGAACACATAAACACTTTATTATTGGTTACATGTGTGCATATGTCTTACAATTGTAGCGTGGCTGAAGATGACCCAAAATATATGGGGGTCAAAACTAGTCCCAGTTTTCATCATCATCATCATCATCCTAAAACATCTCCAGTTTCCCGCGTGTTGTATATGAGCCTCCTCCATCTCATCCTGTCCTTGTACCATTCTTCCTCCACCAACTTGTCCCTATCATGACTTCTCAGCAGTACATCGTTCTTAACTAAATCTATCCATTTCCTTCGTGGCCTTCCCACGGGTCGTCTTCCCTCTACTTTTCTGTCAAATTCCTTCCTTGCAGTTCTGTTAACTGGCATCCTCTCCATGTAACCAAACCACTTCAGTCTTGATATCTGAATCTTATTGAGGAGAGAATCATCTATTCCTACTTCTCTAATTTTCTCATTCCTAATCTTATCTTTCCTGGTTTTCTGGATCATAGTGCATAGAAATTTCATTTCAGCTGCTTGGAGTTTGGAATTATCTCTATTGGTCAGTGTTGTGGTTTCGAGACTGTATGTAAATATTGGTGTATAATAGGACTTGTTTTCATGAGTATTTGCTCATCCCACAGCAGGTGTCTTACCTGGTGGTAAAATTGTGTTGCCTTATTGATTCGATTGTTCACCTCATGTTTTGCTAGGTTGTCATTTGATAGAATGCTACCCAAATATTTGAAAACTGGAACGCTGTCCAGCTGGGCTTCATTTAACTTGACTACTGGTTCTGCTCCTTCCCCATACACTTTCATCACCACCGTCTTGGTCTTGCTGATGTTTAAACCATATTCCAGCTTTACATTCACTCTCTCAATTCACTCCAGGTCGCAACATCATCTGCAAATGTGAAGGCTTTGATATCTCCATGTTCTTTCCTTTCAATAGATTTCCATCACAATAATAAATAGAAGTGGCGACAATGAGCTGCCCTGCTGCACTCCTCTCTTTGTTTCAAACCAGTCCGACAAACCACATCCTACTTGAATACAGCTTCTGTTCCCACTATACAACATTTTCACTTTGTCTATGAGGCTGTCTCGCACTTGAAGTTCTTTCATGCATTGCCAAATTCTTTCCCTTGGTACACTGTTGTAGGCTTTCTCAATGTCCAAAAATATTAGAAATAAAGGCTTGTTCTTCTCCCAGTATTTTTCCATTAGCATCCTAATTGCAAATATAAGGTCTGCAGTTGACCTTCCTAGTCTGAAACCATACTGCTCTTCTTCCAAAATTGGTTCAACAATATCTCTGATTCTGGTCTATTATTTTTTTCCAATATTTTCAGGAGGGTAAGAGAAGTAGAGGGAGACCAAGACGATGATGGTTAGACTCTGTTTCTAATGATTTAAAGATAAGAGGTATAGAACTAAATGAGGCCACAACACTAGTTGCAAATCGAGGATTGTGGCGACGTTTAGTAAATTCTCAGAGGCTTGCAGACTGAACGCTGAAAGGCATAACAGTCTATAATGATAATGTATGTATGTATTTTCAGGACATGACACAGTAGTGTGATACCACGATAATTAGTACATTTTCGTCGGCTTCCTTTTTTGAACAGAGGTATAGTAATTGCCACGTAAGGAAATACCCCAGAAAGTAAATATCGCCGCCCTATGCTCTTCTTTTCTCTTTTTTGTAATGGCTGATCACTGCTGCCAACCTGCCTGGTTACATATTAAAATCACCAGACATAACCATAACAAACTAACCTCAATGTAAACACCGATAATGAATGTTTCCCTACCCTAGTAAATGATAAAAGATAAGATCAAATAAATCAAGATAATTATGAATATCTCGTCGATTTCCACGCCCAATGAGGAATTAAGAAAAATAAACACACTTTCTCACTCAAATTATCTGTCTTTATTTTGATATACAGTAGGCGTACTATAACCATATTCTTGAGAAGAGGGGCATGTTAAACGATGCAATTTATTTAATAAGTCTTTGCAGTGTGATTTTCGAAAGTTCCAGACATACAATGACTTCCCTTTCTTTTGCGCGAACATTTTCTTCTCTCTTTAATACCGGTAACCAGTAAGGAGAGAGATTATTGGGCATATTTTCAGCCTGCAGGCTGGTTATATCTTCAAGCTTATCAGGAAACATATAGGAATACTAATGTGCCAAGCTCCGTGAACGGAAATTAGGTCAGCTTTCAAGTTCACTGCAGATTTGAAAATAATAATGTTATAAGTTCTATTGCCAAAATTTCGTCCCACAAGAGTTATTTCATGTACCGGTAGATCTAGACAGGGACTGGCATATATGAGCACTTTAATCATTTCACACAAACTATGTTATTAAATGCATTATCCGAACATGCCACAATTCTACTTACTTGGTATTAGCCAAATAGATTTACAATCCCACAGAAAAAGAAAATATGCTTTAAATATTCTTGCAAATGTATCACTAGTGACTTTAACGGCGATGCGATGGCAACACGCAATTCATGCTAGAATAGTGATTGAATGTTGCCAACGTGCCAGATTAACGGTAAATGTAAGACGACGTATCGGCAAGTAGGGTCCCTAAACTGTATGGTTACCGACACTGAAAAAGACCTGCAAAATACCCAACAGCAAGAAAAGTAAGTATAAATCGATACCTTAATATTACAGAGGAGAAAGGGTAAGGTTGCACCCTTAGGGCACGTCCTTACACGGAGAGGACTATACAATGATCTTCCAGTCCTCAGGAATAGTATTTTCCTCCCATATCTTGTTAAGCAGTCTGTAGAGCCATTGGATTCCTGGAATTCCCACTGCTTTCTCATCATTTCAACCTCAAGTCATCTAATTTTTTTTACTATTTGCTTTACGTCGCACCGACACAGATAGGTCTTACGGCAACGATGGGACAGGAAAGGGCTAGGAATGGGAAGGAAGCGGCCGTGGCCTTAATTAAGGTACAGCCCCAGCATTTTCCTGGTGTGAAAATGGGAAACCACGGAAAACTATCTTCAGGGCTGTCGACAGTGGGATTCGAACCCACTATCTCCCGATTACAGGATACTGGCCGCACTTACGCGACCGCAGCTATCGAGCTCGGTAGTCATGTAATTGATGGTTCAGTTGTGGTTCTTCGACTTGGCTCTCCTCTATCCGTTATGTTTTCTATATCTCCATTCTGCAGCTTTTCTAAATAAATCTTAGTTCTTGTTTAATTTCTCTCTCTTCTTTTGCCAGAGTTCCATCATCACGTTCTATTGCTTCTATGGTCTCTTGATCCCTTCGCTTGTTTTTCACTACTTTGTATAGCAATTTCATATTTCCTTTACTGTCCTCTTCCAGTTTGTCTGCAAACTCATTCCATTTCTTCCCTTACAATGTTCTCTACAGCAAGTTTCTTGTTCCTGTATACTCCTTGGAGTCTTTGTATTTCTTGTTCATTGCGTTCTTTCCCTTGTTCAGTGCCGTCTTTATTTGGTTTCTTTCTTTCTTTCACCGCTGTTTTCACTCTATCATTCCGCCATGGAACTTGTAACTCCACATAGGTTGTTGGCTTCTCCCACAAAGGTGTCTTTGAAAGCTTTCCACTCTGTTACTTCACCCTTCGGCAGATTCCATTATTTGGACTTCTTGCAACTTCCAAGTTTTAAGCCTTGGTTTTTTCATAATAATTTTCTGCGTTTCATTAGTCTTATGTTTGAAGTCTACTACCAGCAATCTGTGGTCACTGTCCATGTATCTACCACCATCTTTATTCGTGATTATGTAGTCAATGTTCTACACTGGCCAACCCAACTGTACCTTGTTACTCTGTGACGGTCTCTTTTTTTGAAGAATATATTTTTGATTATAAGATCATTTCTTCTGCACAGATCTAATAGTTTTTCTCCTTCTTGGTTCCTTTGTCCAAATCCATGTGGACCAATGATGTTCTGAACCCCAGTCTGTCGCGCGTTTAGATCTACAAATAATAATAAAGTTTTTCCTCATTAACTGTATCTTCCAGGTCTTGCCAAAATTTCTCTTTGTCTTCCTCACTGCAGCTGTCCGACTCGTTGGCTGAACGGCCAGCGTACTGGCCTTCGGTTCAGAGGGTCCCGGGTTCGATTCCCGGCTGGGTCGGGGATTTTAACCTTAATTGGTTAATTCCTACGGCACGGGGACTGGGTGTATGTGTTGTCTTCATCATCATTTCATCCTCATCACGACGCGCAGGTCACCTACGGGTGTCAAGTAGAAAGACCTGCAACTGGCGAGCCGAACCCGTCCTGGGATATCCTGGCACTAAAAGCCATACGCCATTTCATTTCACTGCAGCTTGTCTGTGGGGCATGCACTTGTATGATGGTGTGCTTGGTGTTCTCCAGTTTCATGAACACTTTAATGATTCTATCACTTTTGCAGATAACTTCAGCTGTAGCATCAGTCCCTTTGTTAATTAAGAATCCAACACCATTTTTCGCTACCTTCTCCTGTCCACTTCAGTATAATTTGTATCCTCCACGAAGTATCTTACTTCCAATCCCTTTCCATTTGGTCTCACTTAATCCCAATATTGATATTTTTCTTCTATCCATCATGTCTAGGAGTTAATGATAGAATGTTCATAGTTCCAATTTGGTATTTGAATCTCTTATTTATTTTGGGTTTCCTTTCAGAACATTGCATATCATCAGCCTTACTGTCATCATACTTTACAATTGTCAGAGAGGACGTGTCAGTCCGGTCTATAATCTTCTTTCAGAGGCTCTTTTTCTTATTTTTTAAAATTTTTAACATTTTTATTCACAATCAATATCTTACATATACATACAAAGGTAGTAAAAGATACAGTGTGAATCCCACATAACGTAAACTTGTGTGTGGGCTTCAAAAATACAATAGCTAGATTATGTACATCATGGCATCTAGTGAATATCATTTACTCCCTTATCATGTTGGTGATATTTGACTACAGTAATTTTATGAACTGTTTTTCTGCATTTGGTGTAATAAACAGGAAGCTGGAAAGGAGGGACATTGGTTAAGGAAAAGGTTGGTTTCTTCATAGAGAGGAATAGTGTGATGGTTGCTTTAAATATTATAATGGAACTGTATAAGTTCATCTACTTTGTAATAATTGTTAATGAGCCATGTGAATAGCCTTTTCTTCAGGGTATTCTGATTACCTCCGATCACGTCCACAGGTAATGCATTGTATATCCGTGGCCCTAGACAACTTAGATTTCTTTGTCTAAGACAAGTGTTCTGGCGTGGTATACTTATTCCAGTTCTGTCTTGCAGCCTAGTGCAAATTTTTGGCTTGTGTTCTTTGCAGAAGAGCTTTAAATTTTTATGCAGTATAGGGTCACTGACTGCACAAATAGCTGCCATATGTTAAATACCATGCTTTGCTGGAACAGTTCATATGTTGGAAACATCAGTGGCTTTTTGTACATGACTTTCAGTATGTAGTTCTGGCATGTATTTACCTGAGCCAAGTGTGAATCAAGTATTCCACCCCAACTGTTAATTCCATATTCCAGTTGTGATTGAACTAAGGCAAAGTATACAGATTTCTAGGCTTTTGTCGACATAACATTTGGTAAAATATATAAATAAGTTTCTGAAGTTTAATGATCAAATTTGATGCATGAAAATTCCATTTCAGATAACTATCTATAATTATCCCTAGGTACGAAACATTTATTGATTTCTGTAAAGTATAACAGTTGCAGCTTTCAGTATTTTTGGAAGTTGGTGTGTAGAGTTTTAGTGTTAGATTGTCCGAGGATTGCATTTTTTTTTATTATGCGAGAAGCAGAGGAATTTCGTTTTATTTTCATTTAAAGTAAGTAGGTGGTTGTTTAGCCATTTCTGAACTATGACTAGGGTTTCCTGAGCTCTGTTGAAGGTATCCTCCCAAGTTTCACCCGTGACTGTGACTACCGTGTCATCAGCATATGAGTTAATTTTTGCATTTCAGTTTAGCTCACACAGATCATTGATATATAACAGAAAAAGAATTGGTCCTAACACTGTTCCTTGGGGTACTCCACATTTTACTTGAGCCCCTTTACTTAGAGTATCCTTGATTCTTACCTTTTGTATTCTGTTAGAAAGAAAGCTCTTAATTAGATTTTGATGAATTCCATGAATGCCTACTTATGCAAGTTTTCAAGGGAGTATATTGTGGTCTAATGTATAAAATGACTTTGTTAAATCCAAAAATATAGAAATAGTTCTTTTGGAGCTATCAATGGTTTTATACAAATAATCGGTTAAGGAGAATATTGCATCTTGAGTGCTAATTTTTGGTCTAAAACCAAAATGATTTGGAGACAATATGTTATACTTATTCAGGTAATTAAGTAATCTGGTTTTAATGCATATCTCTAGTAATTTTGAAAGGTGGGTTGTGAGAGAAATTGGGCGATAATTGTTTAACTCTCTTATCGCCTAATTTATGGATTGGGACTATGGTAGCAATTCTGAATGGGCCTGGAAATTGTCCTTTCATTAGTGAAAGATTAAAAATATATTGCAGGGGCTGTAGAATATGTGAACTAATTGTTTTACTTGAGATATTGTCATAGCCATTGGCTGAGTTACCTTGTAGTGCAGCTATGTGATTCATTATTTCTGTTTCTGTTATGGGAAGAAAAAAGATTGATTGTGGTTGAGGTATTGCATGAATGTCATATGTACATGTTCTTTGCTGGTATTCACTATTTTGTCAGCAAGTTCTAAACCTATACCACTGAAATAATCTAAAAAATTTGTCTGCAATGATAGTTGGTTGGGTTGTTTCTTGTGAGTCGGTAAGATTTATGCTGTCTTTCTGAATTTCTTTTCTCCTTTCTACATGTTATATCATTTATGCTTTTCGGTAGGATTTTAGAAGTGTTTGAGCTTGACATAATTTTATTAGAATAGTACTTCTGTTTTGCTACTTTAATGAGCCTGTTTATCCAGTTTCGGTATGTTTTATGTTTCTTAATAGTGTTTGTGATCTCAACATTATTTGAGGACCTCATCTTTTGTTTTACAATTGTCTGGTGTAATTTATCCCTTATTCTAATGGAAGTTAGGATTCCAGTTGTGATCCATGGTGTTATCTTTCTGAATTTTGATCTTGCATGTCTTGTGTTAGTAGTGTGTTCAGAGATATGTTGAGTTAATAGCCGCATCAAACTACCGGTCGCTTTGTTGGACACCATGTTCATTCAGGACAGATTCCCAATTTTCTTTTTTTTAAGGCTTCATAATTTATTCTGGCATTGTTCAGTATTTTTGCTTCCATTTGTGGTATATTATGTTTCTGTGATTGTTTTTGTAAGAGAAAAATAGGACTGTGATCTGTGATACTAGTACAGTAGAATTACATTAATCCGGCATCCAACAGTCCGGAACGTCCGATGGTCCGGCACCATTCCACGATATTTAAAATTTTGTTATCTCTTAATAATGATCTCTCGTGACCAATTTGATGCATTATTTGTCGAAACCAATCGAAGTGTATTTTTTATTATTTAAAAGTTAATAGTGTAAATGTATCTGATACAATCCAGTTGTTATGCATTAACTTACTTAAATATCTCTACAGTATATCTGGAAAAATTTAGCCTAGAAGGCTGTGTGCTATACTGAGTATTGGAAAGCCAACCATATGATAAAAACAGATTTTTAAAATTGAATGTATGGACCACGTTCAAAAACGGATGGGAACATGCCTTCAAAAACTGAAGTGGACAGAAGGAAAAGAGAAGTTGTAGATGGAAAGGCTCTAAATGTTAAAGGAAGACTTACAGCTAAAAACATCGATGAACTCCGGCATTATTATGGAACGACAATAAAAAACAACACGTTTAAAAAGAGGAGTGTGTTATTAAACTAATGATCAACATTTTACTGCAAACCGCAGTGTTACAGCTGTTTTCGCTGTACGCCTTAACCTATATCGTAGTAAGAGGTACCGCCCAATAATCCGGCACCGGGCCGGTCCCGAACGTGCCGGACTATCGGACATCTACCGTATGTAGAACACGACTCAAAATTGTTATTTCCGAGTTGTTAGCGAGATTACATAAAATCAGCTTCATGGTCCGTATCGCACTTCAATAGATTCACAATTAAGTATTTATTTATTTTGACAATCTTATGTTAATTTTAAGGACACTTCCTCTAAAACATTACTTTGTCAATTTTATATATTTTTCATCTAAACCGTGTTATGTAGCTGAAGATGTTGATAATATACGAAACATGTACCACTTTTGACCATTAAAAATTGCCTTAAGCAATCATTGTATCGACTAGGTGGAAAATAAATAAATACTTAATTGTGAATTTTTTGTTAGCGAGAATCGCTAGTGAAAGTCATTAGTCAAATTAGTCAAGTGTGTGAACTCATATTGTGATTTTGTTGTGTTGGTAGTTGGTTGACATGCTAATGTGGCAGTCTTCTTCTCCTTCTTCGTAGCAGTGTCTTGTTCAAGATGGCAGAGTACACAACTGACAGCATCTTTGTAAGTACGACAATCTGCTGCTCGCAGTTGAAGTGTGTGTTTGTTAACTACCACGCTGTTCTGCACATCCAGGAGCTGTGTCTGGCCACCAACACCTACATTATCACCCCCGCCCCCTCTCAGTGTAGGAAATGACACTAGAACCCATTAACAAGGAAAGTATTTGAGCTCGAACACATGCATTTACACCACTATTCCGTGGAGGATTATTTCAAGGTCCCTTCGTGCCCTGGTGATGCAAACCTCTGCAGTTGTCCACTAGAGGCCTCCGAATGCCGTGCCACATTCGACCTTTGCTGCCGCTACGCCAGTCGAGACAAGTAGAGACGGTGCGGTACGTATGTGAAGTTGCAGTTTGTGACCTTATTATTTTGTGTAATGAAACGCGAGATGAGTTGGCAATTGGTAGTCAACCCTGATAATATATTGCGATTGGTTGAGAAGAAATTACGACGAACTGTTCTCCTTGAAGATGGTATTAGTGTAGATGACAACTCATTCGCATGTTTTCTGTTATTTATTATAGTGCAAAAATATAATCACCGGTTAGAAACGAAGGCTGCTGTAACACTAACACATAATTATGATGCTTGTGATGACGACGACGAACACTTCATGTAAGCGGTAGTGATACGGCAGTTTGAGAAGAGGCGATGGAAGCAGTGAAAGTGAATTCCAACCTTCTTCTGATCAGAAGTTGAAATTTCTACACAAACACTTTCCCGCCTTGTCAATACTTTTAAATTGAAATAACAAATAACGTAGTTCAACCTATTCAATACAAATAAATAAGAAATGTAGTGTTACATTCCTATTTAATTATAAGTGGAAGCAGTACCGGTTTCGACCCCAATCCGGGTCATCATCAACCGAATAAAATGCAAAAACAATACATAGGTAAATAAGAAATCAAAGAATGAGTCTTTCACAAAACAGTTGAAGAGGCAATATAAGATAATGGGGAATGGCACTATGCGATTTTAAATCGTAAAATCTAGACTGACCATATTAGCATATTTAGTATTTGATATTAATTTAAGTTTAGTATTAAGTTCCAATGTTAATAGATTTAAGACTTTAAGATTAGTGAAACTAGGGTGAAACATGTCCCTAACTAGTGTTTATATTTCATGTAAAATTTAATCACTATAAAATATATTTGTATTGAATAGGTGGACACAGTAATTTTATTCAAGAAAGAATTTTACGTACCTCATTTTTCGGGGAATGAGAGCTGCTTCGAATTAGGCGAGATTTTGAATTGACCGATTTTGAATTATCAAGGTTCTATTGTATTTACTTGAAAATAATATCTTTAATTGTTGGAAAATTCTATTATTTTAATTTTTCGATTCTTTGTGGAAGAACGTACTAAGTGCTTTCATACTGTGATATCAAGGTTACTTCATCCTAATAGCAAAGCTCTGGGTTTTGTTTATACAGTAACTTTTACCTGAATAATTTAGGCAGTTAACTAACAATCTCTACCTGGAAATAAATGTTTCTGTATATGTAAATTGTAGATTTACAAAGTTCATGTGTACTTAAAAGATTTACAATGGAATAAATTATAAAACTCACAAAATTTTCTGTTATGTTGGTTAGCGCTTTCGAGGGATCAAGTTTATATCGCCTCCCTACAATTCATAAGTGACATAAACGGATTATATTACACTACAATACAGGTAATATTTACAATATTTACAGTCTTCACACTGTTATGTCTTTTACGGCTGTTCATTATGATATCCACGGAAGCAGGTCATGTTATATAACCTGTCTCGGCATCACTTAATTTATACGATTCCATTTCGAAACGCGATCGTTTTCTTGGTGTGTAAACTTTCCACCCTAGCTTCATTAAATTTTGCTAACAGGTGATCAGATACTGGATTTATCTTGCATATTTTGGGAGGAATTTGTCCATTATTCACCTCATAGTCACAGGTATGTAAAAAAACTGTGAAGGAAATATAATAATAATAATAATAATAATAATAATAATAATAATAATAATAATAATAATAATTTACCGGTTACCTCCATCGGGCGCGTCCCATTGGAATTGGGGAAGCTCGCTGGCTCTGCCGCCAGCAGAGTCAGAGGGTAGTAGGGAAATAAAATACCACCGTGAAAAAAAAAAAACTGGTCCCTTGCCAGGGTTACAGCAAAGCCTGGTAAATGACTAGAAGCCAGAAAACATCTTGAGGCAACCTCTAGGGCTAACAACCCTAGTTGTAAAAGGATAAGTACCCGTCCAAAGCAAAGTCAAGTCAAAAAGCATGGCACAACATTTCAAGAAACATACCCCAGGGGGTAAATCTTCGGATAAATCCCTCATCATGAATGCCACGGCGCACGAGTCTCGTTCGGATTCTGGGGGAGACTCGACATCATGTAAGAGACGAGTCGGAGCGTCTCGGTGTACCCCGAAGAGTCAAAAACTCAGGCCAAAATCTAAAACCTTTCTAGCAACTTTCAACATAAATTCACTTACACAAACTGGCAAGCTGAAAACCCTCACCAAAGCTCTTCACGAAAATCAGATATCCATAATAGCCCTACAGGAAACAAGGTAACCAGATGAAGAGATTTTTGAATCCGAAGGCTACCAATTTTGCAAGAGCAAAGCGCAAAGAGGAATCCTCAATGGAGCTGTGATGCTTGGAACCGCGTTTGCTGTTAGAACCAAAATCCTTAAATCGGTTGCAAATTTCGAACCTGTGAATGACAGATTGTCTATAGTCACAATTAAATGCACGAACAAAACCTATGCCCTAGTTAACGCACATGCTCCTACAAACGGTAAGAACAAGTCTGATCCAGACGAAGTTGATAATTTCTGGGACCTACTGGATGAAAAATTAAACAAAATCCCCAAACACCATGTCAACCTTCTTTTGGGGGACTTCAATGCCCAACTAGGTCGTGAACATAAGTACAAGAAAGTTATAGGAAATTACCCTGCTCACAAAAGAACCAATCCCAACGGCAAAAGGCTGGTGTCCATTTGCGAAAATCACAACCTGCAGGTCATGTCGACCCACTTTCGCCATCTACCCAAAAAGCAAATGACTTGGCGTTCTCCCGTCCAAGCTCTCGGAGAGTTCCAAATTGATCATGTTGCAATCTCCAGGAGAAACAGGCCTGAGATTATGAATGTCAAGGTAAAGAAAGGCATCAATGTGGCCTCAGATCATTATATGTCTCTTATCAAATTCAAACCAATTCCCGCAAACACAAGAAAGACAACCAAACAGATCACACACTTTGACAATGATAAACTTCGGCAAAGGGTCGAGGAGTTCCAGGAGAAGGCTAGACCAAATGACTGACTTTAACAACACCAAAAGTCTCCTTGTTGAGGCCGCCAAAGACGTTGCAGAAATCAAGAGAAGCAAAAAGCATGTCTGGTGGAATAGTACCTGCGAATCAGTCCTCCAAGAAAGACTCAATGTGTGGAAAGAGTACTACTCTACGAAATCAGAAAATGATTGGGAAACCTACAAAACCCAACATGCCCAAGCAGCTAGGGTGTTCAGAACTGAGAAACATAAATACGAAAAATCTCTCATTGAAAAGATAGAACAAAACTTTAGGAAGAATGAAAGCAGAGAGTACTACAGAGCCTTCAAACGCAAACTCACTGGCTATAAACCACCATCTCTATGCTTTGAGCGAAAGGACGGCACACTGGCGACGTCAAATGAAGAAAATTGCAGCATTCTGGCAGATTACTTCAAGAATTTACTTAACTGCTCTAAACCGCAAAGCGCCATTGAGACCAAGGAACCCTTACTCAGGTATCCAGATTCCAGACCACCCGACAGAGATGAAATCAAGCGCCACATTACCTGTCTCAAAAATAACAAAGCGCCGGGGGAAGACTCAGTAGTAGCAGAACTATGGAAATATGCCCCAGAGGAATCACTTGATATCTTGCAAAACCAAATAGAAGAAATTTGGAACAAGGAGACCCTACCCGAAGATTGGAAAATAGCTTTGATCCATCCATTACACAAAAAAAGGCAGCATGAAGAACATCATCAACTACAGAGGAATATCTTTGCTACCCGTGACTTACAAAATTCTATCACTTGCCATCCTGGAGCGTTTGGAAGCACAAGTCGAACATCAAATAGGTGAATACCAAGGAGGGTTCAGAAAAGGTCGCTCAACAGCTGAACAGATCCCAAATCTCAACAACGATCATCAGATATTGTACACTAAGGTCCAAGCAGTATGTGTCTGTCTTTGTGGACTTTAAGAAAGCGTACGACTCCATTGACCGGGAAGTCCTGCTAAACATCTTAAATGAATTTGGAGTTGATTTGAAACTGCTGGCATTAATTAGAGCCACCCTGACCGTTAAAAAATCCAAAGTGAAGTTCCACGGATGTCTCTCGCATTCCTTTGACATCAAAACAGGAGTCCGACAAGGTGATGGGCTATCCCCGATACTCTTCAACTGTGTTCTTGAAAAGATCATCAGAACCTGGCGGGTGAGATAACCGGAAACCAACTACAGTCCATTGAGAATAGGAACCAAATCCAAGGGGATCGCAACAGACTGCTTAGCATTTTATTATTTATAAGTTTCATATTCCGTATTGATTGGATTCTTGTCTATTACATTGCTTAGCATTTGCCGATGATATCGCTGTTCTCTCAAACGACATAGAAACCGCTAGAGCTCAAGTTGAAATTTTAAAGGAAATTGCCGAACAAACTGGTTTGCAGATATCCTTTGAGAAAACAGAAGTAATGACTAACATCAAAGAAGCTCCACCAAAACTCCATACAAAATATGGGGACATCACCCGAGTAGACAAATTTAAATACCTGGGTGAGATCATCATGAAAAATGGACTGGACAAAGAAGCACTTCAGGAGCGAGTACGCAAACTGGAAAGAGCCTACCAAACATCCCGCACAATCTACAACAAAAAATGCCTTTCCCAAAACACCAAGATATGTCACTATGAAACAGTTCTGAAGCCAGTAGTTCTATATGCAGCCGAAACCCTGTCTCTAAATGCCAACAAAGGACTCCTTGAAGAACTGGAGAAAAGAGAACGCAAAATTGTGAGAGGAATCTTGGGATCAAAGTACAGAAATGGAATCCATCAAAAGAGATCCAACAAGGAAGTCTACAGCAAAATAGACAAAATTACCGACACAATCAGAAAAAGACTGGCACGATTTTACGGTCATCTGAAAAGAATGGACGGAAGAAAGTTAACTAAAGAAATCAGGTTTCACTTTTTTGATTCAAACCCCAAAATCACAATTCCCTGGTTTAGAAATACCAAAGACCTGCAAATGCTACATATCTCAGCTGAAGACGCCCTTAACAGAGATCTCTTCTGCAAGAAAATATTGACGAACGGGATAAACCGAGACAAGCAACCGAAGAGAAGACACGGTGCCCCTTAGACAGAGGAGCGTAAACAGGCCCACTCACAAAGAATGAGGGAAATTTGGGCTCTAAAGAAGGCCAAGTTCAGTGTCAAATGCAACAAGACTTAACATGGTCCTTGATGGCCCCAGCGAATGATATATATATATATATGTAATAATACCTCCTCTGCGAACCATGTGACCTTGCCACAGTGGGGAGGCTTGCGTGTCCCAATGATGCAGATAGCCGAGCCACAGGTGCAACCATATCGGATGGGTATCTGTTGAGAGACCAGACTAAGGAATGGTTCATCGAAAGGGGGGTAGCAGCCTTTCGGTAGTTGCAAGGGCAGCAGTCTAGATGAGCGACTGATACGGCCTTGTAATAATACTCAACATAGCTTAGCTGTATTGATACTGCTACACGGTTGAAAGCAACGGGAAACTACAGCCGTAACTAACTCCCAAGGACATGCAGCTCTCTCTGTATGAATGATGTACTGATGATGGCTTCCTCCCGGGTGAAATATTCCGGAGGTAAACTAGTCCGCCATTCGGATCTCCGGGTGGGGACTACACAAGAAAAAACGATCATCAGGAAGATGGATACTGACATTCTGCGAGTCGGAGCGTGGAATGTTAGAAGTTTGAATCATTGTGGTAGGTTAGAGAATCTGAAAAGGGAGATGGATAGGCTAAAGTTAGATGTAATTGGTATAAGTGAAGTACGTTGGCAGGAAGAACAAGATTTTTGGTCAGGCGACTACCGAATTATCAACACAAAATCAAACAGGGGAAATGCAGGAGTTGGTTTAATAATGAATAAGAAAATAGGGCAGCGGGTGAGCTACTACGACCAGCATAGTGAAAGAATTATTGTTGTCAAGATAGACACCAAAGCAATGCCCACCACAATAGTGCAGGTCTATATGCCTACTAGTTCAGCGGATGATGAAGAAATCGAAAAAATATATGAGATAGAAGATTTAATACAATATTTAAAAGGTGACGAGAATCTAACTGTGATGGGAGACTGGAATGCAGTGGTAGGCCAAGAAAGAGAAGGCAGTACAGTAGGAGAATTTGGATTGGGACAAAGGAACGAAAGAGGAAATCGGCTGGTTGAATTCTGCACTGATCATAATTTAGCCCTTGCCAATACTTGGTTCAAACACCACAAACGCCGGCTGTATACGTGGACGAGACCTGGAGACACTGGAAGGTATCAAATAGACTTCATTATGATTAGGCAGAGATTCAGAAACCAAGTGTTGGATTGCAAAACTTTCCCAGGAGCAGACATGGACTCTGACCACAACTTGTTGGTCATGAAATGCCATCTGAAGTTGAAGAAATTGAAGAAAGGAAAGACTGCAAAAAGATGGGATCTAGACAAGTTGAAAGAAAAGAGTGTTAGGGATTGTTTCAAGGAACATGTTGCACAAGGACTAAATGAAAAGGCTGAAGGAAACACTATAGAGGAAGAGTGGAGAGTCATGAAAAATGAAGTCAGTAGGGCGGCTGAAGAAATGTTAGGAAGGAAGAAAAGATCAACTAAGAATCAGTGGATAACTCAGGAGATACTAGACCTGATTGATGAACGACAAAAATACAAGAATGCTAGAAATGAAGAGGGCAGAAAAGAATACAGGCGATTAAAGAATGAAGTGGATAGAAAGTACAAGGTAGCTAAGGAAGAATGGCTGACGGAGAAGTGCAAGGATGTCGAAGGTTGTATGGTTGTAGGAAAGGTAGATGCGGCATACAGGAAAATCAAGGAAACCTTTGGAGAAAGGAAATCTAGGTGTATGAATATTAAGAGCTCTGGATGGAAAGCCATTTCTAGGGAAAGAAGACAAAGCAGAAAGATGGCAGGAGCATATCCAACAGTTGTATCAAGGTAAAGATGTAGATAATTTGGTTCTGGAACATGAAGAAATAGGAGACCTAATTTTGAGGTCAGAGTTTGACAGAGCTGTGAGTGACCTAAATAGGAACAAGGCACCTGGAATTGATGACATTCCCTCTGAATTACTGACTGCCTTAGGAGAAACCAGCATGGCAAGGTTATTTCATTTAGTGTGCAAGATGTATGAGACAGGAGAAGTCCCATCCGATTTTCGGAAAAATGTTGTTATACCTATTCCGAAGAAAGCCGGTGCTGACAGGTGTGAAAACTACCGCAACATTAGTTTAGTATCTCACGCTTGCAAAATTTTAACACGTATTATTTACAGAAGAATGGAAAAACAAGTTGAAACTGAGTTGGGAGAAGATCAATTTGGCTTCAGAAGATATGTAGGAACACGTGAAGCAATCCTGACTTTACGTCTGATCTTAGAGGATCGAATCAAGAAGGACAAGCCCACGTACATGGCATTCGTAGATCTAGAAAAGGCATTCGATAATGTTGATGGGACCAAGCTATTTATGATTCTGAAGATGGTAGGGATCAGATAGCGAGAACGAAGAATTATCTACAATCTGTATAAAAATCAGGCTGCAGTGATAAGAATCGAGGGCTTTGAAAAAGAAGCAGCAATCCAGAAAGTAGTGAGGCTGCTGAAGAAATGTTAGGAAGGAAGAAAAGATCAACTATGAATCAGTGGATAACTCAGGAGATACTAGACCTGATTGATGAACGACGAAAATACAAGAATGCTAGAAATGAAGAGGGCAGAAAAGAATACAGGCGATTAAAGAATGAAGTGGATAGAAAGTACAAGGTAGCTAAGGAAGAATGGCTGACGGAGAACAAAAGAATTTTCAATGTTTACATAGAACAGGCAGTAAAGGAAATCAAAGAGAAATTTGGAAATGGAATCACAGTCCAAGGAGAGGAAATCAAAACCTTGAGATTTGCCGATGATATTGTTATTTTATTTGAGACTGCAGAAGATCTCGAGGAGTTGCTGAATGGTATGGATGAAGTCTTGGGTAAGGAGTACAAGATGAAAATAAATAAGTCCAAAACAAAAGTAATGGAGTGCAGTCGAACGAAGGCAGGTAATGTAGGAAATATTAGATTAGGAAATGAAGTCTTAAAGGAAGTAGATGAATATTGTTACTTGGGTAGTAAAATAACTAACGATGGCAGAAGTAAGGAGGACATAAAATGCAGACTAGCACAAGCAAGGAAGAGCTTTCTTAAGAAAAGAAATTTGCTCACTTCAAACATTGATATCGGAATTAGAAAGATGTTTTTGAAGACTTTCGTGTGGAGCGTGGCATTGTATGGAAGTGAAACATGGACGATAACTACCTCAGAAAGAAAGAGAATAGAAGCTTTTGAAATGTGGTGTTACAGAAGAATGCTGAAGGTGAGATGGATAGATCGAATCACAAATGAAGAGATACTGAATCGAATTGGTGAGAGGAGATCGATTTGGCTAAATTTGACGAGAAGAAGAGATAGAATGATAGGACACATCTTAAGACACCCAGGACTTGTTCAGTTGGTTTTTGAAGGAAGTGTAGGTGGTAAGAACGGTAGGGGTAGACCAAGGTATGAATATGACAAGCAGATTAGAGCAGATGTAGGATGCAGTAGTTACGTAGAAATGAAAAGGTTAGCACAGGATAGGGTGGTATGGAGAGCTGCATCAAACCAGTCTATGGACTGATGACTCAAACAACAACAACATGTAATAATATTGGCTTTACGTCCCGCTATCTACTTTAAGGGTTTTCGGAGACGCTGAGGGACCAGAATTTAGACCCGCAGGAGTTCTTTTGCATGCCAGTAAATCTACTGACAAAAGGCCGGCGTATTTGAACACCTTCAAATACCAAAGGTCTGAGCCAGAATCGAACCTGCCTTAATCGTCTAGGCCACATAATTTGGCGAGAAGAAATCTCGCCTGTGTCATCAGCTCATAGAAAATACAAGTGAATACAAGAAATACAGTGTCCTGTTTTCGGTTTCTGTAGAATCCCCTACGGCAACAGTATGGCGATGAGAAGCATTATTTCGTCCTTATTTCTTTTGTTTTCCATAAATAGTCTCCCTTTACATCATGATGGGATTTTGGATCTAAGCGGGGCCTTCTTTGTACATTTTTAGTATAAGTTGACGAAGAACTTCCACTGGTTGAATTGTAATCAGTATTATCGTCACCACTGTCACTGTCATAGTCGCTACTTGAACTGGAATCAAACTCGTGCTGTCTCTTTTGTGACATCTGAACATTCGCATCAGCTGGGCCCGAACCCTGTAAATTCGAGCCTGCAGTACTTATTCCAGGTATGTTCCTGTCACTTACGAATTCCCCTTCGGCAGAACTTACTTCACTAATATCACTATTCTCTCCAGTAAATTCCAACACTTCGTTTATCATGACCCATAAATCGTCTTTGTCTAACGGTGGGGCCCGGTAATTCCTTTTAGACATTTTAGCGGAATAAATGTAAGAAAAGTCGTGAAGGAAGAAGTCAAGACTGGGGATAATAAATCAGGTCACAGTTCTAAAATGTCATCAGAGAGGTCTGTTCAGTATCATAATCTCTAAAATACCTTCTACAGCAATATTATTACATGCAAGGGATCGTTAGGCGATGGGCTAAAGCTTCAGTGTGAAGCTATTAGGCCTTAGGTCGTTCTTGCTCGGACGTGTTCTTTATGATGCAACTCGTGAATGACACACTGGTATTGGGAGAACATATTTGAAAAAATTCACATCAGAGGGCAGACTCATCCAGAATACGCTGCTGAAAAGGAAATAAACCTCTGCAGGCAGGCAACTGAGAAAAAAAAAAAAAAAAAAAATCGGCGGATATATCCGCGTTCCCCGCCGAGCAAGCGACTTGTAGCCGCGGATCTCGCCGCATCGCCCACCGAACGGGTTAAGAATAAAAGAGAATGAGGAAATAAAACATCACTCGCCGCTAATCACTGGCACAGGAAGGAGGGGTTGTGGGCTACAAAGGGAACACTCCACTGATCTAATTACTGAAGGAAAATGCAAAAGACTGCGAAGCATACTGAATACCATACCCGCTGAGCGAGATAGGTTAACCACGTGGCGAATGTAAATATTAGAGTTGGCAACTGAGTTTTGAAATCGTGCTCTGCCGATATAAATCGATATTAATCGCACCTTGAGATTGGTTGGATATCTATGCTTCAGCACATAACCACCAGAGAGAGCCAAAATCTGCCAAAACGTCAATTTAGAAGTAGAGCCGTGCGGAGTATAAGTCTGCTATATTTATGAGACCTTTCAGATAAATTGGAATTTCCTCCTCTTAATCCTGCCCGACCATGCTAGCCATTTTAACCGCCAAATTCTTCAGTTTCAACTGGTTACCAAATTTATCCGCAAAATATCATTACACTAGTCTGAATCAAACATCTTGCTCTTTGGTTGCTGTCAATCAACAATCAGATTTCATTTTTATGCTCCAAACACAAAAAGATAAGGACGACGAAGTGCTGGTGATTGGTGGTGATTATTGTTTTAACCCTTACCCCTCAAATTAAAGTTCTCTGTGTTGGCCCTACTATTACATGTAACCAATCTCATGATTAGACCCGTATTGAATTTGCTATTATATGCTTACAATATTGAGATTTTTTATATCCCACCTTTTCAATACAATTGGTTTTATGTTGTTATTACAACACTGTTTTATAGGGACATGTTTCGCTTGAATTTCAAGCATCCTCAGCCTATATAATCATCTCAAGGTTAAGACATGTCGTATTTGATTACTTTTGACAAATTTGTGCTTAATTATAATTCTAACAATAAAGTAATAAAATATATAAACATAGGAATTTATGAACACATTAATAGTTTAACAATATGAATGACTATACTAAAATTGGAATAACCATTAATTCTAAAGATATTGACATCCAAAACACAGTGTCTTCAAATGTTGAAAATTTGGCTAAAATTGTTTTTTCAAAGTTGTAGTTTATTAAAAACAATTGTAATTTGACTTCTATGATAAAACTTAAGTCGTAATTATAGTAAAAACTTACTGGTGTCTTAAGATTAAAATCTTGGATCGTTTGGAATTTAGCTTCTTGTTTTAACTTTGAGGCTTACTACTGTAATTTAATAGTTTTGGACAGTAAAATGTTGAATTAGTTAGTTTCATCGAACTAGTCTTGTTTTTACGATCAGATTTTCCGTTGGTAGTAGTTTGCATTTATGAGGTATTTAGTCAAAAGGGACGTCAATTCAAAATCTTGAGGAGTTGATTTGTTTCTTTCATAATATTTGAATGATGGTGCGTGTGTAACAAAGGAAATTTACGTGAATAATGTTGTGTGTTATTGTGCTTTTACAGTGATCTGATGGTATGTATTCACTTACCCCTTTGACTGCTACTACGAAACCTTGTGGACTTTGTTACATTACAGTGACTTATCTGTTGTGGTTCTACTCCTTTTGACTAAATAACTCATAAATACAAACTACTCATCATCATCATTTCCCTTTATCCCGCTATAGCCGGGTTGGGGCAAATATGGTTCCTCTCCACTTTCTTCGGTCTTTCCACCACTCCTCCTCCAACACTGTGTCCCAGTCCAGGTTTCTTTCTATAATGTGGCATTGGATGGTATCCTTCCATCTCAATCGTGGTCGTCCACGGCCTCTCCTTCCTTGGATTTGCATTTCCATCACCTTTTTTGGCATTCTTTCGTCGCTCATCCACTTTATGTGCCCAAACCATCTTAGTTGGCTCTTCTCCATTCTATCATTCATTTTTTTAACTCCAATTTCTTCCCGGATTTTCTCATTCCTTATTTTGTCTCTTCTACTCCTCTGTATCATACTCCTCAAGAACTTCATTTCGGCTGCCTGTATTCGACTCTCATCCTTCTCTGTCATTGTCCAAGTTTCTGCTCCGTAAGTTGTTATGGGTACGTAATACATCTTGTACATAGTATCCTTTGCTTCCGTCGGAACATCTTTGTCCCATAACATGTTTCTTACACTATGATAGGAACATTCCAGCTTGAATCCTTTTACTAATCTCAACATCCAGTCGAGCATTCTCCATTAATTCACTCCCCAGGTATTTAAACATTTCCACTACTTCCAGGGGCTTGTCTGCAAGTCTAATCTGACCTTTCCCTGACTACTACCAACGGAAAATCTGATCGTAAAAACAAGACTAGTTCGATGAAACTAACTAATTCAACATTTTACTGTCCAAAACTATTAAATTACAGTAGCAGGCCTCAAAATTAAAACAAGAAGCTGAATTCTAAACAGATCCAAGATTTTAATCTTAAGACACCAGTAAGTTTTGACTATAATTACGACTCAAGTTTTATCATAGAAGTCAAATTACAATTGTTTTTAATAAACTACAACTTTGAGAAAACAATTTTAGCCAAATTTTCAACATTTGAAGACACTGTGTTTTGGATGTCAATATCTTTAGAATTAATGGTTATTCCAATTTTAGTATAGTCATTCATATTGTTAAACTATTAATGTGTTCATAAATTCCTATGTTTATATATTTTATTACTTTATTGTTAGAATTATAATTAAGCACAAATACGACAGGTCTTAACCTTGAGATGATTATATAGGCTGAGGATGCTTGAAATTCAAGCGAAACATGTCCCTATAAAACAGTGGGTTTTTTATTTTATTTTTTTGCTAGTTGCTTTACGTCGCACCGACACAGATAGGTCTAGATTCACAATTAAGTATTTATTTTCCACCTAGTCGATACAATGATTGCTTAAGGCAATTTTTAATGGTCAAAAGTGGTACATGTTTCGTATATTATCAACATCTTCAGCCACATAACACTGTTTAGATGAAAAATGTATAAAATTGACAAAGTAATGCTTTAGAGGAAGTGTCCTTAAAATTAACATAAGATTGACAAGATTAAAACAAACAAATAACTCATCTAAACAGTGTTATGTGGCTGAAGATGTTGATAATATACGAAACATGTACCACTTTTGACCATTAAAAATTGCCTTAAGCAATCATTGTATCGACTAGGTGGAAAATAAATACTTAATTGTGAATCTATTGAAGTGCGATACGGACCATGAAGCTGATTTTATGTAACAGATAGGTCTTACGGCGACGATGGGACAGGAAAGGGCTAGGAGTAGGAAGGAAGCGGCCGTGGCCTTAATTAAGGTACAGCCCCAGCATTTTCCTGGTGTGAAAATGGGAAACCACGGAAAACCATTTTCAGGGCTGCCGACAGTGGGGTTCGAACCTACTATCTCCTGAATACTGGATACTGGCCGCACTTAAGCGACTGCAGAAAACAGTGTTGTAATAACAACATAAAACCAATTGTATTGAAAAGGTGGGATATAAAAAAAATCACAATATCGTAAGCATATAATTGGCCCCACTATTCGTATTTTCTATCTTATATGACCTTGGAGATAGCACTTGCTCTATACTGGAGCAATATGTGCAATTGGAGACACAGTATTTTAAATTTTTATTATTATTACTATCATTATCACATACTTATTGGTTTCACTGAACAAATTATTGGTAAAAAGCAACTGAAAACTCTAATTCATTCCCTTGCGGTGGTTTGTAGCTGTAAATGGCAATTTCTTGAAATCAGGATATGCGCCAGCCGTCAGCATCAACTACATCGCCAGTTCACTTGTAGGTGCCATCAAATGCTATTAGATATGTTCTTTAGGGTGCAAGGAAGGAGTAGATGTGCGAAATTACTGGGGTTTTGTAGAATTACCTGACATACAACACTGAACAGTACACTGTGTGTGACTAGGAGAACACATGGTGACCATGTTCGTTTACTATCGCTCGAGCATTTGCGTGCGTGAGTGGACTGGACACAGCTGACCGCTGCACTGCCATCTAAATAATAGATTTTTGACTGACTGTCAAATAGTATCTGGATTTTACAAAGTTCTATGCTGAACCAAAAGATGGCAGTACAGTATAGCATGGTGTACTTTGTCAGCTAAGAGTCGAGAGACAAGCGCGAGCGATACAATGTCATGTCGACGAGACCGGAAAGGGAATATCGCAATGTCGGGCCTCATCCGACAGACGAGGAGTAAGTTTTACCAGGAAGTACAACTAGGCAACCATCCTCTAAGGGGACAACGAAGAAGAGACGACTCAAAGGACTCGAACATTTGTTGCTGAAGTCAATGTATGGAACCGTGGTCAGAGCCAGTTCAAAAGAGCTTTCTTCGAAGAGAACGCTATCCACGAAAGGAGAGAGAAACACTGTCTTGACGTTGCAATCAGTGAACACTGCAAAACACAGGTACACGATTGATGTTGCTCCACCAATGGACAGATGATTGGCAGTAAAACTCTATATACGCTTCCAAGAACCAAACAGAAAGTATAGCTTACTGTGAACGTTTATAGCCTAAATACATCATTGAAGAGCAAGTGCTATCTCCAAAATCACGAAAGTTTGGACCCCATGTGCCACGGGAAATTGAAAAACAGTGCCCTCCAAATATTTTCGTAGATGCAAGCGTAAGGGGGGAAGATGATGAAAGAACATCTGAAGACGTTTTCTCGGTCAGTTTTGGATTCACATTTGCCGACAAAGTCACTACTACTTTGTGAGTCCTGATCTGGACGTAAGGATCAACAAGTACTACTAGAAGCCTGCGGAGGAAAAGATGTACATTTAAAAAACATTCCACCTAAAGCTAAAAAATATACACAACCTCTGAACATATATGCCAAGAGAATAACAGACACTCTTAAATTACGTTCCAGTAACATGCAGCCCAAGTTGCAGGACAGATTCTTTATCATGAAATTGCATTCTGTCATTTACAACGTCATGTCGACGTATATAGACCAATGCTTCGTTATACGTGGCACAACATTGGCTATGATATTGGACAACTTCAAAAGTGTTACCAACATGGTGTTCAGAAGTGATATTATGGAATGTGCATTTATGACAAGTGATCAACTTGATTTTCTTCATTGTGCATTTTGTAGTCATTCATATTGCTTTTAGCATTTTATAGAAAGTCCTCACTTGCATTTAAAGTGGAAGACATTGGCATTGCATTTGGCCCCTGCAGTGTTTGTAAAGTGTTGCAGACAAAAGACACTCACCAGCGCTTTGAGCGGTACGTAATGGTCCTAGATAAGTTTGTTTGAGCCCAAATACTTTCCTTGTAAGTAGCAAATGACCACAGAGCTTTAGGCATGTTAGGAGCAACTTCTTCACATGCTGCTAGTACCTCTTTGGGAGTGGCAACCCCATCCTAATAACAGCCGTATCAGCTGGGTACTCAATGAGGGCGATCATCATCTTGAGTGAATTTGGAGTGGATGGTAAAATGAGAGACCCTAACTCTCACCAATCTAAAGTAAAATTCATGGGTGAATTAAAACAGGAGTAAGGAGGTACTGACGAGAATGTAGGTACACGATGAGACATACAAGGGAAGAGCGAGGGAGACAGCGCTTCGGTCAATGCAGCCACTGTCCAAATACTGAGAAAGAGAAGAGGAAGAAGAAGACTTCTATTCCAAGCTCAGTGACAAATATCTTAAACACTCATGCCATGTGCACACGCATGAATCACAGCTACTGCCACAATCTCTCTGAACTGAGGCTTTGAAGACCATGCAAGGTTTAGCAACGTGGCGTTGTTTGAGAAGTAATTAACGAGACTTTCTAAATAAACGTGATGTTGATTTGAGCAATAGTGGTGATGAAGTTATTGTGGAATTAGATTGTGTTAGTAAATTCAGTGATGGTTAATGAGAAAATTATGCAAAACAATAATAATAGCTAATGTTTTTACGTGCCACTAACTACTTTTCTGGCGGTTTTCGGAAATGCTGAGGTGCCGGAATTTAGTTCCACAGGAGTTCTTTTACGTGCCAGTAAATCTACCGGCACGAGGCTGTCGTATTTGAGCACCTTCAAATACCACCGGACTGAGCCAGGATTGAACCTGCCAAGCTGGGGTCACAAGGCCAACGTTTGAACCATCTGAGCCAATCAGCCGGCAAAACTATCCGAAATGAAAGTGCTGGTAGCTCTACTGATGGCTGGACCGATTACCATGACTTGGACTTTGACTTCAAACGAATCCCATTCACAGACGTATAAGCTATAAATTTCATGCCCCTCATAGACTCAATTTTTTTTTTTTCTTGCTAGTTGCTTTACGTCGCACCGACACAGACAGGTCTTATGGTGACAATGACACAGGAAAGGCTTAGGAATGGGAAGGAAGTGGCCGTGGCCTTAATTAAAGTACAGCCCCAGCATTTGCCTGGTGTGAAAATGGGAAACCACGGAAAACCACATTCAGGGCTGCCGACAGTGCGGTTCGAACCCACTATCTCCCGGATGCAAGATTCAAATTAAACTGAGTTACAGCACCTAAACTGATGAGGAGGTGTGTGGCATGCGCAGTAGCTCGTGGTAGTCAGTCCACGGTTGCTTGTGAATATACACTGACTGACAGAGCAAATGCAACACCAAGAAGGAGTGGTTCGAAAGGGATGAAAGTTGGGGAAAAAACAGAGACGGCGCGGACGAATAATTGATGTTTATTTCAAACCGATATGCAGGTTACACAATGCGCACGGCATCGACTCAGTAGGATGTAGGACCACCGCGAGCGGCGATGCACGCAGAAACACGACGAGGTACAGAGTCAATAAGAGTGCGGATGGTGTCCTGAGGGATGGTTCTCCATTCTCTGTCAACCATTTGCCACAGTTGGTCGTCCGTACGAGGCTGGGGCAGAGTTTGCAAACGGCGTCCAATGAGATCCCACACGTGTTCGATTGGTGAGAGATCCGGAGAGTACGCTGGCCACGGAAGCATCTGTACACCTCGTAGAGCCTGTTGGGAGATGCGAGCAGTGTGTGGGCGGGCATTATCCTGCTGAAACAGAGCATTGGGCAGCCCCTGAAGGTACGGGAGTGCCACCGGCCGCAGCACATGCTGCACGTAGCGGTGGGCATTTAACGTGCCTTGAATACGCACTAGAGGTGATGTGGAATCATACGCAATAGCGCCCCAAACCATGATGCCGCGTTGTCTAGCGGTAGGGCGCTCCACAGTTACTGCCGGATTTGACCTTTCTCCACGCCGACGCCACACTCGTCTGCAGTGACTATCACTGACAGAACAGAAGCGTCTCATCGGAGAACACGACGTTCTGCCATTCCCTCATCCAAGTCGCTCTAGCCCGGCACCATGCCAGGCGTGCACGTCTATGCTGTGGAGTCAATGGTAGTCTTCTGAGCGGGCGCCGGGAGTGCAGGCCTCCTTCAACCAATCAACGGGAAATTGTTCTGTTCGATATTGGAACAGCCAGGGTGTCTTGCACATGCTGAAGAATGGCGGTTGACGTGGCGTGCGGGGCTGCCACCGCTTGGCGGCGGATGCGCCGATCCTCGCGTGCCGACGTCACTCGGGCTGCGCCTGGACCCCTCGCACGTGCCACATGTCCCTGCGCCAACCATCTTCGCCACAGGCGCTACACCGTGGACACATCCCTATGGGTATCGGCTGCGATTTGACGAAGCGACCAACCTGCCCTTCTCAGCCCGATCACCATACCCCTCGTAAAGTCGTCTGTCTGCTGGAAATGCCTCCGTTGACGGCGGCCTGGCATTCTTAGGTATGCACGTGTCCTGTGGCACACGACAACACGTTCTACAATGACTGTTGGCTGAGAAATCACGGTACGAAGTGGGCCATTCGCCAACGCCGTGTCCCATTTATCGTTCGCTACGTGCGCAGCACAGCGGCGCATTTCACATCATGAGTATACCTCAGTGACGTCAGTCTACCCTGCTATTGGCATAAAGTTCTGACCACTCCTTCTTGGTGTTGCATTTGCTCTGTCAGTGTATAACGACCCTTGATTTCTTGATGTGAAATTCTGGGAATAAAACGCCGTCTTGGATTCAGAGAAATACGTCATTAAGGTGAAAAATCCACACATATTTTTAGGGTCAATTAAAGCGAAACACAAGTCCAGTGTTTTCATGTTTGCCAATCATATCAATGTTTTCTAATAAACTTTCACATGTTTTCATCCTGTTGTAGGTTTTATTACAAGCAAAACCAGCTTTATTTTCAGAGGAATAAAGTATGATGACTTCCACTCCAAAATGAAAAAAAGATTCCGTTATCCTTTCCTTGAAAAATAAATAAACGTGATGTTCTTTACTTGGCACAGATCCAAAGTACAGTAAAACCTCATTAATTTGAAGTCATTTGGGACTCAAAAATCGGACTTCGAATTAAGCGCCAACTCGTAATTCAGAAGTGCCAACCCCTATTTCAAAATGTATCCAACAAGGTGCATTCACAGTGTTTAAATAATGCACTTGGATAAATCACTGACAAACATAACCTCATGCAATGAAAAAACACGACTGAAAGACTAGGACAAATTATGCTGGCTCCCCTGTGCAAATGCTTTATTTTTTGGATTACTGTACTTTTGCAACTTTTAGATGCCTAGTACTTGCACGGAAAGTGCTCAACGCTCTTAAAACATCGTGGCTTATCCAACTTTCCTATGAGGAGGGGCGAAGTCTCTCGCTTTCCTGTGCATTGTAACACAGTACGATGACTCCCACCCTTGTACGATTTCCCGGCTGGCGCTTCTCTCCTTTAAAACCACAAGACCGTTTGGACTTGGCATTGACAATATTGTTCAGTGCGTAAGATTGATCCATGCCTTTTCATCAACTGTCGGCATCACCAGTGTTATAATGTCCAATAACGGAGCATTTATATGGGTATCGTCACCACTGTTCGCACAAACTGCCTGCAACATGATATTACAAGGCTCCTTAAAACGCTGAATACAAAAGAATTACAATTTCACTCAAACTCAGCAATTATGAAGCACACTGTAGACACACCGAAGTGAGTGAAACTGCAGAAAGTTACCCCTGCACGTTCCGGAAGACTCATTCTATCATGATGTGGATAAATTTTTAATTCAAAGTATTCTGTAACATACTCTTGTTTTAAAATGTAAAGGCAGTTTTGAATTAAAAGTCTAAATGTCGGTAATGGGACCGACATTGTTCTTCGAACTACGAATTATCTGTATTTCGAATTATTAATCAATTTAAATAACATGCAAAACTGTACATCATGTTTCTAGGAACGAGAGCTTCTTCAAATTAGGTGGGATTTTGAATTATCGATGTTCTACTGTAAAAGGTAACACATACTTGTAGCTTAGTCTGCGTGTAGTCTTTGGAGGGCACAGGCTCCGCGGCAGGCAAGGGGGCAGCTTCAGGTGCTGGAGCACTATCCGGCAGGGGTGCCATACCGAACTTGGCTCTCCTGGCTATCTTGTCCTGTTCTATTTGCTCCTTCACTCTCTGGCGTGCCATTTTCTCCTCCAACTTTTCTCGCTTCCTCTGCTCGACCAGTTTCTTCATCTCATCCTCCTCCAGTCTGCACAGGAAAAATTTATAAAATTACAATTTTCTCTACACTTCAAATTTTTGCACCCTACTTTGTTTTTATCTCGGATTTTAAAAAATCCAAATCCCCTGATGGACCTTGGCCTACCAAGCAGCCACTGCTCAGTCCCGAGGTCCAAACACACAAAGAGCGAGGTCTTTCTACCTCACCGTCACTTTATTTGAGTAGCCCTCAGATCCCGGCCAGAGGAAGGCTCACTATTCTTCGATTAGGTACACCAAAGTCAACAGGGAAAACTGGCTTGCCAGTAGGAGTTATACTGCTATCAAATAGCTTTAAATCATGCGTAAGTATGTACATTGTGTTGCAAAAAATCGTCACTTCCAGCAAATACGTGGTTACTATGTTCAGTGGTGAGGTCAGCGGTCATTTTATTATGTATTTTTGTGTACTAGGAAGTAGAGTAAATGCATGATAGTGATTTTGATGAAATAGAAGTGTTGAACTGATTTAAGGAGTATCTTGTAAGACATTATTTTTTGTGAGAAAACCTACTGAAATGCCTCGAGTGACGAGAGCACTGCCTAGTACAGATAAGAATATCCAAACCCTGTTTAGCACCAGAGCAGCCTTCTATGAGATTCATTACGAGCTAATGCAAAAAGTGTGAAATTAAGTTCAATAATTAACACTTACTAAGATGGAAAAATTTTATAAATGTGCCAGTGTACACTTGGCCTGCGGTGAGTGAAATAAAAGTAAAGTGTGGAAGAAATTAGTGGTATGTAGTTTCATGAGGATTGAGATTCCCTCAGATAGTGAAAATGAATCTGGAAAGCTGTTGGTGAGGTGCTGGTAATGTTAGAACTCTCCATACTTTTGCCCTCCATCTGTTATATTTATTTGCACCAGTATTTTTTGGTGAAGTCCAAACATATACCTAACTGGTGTAGTGGGAGCCGTTTTCAACTCAGTTAACTTCTGTCAAAATTAATCTATATATATAAAGATGAGAACAAATTCAGTGATCACTTTTTGTTGATTTTCAAAAAGCTTATGACAGTATCCACCGTGAATCATTATTGCATACCCTTATTGAAACTTGTTAACCTTATGCGGTCAGTCTCAGATATACAAAATCTAAAGTTAGGTTCAGAAATGAAATCTCTGAGCCATTTGAAATACTGATCTTGTTGTTTAACTGTGTGCTGGAAAAAATTACGCGTGAATGGAATAATACCTATATAATGGTCCGTTATTGGACATTATAAATTTTCCAGCTAACTCATTCTTGGTTGCCTGCGTTTCGCCCTCGTGTGCTAAGTTAGGCTCGTCAGTTGGGACTTAGCACACCACCCAAGATCATTTGATGGCCAGGCAGGCATCTATTTTTGGAAGTGAGACATAGCTCTCATAGTGCATTGGCACTGCTGCTAGCTTCAAATAGCCTATGCAGTGGCCTCCACGGTATGCACTAGCCTTGCGTCTTGGGTGGTGTGCTAAGTCCCAACTGATGAGCCTAACTTAGCACACGAGGGCGAAACGCAGGCAACCAAGAATGAGTTAGCTGGAAAATTTATAATGTCCAATAACGGACCATTATATTGGTATTATAAATTTACTCATTCTCGCATTTGGTGATGATCTAGCAAATAGTATTGAACAAGCTAAATTTCAAGTAGAGGAATTGGAACGATTAGCAACGAAGGTTGCGTTGAAATTTTTTTTTGAGAAAACAGAAATGATGCCATCTTTTCAAGTTGACACTTCACATATTATGTTAAATCTCTCTCTTTCCTAGCATTTATCCCTTTTTTTTGCTAGTGGCTTTTTCATTGCACCGACACAAATAGGTTTTATGGCGACGATGGGAGAGGAAAGGCCTAGGAGTTGGAAGGAAGCGGCCGTGGCCTTAATTAAGGTACAGCATTTGCCTGGTGTGAAAATGAGAAATTATGGGGTCCGCTGCTTTGCTACATTTCGTCCTATTGCTGACATCTTGCATGTTGGCCTTGATGTTGTCAGTCCACCGCTTTAAAGGCCTTCCACGTGGTCGTGCTCCTCCCGGATCGACTTGGAGAGCTGTTTTAGCAACTGAGCCATCCTGCTTTCTCATAACGTGACCATACCAGTGCTCACTTTCTCCACATTTGGAGCGAACATCTCCATTTCTTATGTGGTCACATCGAGTCAGTCCAAGAGTCCATCGAAGCATCCTCATTTCCAGTGTATGAAGAGTCTGCTTGTGCTTTTTTGTCATTGGACGACATTCTGCCCCGTAAATAGCTGCTGGGCGTACCACGGTCTTGCCTTTAGATGGTGAGGCATCTTTCTACTGCAGAGGACTCCGATGACTCGTCTCCACTTGAGCCAGGCTGCATTTAGTCGCGCTCAGGTATCAAAAGTGGCATCGTAGTTCGAAGTGACAACTGACCCTAGGTATTTAAAATGCATAGTTTTCTGCAAGTCCTGATTATTGATCCTTATGGTCCCCCTAGTTTGGGGGCCACATTCTAGGTATTCGGTTTTCTGGGTGTTGAGGCGCAGCTAATTTGTTCCTCCAAGGTTGTGTCTGGTGCTGGAATCCAAGGCGTGTGTGCTGGGCAAGTACCACATCATCTGCATAAAGAAGGGTCCAGGGATGCGATGTCTGTATGCCAGCCGGTGCTGTATCCAAGCAGAGGATAAATAATAAAGGCGATAGAGCTGAGCCCTGATGTACACACACGGTGATATCAAAAGGCGGAGAGATTCCACCTGGACTCCGGACCACACTAGTTGTATTATGATACATAAGTTGTACTCAGCTTAAATAGGCTTCCGGGACTTCATGACTACGAAGAGCTCGCCAGATGAGATCATGCGGGACTTGGTCAAATGCTTTTTCTAGGTTCAGAAATGTCATGTGTACACTCTTCTGCCTCTCCCTATGTTTTTCCATCAATGTGGCATGTGGCATGGATGGCATCGATTCTGCTGCAGCCCTTAACAAATCCACACTGGTTGGATGTTACTGTGACAATGTTTCTGAGCCTGTTGTCCAGCACTCGTTCAAATATCTTCAGTGTAAGGCAGAGGAGTCGAATAGTGCGGTATGTTGAGCAGTCGCTCACGTCTCCTTTACCCTTCCAGATTGGGACTGCCTATAGAGATGGCTAATTAATTGGTCTATTCTCTTTCCTATTGTTACTAAAAAGGGTCTTTTTTCACCTATTCGTCAAAGAACTTCTTCATTGGCGAGTTTTGCTGTCCATGAGATCTTTTCCATCCTCCTCCAGCACCACACCTCAAATGCTTCCAGAAGTTTCTTATCACATGCACTAATAGTCCACGTTTCTGAGCCATACAAGGCCACACTCCAGACACTCCTCTTAGTCTCCACATTTAAATTCCTTGATGTAAGTAGTATCCTTTTCTTGTAATAAGCAATCTTTGCTCAAGCAATATTGTTCTTTATGTCGACTGAACTTTTGCCATCTGGAGTGATTTTACTTCGTAAGTAGGTAAAGACATTTACTTGCCTTAGTCGTGTATCACTAATTCTGATGTCGACTGCAATATGTTGGCGGTTGCATACCATAATAACGGTCTTTTTTTGTATTGATTTTCATGTTATACTAATCTCCCAATATCTCACATTATCAAAAGCTTTTTCTAAATCCACAAATGCAATAAACAAAGGTTTTCTTACATCTATTTGTCTATAACCTGTCCTAACGTTAGAATACCTTCTCGTATGCCTCGATTTCGTCTAAACCCAAACTGATCTTCAGCCAAATGTGGTTCAATTTTATTGCTTATTCGGTTATATATTATTCTTGTCAATATTTTTTACATGTATAACAATAGACTCAAGGTGCGATGTTCTTCACATTTTCGAGTTCCAGGTTTCTTTGGTACAGGGATTATGAGAGACTTTTTAAAATATTCTGGAATTTCTCCAGTTTCATATATTTCCGTGATCATTTTAAAAATATAGCCGTGTGTTTCATCATCCAGTCTCTGTATCATTTCTCCAGTTAGTTCATCGCATCCTGGTGCTTTATTAGGTTTCAGTTCTTTCACAGCCTTAAGATTTTCTTCTTTTGTTAAAGAGGGTCCCAGTTGATCACTTTTTATGTTGTCTTCATTTTCAAGGTCATTTATGTCAGTAGGATCTTCATATTACTTCCATCTTTCTCCCACTTCTTTGCTCTCAGACAACAGTTTCCCCATTTCCACTTAATATGCTGTTACTACGGCCAGTGACTGTTCTGAATTGTTTCTTAATCAATTCATAAGTAGTTTCCATGTTTCCTTTCTCCATTCCTTCTTCTATTTCTCTGCAAACCACAGCCCATTTCATGAACTGTAGTAAGTGTCCTTTAAGTTGCACAATAGAGGACTTGATGGCTGCGACACCTAATGCCCGTGATTTGGCAAAATTCTGGGCAGACACTATTTGATATGTATGTTATTACGTACCATTATGCTATGTATGCTTCTGATACGAATAAATAAATAAATTAGCCTTCTTTGCTTCTCTGTTGACTAGGTTTCGGAGTCTCTTATAGTTTCTGATTCCTTCTTCACTCTTTGAGTTTTAAAATTTCCTCCTTTCCTCTATAAGTTCAAGCACACAATCTGTAACGCATGGTTCTTGTGCTTGTTTCGTCGTTTTCCCTATTACCTGATTTGCAGCTTCTATGATAGTGTGTTTAAAGCCCATCCTTTTCTCATTTATTGTACCATTAGGTATTTCTGCGACGTTCTGTTTGATGGTTTTCCTTGATTCTGTCTTGTTTTAGTTTCCTGGCATTCTATCTGCAACATTTTCCCACGTTTTTCTTCTTCTTTCTTAGTCTTAAATCAGATTTTAACAATACTAGGTTGTGGTCACTAGCTACATCAGCCCCTGGATAACTTTTGCATTGTCTGACTTGGTTACGGTATCTTTCCATTACCATAATATAATCTATTTGGTATCTCGCTTTATCTCCAGGTACACCTTCTTCTCTTGGGCTGTTTGAACAATGTGTTTGTAATTATTAGTCCTTTTGCTTCACAAAAGTCTATTAGTTGTTGTCCTCTGTCATTTCTCACTCTAAGACCATACTGACATACAGTCTTCCCATCTTCTCCTTCACCAACAGAAGCGTTCCAGTCTCCAAGAAAAATGAGGTTCTCGTTGTCCTTAATCGTATCCATCAACTCCTCTGACTGATCATATACCTGGTCCACTTCATCTGTATGATTCATTGTTGGCATGTACACCTATATAATTATCATGTCAACTGGTTTATTCTATCACTGTATTGTACGTAGCTCTGAACTCGTACACCTACGTTCCCACACCTGCACGGCTTCCTTTTTCTCCAGAGTATATAATTCTAAAGTTATCACTCCAAAAGTCCTCCTTCTCAGGCCACTTTATTTCACTCACTCCTAATATGTCTATAAGAAGATGTACAATATTATAAGGAAGGATCCACCTTTCAATACTCTGTAGTAAGTTGAACTAAAAAGTAGTTACAACCTGTTTATTGGGACCGGTTTCAACACATTTCAAGTGTCATCATCAGCCAATTAGCGAAGATCTTAAAACAACTAGTACATTGAATACAGGCAAAAAATTAACATTGTATAATATCATAGCAATTCAGTTAATGTTCAAAACACAATAATCACAGTCAAGAGAGTAAACAGAACATCACTATCTTGCGCCGAAAACAAATATAGTTGAAGTTCATAAGCACGTCAAGTATGCACTTATGTAAAGTCGTTGCTAGGCAGGTCTTGTAGGCATTTGTTTCTCTGGCCGAAGAGTAAAAGGTGACGTGAATGAAGTCTTAGGAAAACAGTGTAGGATTTAATTTCGTGAAATTCAAAGTCGATACATAGGTTTTAAAATAATTTAAAACGTTAAAAAAGAATAAAGCCAAATAAAAATATATTAAAAAATAGGAAGAAATAATGAAAGATATACGAGGTTCAACTCGAAACAACTTGCCGTAGTAATTGATAAAGAAATGATAAATAGAGAAAGGGGGTGGGGAACGTTTATTAGAGGGTGGTGATGATGGTGGTGGTTGAACCTCGTATTTCTTTCATTATTTCTTCCTATTTTTTAATATATTTTTATTTGGCTTTATTCTTTTTTAACGTTTTAAATTATTTTAAAACCTATGTATCCACTTTGAATTTCACGAAATTAAATCCTACACTGTTTTCCTAAGACTTCATTCACGTCACCTTTTACTCTTCGGCCAGAGAAACAAATGCCTACAAGACCTGCCTAGCAACGACTTTACATAAGTGCATACTTGACGTGCTTATGAACTTCAACTATATTTGTTTTCGGCGCAAGATAGTGATGTTCTGTTTACTCTCTTGACTGTGATTATTGTGTTTTGAACATTAACTGAATTGCTACGATATGATACAATGTTAATTTTTTGCCTGTATTCAATGTACTAGTTGTTTTAAGATCTTCGCTAATTGGCTGATGATGACACTTGAAATGTGTTGAAACCGGTCCCAATAAACAGGTTGTAACTACTTTTTAGTTCAACTTACTACGAAGTATTGAAAGGTGGATCCTTCCCTATAATATTGTACATCTTCTTATTTCTCTATTCAATACGGAACAATCATGAAGTTTTTAACTTTAAATAATATGTCTATGTCATGTTTAGCCATCTCCTTTTTTAAGTTCTCTAGTTTACCACAAATGTTGAGAGAACATATATTCCAAGTTCCTAAGATAATATTTCTTGTGTTTCCTCCACGCTTTGTCCCAGACCCCAGCCGGAGATCCGAATTGGGGACTATTTTACCTCCGGAATCACATTTAGTTCCAAAGCCCACCATCATTGCTGCATAGCAAGGGATATCCAGTGGGTCTTTAATGGAGTGGTTTCCCTCTGGCCTTCTCCATCCTATGCCATTGACCATACTGGTTCATCCGCCTTGAAGAGCAGTTTCCCCACTCCAAGGGCAAGAGAGTGCCCTACCCTATACCCGCTCATCCGCCCTCCTTGGAGGCCGTTGGCACTTGGTAAAGGGCCCCTTATCCCGTGGGGGTATTCGGTCCATATCTTCTATCCAAAAATAAAACCAACTTGGTAAGACTTGGAGTTAGTTCTTCCACCCTCCAAGCCGTTTGGAGACTTCCTCTTCCACCTTAGAGACCGTTGAGCATTTTCTTTTTAGCCTCATTTGATCCGCCGGTACTTATTTGACAAGCCTTATTCGCATCTGTCCTGCATATCTACAGGACGTCCCTTATCAGTCATTGGGACGCGCCGTGTCGGGATTGAGGCCCCCATCCCCAACACGAGCACAACAAATTATCTGGCAGAGTTACAAGAAACAATCTCTTTCGATTAATGCTAAATTTCGACATTATTAAGCCAGAAGCAACATACGCATGTGAAACATCATTTAAACTGAATACCCAATCAACGACAAACTGCAGAAACTTGATAGAAGAATTCTTCGGACAATTATTGATTGACGATTGTTGTTTAAAGGGGCCTAACATCGAGGTCATCGGCCCCTAATGGTACGAAATGAGATGACAAATTAAAAGTCCAAAATCCTCCACTGACCAGAATTCAAAGCGCGAGGACGAAGAATGAATGGATGGATTGGATCCGACCCACAGTGCCTCAGATGCACAGAAGCTGGCACAAAACAATAGTAGTACGGACCAAGGGACTTCTATAGCACGATGCTGAATCGATTAGAATATGCTCGTTCTCTAAACGGCTCCAAATTCAAGGTCGTCGGCCCTCATGATGGTATTTATCGCTCGAAAAGTAGAACCATGGTATTTCCCATGTTGCAGTACTAATCAAGAGTAGCGCAGACTCACGGTACTACTCACAGGTAATGAAATTCGCACATGTATTACAGACCTAATGTGTTTCGCACATTGTGGCACCTTTGACAGGAAATGCAAACCTGTGGTGTTCATCACCTAAGTGTACTAACCACAGGGACTCGTACTATCCCGTGGTGTTTCTCATAGAGTGGGTGGTAATCATAGGCAAGCCAGAACCATGGTGTCGCTCATATAGTGCTACTAATCACAAACCTATTTGGTACCCAACATAGTGGTACTACACACAAGTAAAGGTGACCCATGGTGTTCCCCGCGTGATGGTACTAATCACAAATAGTTTCATGGTTCTAATTTGATCATCCCTTGGTCACCCCTGTTAGTCGCCTCTTACGACAGGCAGAGGATCTATGGGTGTATTCATTGTCTGCGTCCCCCACCCACAGGGGGTCAGACAATTATTAACAAAAGAAAACCCACCAGTTTAATGTTACAAGATGATATTGACGGTTTTCACTTTACAAAGGAAATCTGATACGTCATCCTGTTCAATACATACATATCTCCATCATTAGATGGAGTAATAATAGTCAAACAAGTTTCAACTCATTTGAGCCATCTTCAGTGATAGAAGGTAAAACTTATTTACATAATTGACGCTAAAAAGTGTGTTAAAACGTAATGAAGGAAAGACTGAAAAATAAATGTGAACATGACAGAATTTAAAAATTCAATATACAGTAGAGTCTAGATAATCTGACCTAAACGGGACCTGGAGTACGTCGGATAATACAGAATAACTTTGAGAATGAAGTGAGACAAACAGGAAGGCTGTACTCTAGTACTAAAAGAATGACATGTTTTACGGTACTCTATTTATTGAATTATCAATCAATTGTACAGTACATGCAGTATTGAACGAAAACATTCCAAATGTCCTACGAAAAGAAACTTGTCAACAATGTCCGCTTGCCTGCTGATCCACGTTTTCTTGCTGCGAGATTCCGCCATCGACGAAAAATCAGCACCTCTCTTGCGCTTGCTTCCGTCTGTTGCTCAGCGTAGGTTACGGCTATTTCCAATGCACTTAATCCTTCACTCTGAATCATCGTTTTCTCCTTTTGCTCTGCAATACCTCGTTCTTCTTCATCATCCTCATTTTCATTAGCTTTCACAGAATCAATATCAGAGTCAGTTAGTTCAAACAGCTGATCCTGTGCACACCACTTACAGCATCCTCACAGCCAGGAATGCAATTCAGTAAGGGCACAATATTTTCCATGTCTTCTTGTACCACCTCCTCTCAATGTTCAACCTCACTCAACAATTTGTTCCAAGAATTTGCTAATGTCGTTGTTTCATCTTCTTCCCAATACTGCGCTATCCAGTCGATTCGTTTCAACTTTTGTATCACGTTGCCATTTTCCATTTCATGTATCAGGGATGAAAGGAGTTTCCGCCGATATTTCCTCTTCAATGTTTCCAGCACACCTTGGTCCATTGGCTGGCATAAAGACGTCACGTTAGGAGGGAGGAACATGACTTTGATGTCCCCACTTTAAGTTGCTCTTCATTTGGGTGTGATGGAGCGTTGTTTAGTAGAAGAAGAGCTTTTCTAGGGAGATTGTTTGAAGCTAGATATTTTTCTACATCTGGGAAAAAGTGTGTAAAAATCCAGTCTTTAAAGATATCAGCAGACATCCAGGCAGCCTTCTGATTCGTGTAATGGACTGGAAGAATATTAACAGAAATGTTTTTATAGGCCTTATGCTTCTTTGCTTTACCGATCATAAGCAATTATGCTTTTACATTCCCAGTAACATTACTACAGGCAAGAACAGTAACTATTTCCTTACTACACTTGTAGCCAGGTGCAGACGTCTCGGCTTCGGCTGCGAGAGTTTTTGATGGCAGCACCTTCAAATTTAGCCCAGTCTCAAGACAATTAAAAATCTGATCACCGGATAATCCTTCAGCAATAATTATTTCCTGAAATTCCTTTTTAAATTTCACAACCTCATCAGATTTAGCTGACAGTTTTTCTCCACAGATATTAAGCTGCCTAATGCCGTACCGTTTTTTCCACCGATCATGCCACCCAGCACTAGCAGTAAAATTGGGGTCCCCTTCACTTAACTCCTTCTGGAAATACACAGCCTTTTCATGCAGAATGGCGCCAGATATTGGCAGGCACCTTTCCCGGTGTTGAGTGAAACAAAGAAATGGTGCTTCACCTACTTTTTCGCACTCACATTTTTTCACTGCTTTCTCTGCTCTGGTAGAGCACCACTTCTCAATTTCTTCCCTCTTTTTTCCCAGTCTCCTACTGTAACACGTCCAGCACCATAATCTGAAGCCACTTTTTAAAGAGTTTACCCTTTGGCCAGTCTCTTTAAAGCACTAAAATTGTCTTCCATAGAACATACAATAAAGTGGAAGTATATGACGGAATATCGACATCAAAAGAAATAATCCAGACAAATGGAGTTCTGCAAGGGGACCCACCGAGTCCCATTCTGTTTAACGTCACGACAGCAGACATCACAATGATTCTAGAGGAAACAACTTCAGTTTCTCTCTATGTTTACGCAGACGACATGGTCCTGGGTTCCCCAAACCGGCAAGAGCTACAGAAAGACCTAAATAACCTTCACAATTGGGCAGTTGATAATGGTCTCAACATAAACCAGAGAAAGACAGTGTACATGGCTTTCCGAAAACGGGGAAACTAGCAGCGGAAAACAAAATGACTCTCGGCGAAGAAGAATTCACGTCGGCGTCACCCTGCAAACAACGTGCCACTCTTTCAGACGACCACATAAATAACGAGCAACAGCTGCCATCAAAGGAATATACGATCTGAAAAACATAACCAAACTCTCGCTACGAGCAGCAATGACACTCTTCCACGCCAAAATAACTCTCACTATCTCATACAGCCTAGAGATAATATGGGAAAGGCTAACCACAACAGACCTCACCACGATAGAAAAAGTAAAAGCACGATTTCTTAAGAGAGCACTTGGCGTGGCAAGATCATCACCGTCCAGACTAATCTATGAATTAGCAAGGGAACCTTTCTATATAGAAGACCTCCGATTCAACCCACACCTGCCATCTACTCCTGCAAATGGAGAACGTACTTGAGCAGAAGCATCTGAAACAACAGGACATACCACTGGATTTTTATGCAATGGAAGCAATGACCGATAGACGATGGACACAGGAAAATCAAGAACTAAGGAACGTAATCACTAGACTCGCCGTACACGGCTTCCATCACAAAAATTGCAAAAACATAAAATATCATGAACCGAACAAAGAATGTGTAATTATGTTCTCTGTGTGAGAATCCATGCGACAAATACCACATAACACTGTGTAGTAAAATGGAAAAGAGCGTAGCTGACTATAGCAAAGACTAAACCGCCTCGAGCATATGTGAATCGCAGTATGTAGTGTGACAATATTTCATGCTTACTTTGTAACCTTGAAACCTGTTGTTGTATCCCAATTATATGGCCATCTGGCTGCAATAAATTCTTATTAGAAACAATCACTTTCTCCCATTTACTCGCCATACTCCGAGGATATGAAAACTGTAACATCTGCATCCAACCAATACTACAATGACTGAAACCTCACTGCACAACGGTCGCACCTTCCACACCGGGTCTCCACCAAAAGTTCAAATCAAGTCTACCAGTGTCGGATGAGCGAGACTCTACTTTATACACATTTACATGGAGTAATAATCAACTCGTTTGACACAACTGCAGTGAAAAAAGGTTAAAGTTATTTACAGAATTGATGCTATAAAATGTGTTAAGACCTAATGAAGAAAAGAATGAAAATAAATAAGACATGACGGAAACAAACTTAAGTGATTATGGCGAGGTTGTGCACCGCAGTGTGTTATAATTAAAAACAGGACAAAATCACTGTTCTAAAAATTCAAAATGACTGTCTGTCTCCGTTGAGTCACCATCACAGTTAAGAGGGCAGCGAAAAACTTGAGAAACTAAGGTTGAGAGGAAACATGTACCAGGTAAAATGTGTGTGACACATAGCGGAAAACTGCCAATGATGATGATGATACTTGTTGTTTTAAGGGGTCTAAGATCGAAGGTCATCGGCCCCTAATGGAACAAGATGGACGACACGATACACGATATTTAAAATTTTAACATGTATCCACTGACAAGAGTTTAAAAAAAAATGGTGATGAGAAAATGAGCATGAGATTAAAACAGCAGTGAATCTAATTTGCAATGCCTTATTTCCTAATAAAATAAGAGAAAATACAGGGAAAAAAAAAGGAATAAGGCATTGCCTGGTAGTGCAGATATATATACATAATTTACATTGGACGTTAAAATAACACATTAAAATACGCAACACAAACTAAAATGAAGTCAAGGCGATAAAGGCACAATTGACACAAATTTACTTGTCAGACGAGTCTAGTGTCAGACCTAAGACGAAACACTGGTTAATAGAGCAAACGCCTGAAAAGCCTTACATCTGATATGTTTTTGACATGCTCTATTGGTGAAAAATATCTAATTCCCTCCATGGGAATTTAGAATTTTTCAACCACATTGGTACTCGGACAAGAGTCCTTGTTTCCCCAGACACCACACGAGTCGGCGATTTACCATCCTCTCAAACAGCTTACACAGGCAGTTTGTAAGACAAATTGGTCTGTAACTTCCTGCATACTTAGGATCTTTGTCAGGCTTGAGGACAGGAATGACTATGCCCTCTCGCCACTGAGATGGAAAATCACCCTCTATCCAGATTTGTTGAACACACGAAGGAGATATAGTAGACTATCATCGCTAAGGTGTTTCAACATCTGGTTATGGATGTTGTTCGGTCGAGGAGACATGTCCTTGCAAAGCGCTAAGGCGCTGCGGAGTTCCCACTCTGTAAAGGGCACTTTGTAGTCCTCTGAAGCTTGGGTGGCAAAACTAAGGTGATGACGTTCTGCCTCCCGCTTCAGAGCAAGGAAATCAGGATGGTAATTCCCGGAGCCAGATACATCCGTGAAATGACTAGCTACATGGTTAGCAATCGTGAGAGGGTCAGTGGCGACACTGCCTGCAATGGAAATTCCCGGTACAGGAGATGATCCTTGGATACCCGAAATCCGCTGAAGCTTAGTCCACACTTGAGATGATGAAGCATGTGACGTCATAGATGACATATCTCTCCCATGAAGCCTTCTTACTTTGGCAAATAAGAACTCGCGCCTTAGCGCAGATTTTCTTAAATGTTACCAAGCTGGCTGCAGTAGGCTGTCTACGGTAACGTTTGTGAGCACGACGGCGTTCTTTGATAGCTGTTGCTATTTCTTCATTCCACCAAGGAACGAGTTTTCGGCGAGGAGTCCCTGAGAAGAACAGAATAGACTCCTCAGCAGCAGCAAGAATAACCTGGGTGATGTAAGTTATTTCCTTGCTGACGGTCTGCCTGATATCATCGTTAAGGACAGCTAGTGATATGTACTTTGGCCAATCGAGGAGGAGCCTCGACGGATTTTTGTTTCATCAAAGTAAGGATGGGAAAATGGTCACTGTCATAAAGATCGTCGTGTGTGTTCCACCGAAACAGCGGAACTTACGTCTATGCGAGAATATGTGCCGTTACGTACATTGAAATATGTTGGTTTCCCTGTGTTCAAAATACATTTATCCAGCTCTGTTACTAATGTTTCCAGCTCTCTTCCCCAGGGGCAAGGTGTCTCAGAGCCCCAGATGGGGTGATGGGCGTTAAAATCTCCCAACAAGAGGAAGGGAGGTGGAAGCTGATCTAGAAGATCGGTGACATCACTGATGTTAAGAGACAGGCTTGGTGGAACATAAACATTACACACTGTTGTTATGACAGGCAGCGGAACGTGAACAGCTACAGCCTCCAGCGGGGTTCTTTTTGGAACCTCCTCGCTGTAGGTATCAGAACAGACAAAAATTCCAACGCCACCGCAGGCCCGGTGAGCATAATGTCGTTCTGTCAAGTATAGTCGAAAATTTCTCAATACCATATGATGACCTGGTCGGGAATTTGTTTCCTGAATACAGACTATACTCGCCGAATACTTGCTAATGAGCTGGTGCAGCTCAGCAAGATGCCTATCATAACTGCTACAATTCCATAGTAACAGTGTCATATTGTAGGTGTGGACTTCTGAGGTTTAGGTTAGGAGCAGCGTAATGCTACCTAACCTACACTCACATCTTCATCCGAAGATTTGTGCTCCATGTGCACGCCTTGAATTTCTTCGACGTAGTCCGGGGACGGGGTTTCTTCCTACGAGGGGAGCGCGCAGGTCTTCCAGAAGGAAGACCCGCTGGCGCAGAATCAGGCCTTCCAGGTGGAGGGCGTGAGGCCCCATTTGTAGGAGATGTAAAAGAATGCCTGTTAAGGGCGCTCTTCTTCCCCGCCGTCGATTCTTGTTTAGTTGGGCTGGGTGGTGATTTCCCAGCCCAGGTTGACGATGCTGCCTCCGCCGACCTCGTGGGGGAAGGAGATGTAGTCTTCTTCCCCTTCTGTGCCGGCGTAGGTTTCTTTGCCGGCACAGGCTTTTTTGTGGTTATTTGATTTATTTCATATGGCAAAACAAGAATACATTATAAATACTTATAGGTACATATTTCTTAAATAAGTATGTAAGTTTTAGGTCAGCATTCAAAACTTAATGTCCAGACTTTTCAGCCAGTCCACTGCTTCTTTAGAGGTTGTTTGTTTTTGATTTTGAAGTAAAGCAACTTGGTGCCTTCAATACTTTATTGCATTTGATATGTCTTAATGATGCGATATCACAACTTGATGACGGACATGACTGTTGCATGTGTAACCATTTTCAACAATACAAAATCATCTGACCAATTGGAAATAGGCTTAGAAAGTGCCAACTTCAATTAATGAAATAATTTTACAAAAATGAAAAATCTCTTCATAACATCTTGCCCCCCTTCAAAGGAGTTCTTTCAACTAAACTATTGTAACATTGTAATCTTATACCTATTGTAAAAACACTTATTCTGAACATATGCATTAATACAAAACTCTATACATACATATTTTTATCATTAAAAGAAAATAATATTGAAATTATATCTTTGATGAAAAATAACACAAAGTTAAAGATATCACGGGAAATCTTGAATTCAGTTCTCCTTGTCATCCCCTTCAATGGGAAGAGGGCATATTTTCTTGATGCTTCGGGTGAAAGTCCCACCAGCCGTCCGAACGGTGACAACCCTCACCTCACCATCTCGTCCAGGGTGAGCTTGAACTATCCTACCTCTGGGCCACTCTAGAGGAGGGATGTTGTCCTCAATTAATAGCACCAAAGAATCAACATCAATACGTCGATTGGTATCATGCCACTTGACGCGTTTTTGCAATTCCTGCAAGTATTCTCGCTGCCATCTCTGCCACAACCGCTGCCGAATTTTCCGCAAGTGCTGCCAACGTGACAAGCGGTTATCGGGTTCTCTCAACAAATCCCTCTGCACAGGTTGCACGATCGAGTCACTTAGAAGAAAATGTGCTGGTGTTAAGACTTCTAAATCATTTGGATCATTTGGCAAGGGAGTAAGGGGACGTGAATTTAATACCGCCTTTATATCGCAAAGAATAGTGTAGGTTTCTTCGAAAGTTAGCACACGTCCCTGTGTTTCAGTCAGCAAATGTCTTTTCATCATCTTTACAGCTGCTTCCCACAATCCCCCAAAGTGGGGTGACCGGGGAGGAATGAAACTCCACTGTATCTGCTGCTGAGCGAGTGAGGAGGTAATGGTCGTTGACCCCTTTTCCAAAAAGGATTGGATATCTTGTAGTGCGTTCGCTGCTCCAATGAAATTCTTCCCATTGTCAGAGAAAAGCTGCTTGCACAAACCTCTTCTCGCCGTAAAGCGTTGCAGTGCAGCTAAGAAAGCTTCGGTCGTTAGCTCCGACACCAACTCCAAATGCACTGCCTTGGTACTGAAGCATGTAAATACAGCTACGTAACTTTTGTAAGTATGAATGCGGCCCCTTCTGTTGCTTTCTCTTACAGATATTGGGTCTGCATAGTCCACTCCTGTGGTAACAAAGGGTCGAACAACTAACGTAACCCTTTCTTTTGGTAAATCTGCCATGCGTACCTCTGGAACTGTAGGATGGTAACAAAAGCACTTCAGACACCTCTTGACAATCCTTTTCGCTTCTCTTCTGCCGCTGATAGGCCAATATCGTTGTCGAGTTGCATGTAGCAGTTGCTCTGGGGGACAATGCTTCACACGACGATGTTCATTCTGGTGATGTGATGATTTGCTGGTAGCAGCACAGGATGTCTCTGTTCTGATGTTAGCTCCAAAAAACGAAGCCTTCCTCCAACCTTAATCAATCCGTCACTATCCAGAAACGGACTGAGTGACTTTAGTGAACTCTTCTTTGGGAGGTCTTGATTATTAATTAAGCGATGTAGTACTTGAGGGAATGCTTCTGATTGTGTCCATTTGACTACCTGCTTCTCTGCTTTACAAGTTTCTTGTATTTCTAGTGAACCTTTTTTCCTTTCTGGCGGCTTGAGTTTGCAATTATAAATGAATCTTTGACAATATGCTACTATACGGCATAATTTCGGAAATGACGAGAATTTACTCAGTAGAATGCTGGTTGATGTTGCTGTCAACGTAACTGTTGTGACCTTCAGCTCTGGTAGTTCTGTTTCAAATTCTTCTGAATGCTCTGGTTGTTGACGTTGTGTGCGAAGCCAAGAAGGTCCACTCCACCACAGCTTTTTATCTTCGAGTTCTGCTGAAGTAATTCCTCTTGAGAGAAGATCAGCTGGATTTTCAGTCGAAGGAACATGCTTCCAGGTGGTTGTATCAGTGGCTTCTTGAATCTTTGCAATCCTGTTTGCCACAAATGTCTTCAGCAGCCTTGGCTCAGTGTTGATCCATCCCAAAACAACTGTACTGTCACTCCATAATCTGATCTGACCAATTTTTTCTTTCAAAGCACTCACTGTTGTTTTGACAAGTTGTGCAAGAAGAAGGGCTGCCTCCAATTCGAGTCTTCTCAACGAAATGGTTTTTAAAGGAGCTACTTTCGTCTTCGCACAAAGTAAATTGGAAATGTAGAGACCACTTTGCGTTTGACAAACTGCATAAATGCATGCTCCAAAAGCCTTCTCTGAAGCATCACTAAATCCAAACAAATCAAAAGAGCCAGAGCAATTCCCAGGATTTATGTTTCTCATAATTCTGATGTTGTTCAGTCTTTCTAATGACGTATAGTACTCGTTCCAAATCTGAAGGTGCTCTCGTGACAATGGCTGATCCCATTCAAATCCATCTACCCATAAGTGTTGCATCAACATCTTCCCTTTGATCAGTACTGGACCCACGAGTCCTAGTGGATCAAAAATCTGTGCGATTTTTGAGGCGACTTCTCTTTTGGATCTTGGTGACTGCTTTGCCAGCTCAACTCGAAACTTAAGGCAATCTTGTGCCGAGTCCCAGAGGAGTCCAAGAGTCTTACTAGCTTCACTTTTGTCTAAAACCAGTAAAGTCCCGTCGTCGCTTTTGCTCTCCAAATCCTGCAAGATCTCTTTGCTGTTGGACCTCCATTTCCTCAAATGCATTCCACCACTCTTGAGTATATTTTGTATTTGCCGCCGTAGCCCGATCACGTCTTCTAGAATGTCTCCTCCACTTAAGCAGTCATCCATATAAAAATCATCGCGAATAGCCTTTGCTGCTGCTGGAAATTCATTTTCATGAAGAGTAGCCAATTCATTTAGGCACCTCATGGCATGGTAAGGTGCTGATGCTGTTCCATATGTTACTGTATTCAACTGATAAATCCTCACAGGGGCTGAAGATTCCTCTTTCCACAAAATCTGCTGTAATGCTCGATCTTCAGGATGGATGAGGATTTGCCGAAACATCTTTTCCACATCTGCCGTCATGACGTACTTATGGCTGCGAAATCTAAGTACAATGTGAAAAAGATCTCGCTGTAAATTAGGTCCCGTCATGAGCTTGTCATTGAGTGATGTCCCGAGTGATGTTTTCGCCGAGGCATCAAATACCACTCTAACCTTTGTGGTGCCACTATCTGGACGTACCACTGGGTGATGGGGTATGAAGTATGAATTTGTTACATCTTGATTTTGGTTTGTATCAATCAAGCTCATATGCCCTAGTTTCTCATATTCATCCATGAAATCTGCATAAGCTGTCTTGAGTTCGGGGTGTCTGCTTAACCTCTTGACTAATGATTTTAGTCTGTTTAGTGCGTGTATTCTTGATTCTCCGAGGATGACATCTGGCTTAATGGGGAGCCTTACGATGAATCTACCTGTCATATCTCTTGAAACGGTGTCCGTGAACTGTCTTTCACATATTCTTTCTTCTGATGTGTAATGTTGAATCTCCGGAATTGCTTCTCGTTTCCAAAATTTCTCCATCTGATTTGATAATTGTTGATTGCTAATTTTCATGCATGTTGTTGATCCTTGTTTGTTCTCAAAAACTTCACCACCTATAATCCAGCCTAATCGGGTGTTTTGCAGAGCTGGTTGTCCTTCAGCTTCATTCTTGGGTGGACCTATGACTATTTTCCAATAAAGTCCTGCACCAATTAACATGTCGATGTCTCCAGGCTTGTTGAATGTGGGGTCTGCCAAGCGAATGTCCTTTGGAATAATAATCTTGTCCTTCTTGATCTCCAACTGTGGCAATCGTCCTGTTATAGTTGGCAAAACTAGAAATTCTGCTTTCACCTCAAATCCGTCATTCCTTGAAGCGAGGTGTACTCTCGTAATCCTTTTTGTTTCCACTTTGGAACAGTCTACTCCAATGATCTGTGTGTTTGTCTTGACATTCAGTAAACCAAGTTTCTTGTACAGACCTTCCTTTATTAGATTTGACTGAGATCACGGATCCAATAAGGCTCGGCATGTCATTCTTCTTCCGTGAACATCTTTCACATCAATTAAAGCTGTTGACAAAAGTATTTGTGATGTTATTCCTTTTGCCAAGCTCACATTGAGTGAAGCAGGTGAATGCTGAGATTCGACACACAGGTTTATGGGCACTTGATTTTCTTTAACATTTTGTTTCTGTTTGTCATCTTCTTCAGCATGTAAAAGTGTGTTGTGAAGAAGTCCACATTTCTTGCATTTTGATCCTCTGCAATTTCTTGCAATATGTCCTGGTTTCAAACAGTTATGACACTGTCCTTTTTACAAGTGATGAAAATCATTTTTCGTCCGTATTGAAAGTGTCATAAACTGTATATAGGATAATATCTTTTGTTTATTTCCACCTATTCAATACATTACAAGAAGTTGGCATTTATTTTAAAACATTATTCAGATGAGACATGTTTCGCCTCTCACTGTGAGGCATCTTCAGTCATTATCAAAAACCTTATAATGTTTTAAAATAAATGCCAACTTCTTGTAATGTATTGAATAGGTGGAAATAAACAAAAGATATTATCCTATATACAGTTTACTGTCCTTTTTCTCGAAGCAGTTTTCTTCTGTCTTCAACTGATCGTTTAATTAATTCTTCACATGTAAAAATGAGGTGACTTCCACCACACAGATTACAGCTTGCCTGAGACGTCGTCATAACTTTCTTGCTAGGTTGTCTGTCCTTCGGATTTGCCTTCGTGTTCAATGCCTTGGTTTTGTTATGATTTAAAAGCATGTATGATTGGGAATGCTCAGTTAAAAATTTCAAGAAATCATCCAATGTTGGCATCTTTTCTGGAGTGTTGCCTTTCACCCTTTCCTGCCAGTCTCTTTGCTCAATGAAATCCAGCTGCTTCTTTGCTAGATGAATAACCAATGTGTCCCAATATTGTACCGGTTGCTTCATTGCTTTTAATGAAGCCATGTGATTTTGAATATGAAATTGTAATTGCCTGAGTGATTCAGATTTGTTCTCTTTAAAAACTGTAGGAAACTTGAAAAGTTCATCTAGATGTGTCTCGATTATCATAATTTGATTATCATATGTATCTACAAGCAAGTTCCACGCACTTGTGTAGTTTTCTTCTGAAATGGTAAAACCTTGAATGACTTTGCGTGCCTCGCCCTGCAGAAGACCGATCAGATACTGATATTTTTGGACATTTGTTAGTTGAGTATCATTATGAATGGTTGACTCAAAACTGTTCTTAAAAAGCAACCATTTTGTGAATTCGCCGTTAAATTCCGGTAATTTAATTTCTGGTAATTTATGTATTCTTCTATTATGATGTTGTGGAACTTCCTGTTGATGAATGGCGTTGTTTACTGCCGTGTTCATTTGAGCTAGCAAATTATTTTGAACGGCATCTGCTTCATCTATTATCGTTTGCAGTTGTGTAACTGCGCGGAAATAAATAGATTCAAATAGCTCTCGCTCTCCCTCACATTCCTCTTCAAACTGTAGGGCAGCTATTTCATCAGTTATCTCTGTTTCCTCTATTTTCATTTGTACTTCTTCAAAAGAATTCCATAGCTCTTCACATTTTTTAATTCTAACCTCCGCCTCCGATTTTGACATGTCAGCTGTAATTGACTTTATTATTCTTGTTAACGTGCCCTTTACTCGACCACGCGATTGTTTCAATTTCGTTAGTTGCGACATATTGAAATTAAGGTTATGCTGTGTGAAAGTTCGAATGGATTGCGTGAAGGTTATGTGTAAGTGCAAAGGAATCGTGTTGGTGAATTGAGGTGATATGACAAAGGAATTTGGATCTTTTTTATTTATGATAACAGGAAGATCAATGGGCTTGAATTATTATTTTTTTCTTATTATTATGTTGATCACTGCATGTTTATGTTACGAAAACGTGCGCTGAGAGAAAGAGGCTAGAATCTAAGAGTACCGTATGTATAGCAAGGATGGTGTATATGTCAAAGAGACTCACGCTCTCACGGAGATTCTTGCCTTGAGCGGGTAAGAGAATGTAAAACTTGAAATCTTGTCTTTACTTCTTTGGATGTACCAAGTACGAAAACTCGAATCGTACTTGCCTGATTTATGCTGCAATCCGTTGAAGTTGTTGGCCTCAGCGGTCTGATCTTCGTTATGAACGAGAATGCAATATCCGTGAATGATTCCACGAATTCGAGATGTGTTGTATTTTTGCTCCGATGCTTGTTTTCACTTCTGGATTTCACTTTTCATGATCTTGCTTGTATTGAACATCTCAGGTTATTGAGAGCCGTGTTGTTGGGCGCCAATGTTTGTTTTTGATTTTGAAGTAAAGCAACTTGGTGCCTTCAATACTTTATTGCATTTGATATGTCTTAATGATGCGATATCACAACTTGATGACGGACATGACTGTTGCATGCGTAACCATTTTCAACAATACAAAATCATCTGACCAATTGGAAATAGGCTTAGAAAGTGCCAACTTCAATTAATGAAATAATTTTACAAAAATGAAAAATCTCTTCATAACAGAGGTACTATGTAATTCTTGAACAGATCCACTGAATCTTCTTTTTGGGCAGTCCATAACACCGTGCTGGATGGTTTGAGGCACATTATCACAGTCGCAGAATGGGTCTTCAGATTTTCCCCACTTGTGAAGCCAGAATTTACATCTTGCATGGTTTGTCCTGATTCTGTTTAGAGATGTCCATTCCCTTCTCGGTAAGCTGAAACCACGAGGAGCTCTACAAGGATGGTGAATTAAACACAGGTGGTCAGGATTTGAAGAGGTCCATTCTTCATGCCAGATCTCATCACCATCAAAATTTGTTTCCAGGAGCTTCTCGCCTAACTTCCATGATTTCTGGACTTTAATCTCTTCGATTTCTAAGGGTTGCAGTTTTGATGTAAGGGCAGTTGAGGATTACTGCGACATTTCTGCCATTCTCTTACAAGAGCCAGTTCTCTTCATATGTGACGGGGATGGATGTTGGATAAAACGGGTAACCCGTCTTCGAGCTCGTTCTATTTGCGGTGTTGCTCACAGGAGCAACTGCCGCCTTGGGCGCAACAGTCTTCTGGGAAGATGTTGCAATGGAAAATGACAAACCTGGCAGAGGCTGTGCTATCATGTTGAAGTCTAGTGTCTTGGCCGGTGCATTCAGAGAATTAAACTTACGGTGCGCTTCCTGGTAGGAAAGACCATCCAGGGTCTTGATCTCCTGGATCTTCTTCTCACTCAGATAGGTCGGACAGTTCCAATCCCAAGGAAAATGAAGACCAGAGCAGTTAGTGCACTTGTACAGAGGTGTGCACTCCTCTGCACCGTGAGCTACTTTCCCACATGTACCACACACAGACTGATTCGAACAACAAGATACCATGTGTCCGAATCTCTGGCATTGATAGCACCGCATAGGAGGCGGGATGTACGGCCTCACATCGCAACGATAGGTTGTTACCTTTACCTTCTCTGGCAACACTGACAATTTGAAGGAGACTATGAACGCACCCGTGGCAACATCTTCACCGTTGACTTTGCGCGTAATGCGCCAGACGTGTGTCACGCCACGGTGCTTCATGTCTTCCATCAATCACGGTGGAAAATAACTCCACGGACCAGATTCAAGGTTTTGTGCGCTATCACTTTGACGGGGATGTTGCCAAAGTGGTCGCACTTAAGCAACCGATCTGCTTGGAGCGCAGTGCTCGTCTTCAGAAGCAAACCGCCATTGTGCATTTTCTTAAGGTCCTCAAGTTCACCGTATACACCTTCAATGTGTCGACTGAAGAGAATTGATTTCACCAGCTTGAAATCGTGCCCATTGGTTCTGGTAGCCACCAGGAACCAAGGGAAGCTGGAACCCAGACTAATTTGCTGCGCTTGTTCCCAAGGGGTTGCCGCTCTTAGGGAATCAAAAGTTAAAGACTTGGGTCGCGAACTACCCGAGGTGGCAGGCGGAAGTGGTTTTGACGCCATGCCCGAAATCATCCCTCCGGAATGCCACCCACTCCGATCAGGGGTCTATGTAGCCGAACCAAGCAGCCAAGGCAATACTCACCTGGTCATAGTATTGTCCGGGGTCCGATGTTGGACGATACCTAATATGGGAGGACTGAGGCAATAAGCACAAGGACTCCCTTCCTCCAGTCACCAGCAATAGCATGTACCCAATAGCGTGTACAGAGCACTAAATATAAGTAAAAATAAATTGCCGGTCCCAAGCCCGGGGCCTCATTTTGCAAATGATGGGGAAGGAGGAGTAACGCCTCGTAAAAAAACCTGGGTCCATCTGGCTCTTAGGGTTACAGGTGAAACCTGGTCAACGGTCTCGAAGGCGGATGAAGAATTTATGTCCCAATGGCGGAGAGAGCGGAAGAACCTAGTGGAGTAAAGCACGAATAAAACATCATTTCGGACTAACAATCCGATCTTATCTTGGAATTAATTTCCTACCTTGTACAATGTACAATTTCAATTGCAGAATGGAAAGTCCGCTGAATGAAAGCACTACCCCAGGTGGTAGCTCGGAAGAGAAATCCACCATTGCATTATGCAATGCATCGGGACCTAGGGTTCTGGGGAGTCCCAACATCTGCAATAAGGGTGAGTCGGAGCATCCTTGGAATCCTTTCAGACTTAAATTTATGAGGAAATTCTTTGCAGTCACTCTTAATGTAAATTCCTTGCTAAAAACCGGCAAACAGAAAGAACTGGAAATTTTCTTAGATAGACATGAAATCCAGATCCTAGCAGCTCAAGAGACACGGTTTATGGATGAGAATGTAACTGAAAACAAAAATTATAGAATCTTTAAAGGTAAACCAACAATCAAAATTATGAACGGAATGCCACTACTAGGTACCGCCTTTTATGTCCATAAAGCAATAGTTGATAATGTTATGGAATTCAAATCTACTTCAGAAAGGTTATCTCTTCTCACACTTAAATGCAAGAAAAAAAAAATATACATTTGTTAACTGTCATGCACCAATAAATGAAGATAATAAAGAACCCAAGTAAAACTGAAGAATTCTGGAGTCTTCTAGATGATGAAATGTCAATAATTCCAAAATCAAATGTTATTATTCTACTAGGTGATTTTAATGCACAGATAGGCAAAGAAAAAGTTTTCAGCAAAACAATAGGGGCATATCCGGCACACAAAAGAACAAACAAAAATGGCATGAGACTAATTAATCTCTGTAAATCCTTTCACCTAAAATTAATGTCGACCTTCTTTAAGAAACTTCCAAGAAAGGCTAAAACATGGGTGTCCCCAAATCCGATGTTAGGTGAGTTTCAGTTGGACCATGTAGCTATTTCTCAAAAAAGTATTAAGGAAATTATGAATGTTAAAGTAATAAGAAGTGGGGAGTTTGACTCCGATCATTACCTCTCTAAAATTAAGCTAAAGCTTCTACCTCGCAGGAATCAAAGAAGGCCGAGAAAGTTAATGAAATACAACATAGATAGGCTCAACATTACACAAGCAACTATAGAAAAATTTCAGGAAGAAATTAAAATAACTCGGCATGGCAAATGGCCAGAATTATCTAAACAGATTAATAGTGCAGTGAAGAAAGTATTTGGATCAGTTAAAACTAAAAAGAAAGTATGGTGGAATAACGTATGTGAGGAAGCACTTATGGAAAGAACGAAAAAGTGGAAAAAATGGAAATGTTCCGGAAAGAATGAACACTATGAGCTATTGAAACAACAAAGAAAGGAAACAACAAGAATAATAAGGCAGGTTAAAAGATCTTTTGAAAAATCGCAGCTAGTAGAAATTGAGAATAATTTTGTAAGAAATAACTCCCGAAATTTCTATCAGACCTTTAAGAATAACCTGAAAGGTTATCATTCCCGGAGCATTTGCTTCAGAGATGCAAATGGTAATATTGGCCTTAACAATGCCAAGAATTGTGAGATTCTGGCAAAACACTTCGAACACCTGCTGAACTGGCCTGAACCAAATCATAAATTAGAATTTTCAGAAATTCAGAAAAATCTATAAGCTGATTCACCTCCAACAGCGGAAGACATAAAGGAAGCATTAAAAAATCTTAAAAATAACAAAGCTAGTGGGGAAGACTCCATAACAGCTGAACTTTTAAAATGGGCTGAACCAAAAATTATAGAAGATCTACAAATAATCTTTGAAGAAATTTGGGAAACAGAAAAGATCCCAGAGGATTGGAAAGTGGCTCTAATACACCCATTACACAACAAGGGTAACAAGCAAGATGTCAACAACTACAGAGGTATATCTCTCTTGCCAGTTGCTTACAAGATATTCTCAACAATACTACTAAATAGAGTAAAATCGACACTGGACAGTCAATTGGGTGAATATCAAGGTGGATTTAGAGAAGGAAGATCTTGCTCCGAAGAGGATTTTCAACCTGAAATCTATAATTCGACACAGATTAATAAACTCCAAAGACATAGTTGTAACATTTATTGACTTTAAAAAAGCTTTTGACTGTTGATAGGGAAACCCTAGATAAAGTAATCCGTGAATTTGGAGTTAAAACTAAACTGGCAAACCTAATTCGTGAAACACTTACAGACACTATCTCGAAAGTAAAATTTATGGGTGAAGTATCTCGACCTTTCAAAATAAATACAGGTGTCAGGCAGGGCGATGGTCTATCTCCACTCCTTTCCAATTGTGTCATGGAGAAAATTGTAAGAATTTGGAATGAAAAACTGAAAGAATCTAAAATATTGCCACTCATGCTGGGGAAGAAGAACAAAGGTGTTGCAATAAATTGCCTACCATTTGCAGATGACTTTGCCATACTTTCAGAAAGCCTTACAGATGCAGCAATGCAAGTCAATCTCCTTGAAAAGACAGGCAACATGACAGGCTTGAGAATCTCTGCCAAGAAAACAAAATTTTTGACGAATATAAAAAGTGCCCCGAAGTTTTTAGTAACGTATATTGGTCAAATAGAAAAGGTAAAGAAATTCAAATATTTGGGTGAGACTATTCAAGAAAATGGTTTAGAAAAATCTGCTATAGAGGAGAGGATACAAAAGATGGAAAGAGCATACGGTATAAATAAGAATACTTACAACAAAAAGTGCTTATCAAGAAAACTTAAAATAAAGCACTACAAAATAGTAGTGAAACCAGAATGCCTTTATGCCAGTGAATGTCTAGCACTGAACTACAAGCTTGATAAATTAGAAATATTAGCAAGAAGAATTATAAGGAAAATATTAGGTCCTCTAAGAATTGCAGAGTTTTGGAAATTAAGAGGTAACAATGAAATTTACCAGAATGTAGAAAACATATCAGAAACAATAAGAAAAAGGAGATTGCTACTTCTTGGACACATTTACAGAATGGCTGACAATAGACTAAACGAATCTTCAGGTACCTTTGGGGAAAGAAATCAACTACCACCTGGATTCAAGAAGTCAAGAAAGACCTGGAAAGGAACAACATTCGAGAAGAATTATTGGAAAGAAAGATTTTTAGGACCGGGCGAGTTGGCCGTGCGCGTAGAGGCACGCAGCTGTGAGCTTGCATCCGGGAGATAGTAGGTTCGAATCCCACTATCGGCAGCCCTGAAGATGTTTTTCCGTGGTTTCCCATTTTCACACCAGGCAAATGCTGGGGCTGCACCTTAATTAAGGCCACGGCCGCTTCCTTCCAACTCCTAGCCCTTTCCTACCCCATCCTCGCCATAAGACCTATCTGTGTCGGTGCGACGTAAAGCCCCTAGCAAAAAAAAAAAAAAGATTTTTAGGAAGAAAGTCTTACAAATGGAAGGATTCCAAGGGAGGAAGGAAAAGAAAACAGGCACAAAGTGAAAAGAAGACAGGAAAAAGAAACACAGTGAAACAATGAAAGAAGACTGGAAGAAAAGGAAAGAACAACTAAGGAGGAACAATTGAAATTGTAACGTGGTCCTTATAAGACCGGAACGCAAGAAGAAGAAAAATAATAATATGTCCTTTCGGCATTTGGTTGTGCGGGGACCTGTGTTGTTAGGCAGATACTACTGCCTAGGTACACGACACTCCCACACGCTGCTTCCTGGGTGGTCACTGGGACAGGCTTTCGAGCGTAGTCGCACACGTAGGTGCTCCATCGCCGGGCAGCACGCACATCAAAATTTTGGAATAGTCCACAACTGACCCTCGGAAAAACAATAAAAAATAAAGAGGGAACCATGGCCTTCTACGAGAGGCAGGGATTACCTGCGTATGTATTCAGCCTCTCCCACCCACAGGAGGTCCGACACATTATACCAACTAAGTTTTACAATATTTAAAATTCTTCCACCGTTTTGATACCTTTTTATGCCTTTTGGCAAATTTTTTATTTGTCAGCAGTACATGTTTCGTTCCTTATTTAGGAACATCAGCTGTTATTGTAGCTTAGGTGAATTGCTAAGATTTTAAACACGTTAATTTGCAGGTACATTGATTCACTTAAAAACTACTAAAAATACCAATTAAATTAAATTATATTAAAAACAATGTAGGGGTTAGTGTGTTAATGATATGAGAACGGATGATTACATAATTGGTCAGCTTAAAAACTATGTCTATTCATTTGAATAGTTGTTAAAAATTTCATTTTGTTACATTAAAATGTCTGTTTGCGGTTAAAAGTTTTAAAAAATGTTTGACTTCGTAACACTGTTCAAATTATTGGATGTTTTATCTTCTGTTCCTTCCAGGTAAGTTGTTATATATTATGAGTTTGCTTATGGTGCCTTTGATTGAGTCTAATGTGGAACTTTGAAGCTCATTGCTGATCAGTTTTTGTGAAGGGAGCTTCGTTCAATTTCTGAAATGGAATAAAATAAGGAAATGGGAATTTGTTTAAAAAACATGTGTCTTTACGTAATAACTAAATGTATAAAAAAAAAGTTCTTTACCTTGCTATTGTTAGACTCCAATTCTACTGTGACCCTGGAGGGATGTTTGTTGCTGCTTTGCGTCTTGTATAGTAATGGTGTGTGCGTTCCGTTGTACGCTCCTCCTTACGGGGAGGCAAGGTTGCGGAGAGGGGAGGGGGCGTGTCGGTTACTGTCACGGCATCAACTTTAGGAGGTCTAGGGAGAGGGGGTGTACAAAATGGCGGAGTTTCGGTCTTATTTATCCTTTTACTATTTGTATTGCGTCTTTTGCCTAAAATTTCAGGACTTGATAGTGTCCCTTCAAATATAGGGTTTCTAATGTCAATAGTTTCATTCAGGTTATTGTCCTGATTGCTTTTTTGTTCTAAATAAATGTATAGATTTTCTAATGTATTTAGAAGAGCTCCTTTGTTTATTTTATGCAATATAGTTAAATCCATCTCTATGGTTGTGAATTGATGTCCGGTTGAACTCATGTGTTGGCCCATCGCGGAATTTTTTTTATGTTTTTCAGCGTTGACATGCTCTTGGTATCTTACAGTAAAACTGTGCCCTGTTTTTTTTACATTGGTGAACTTCAATTTATAAACTCCTGATTCAGAATGTTTGTTTTTTCCTAAGGAATTAACACTATTGTAATTAAATAATTTATGCTTTGTGTTATTGCTGGTTGAATATGCGATCTGATAATTATATTTTCTAAACAAATTGGTTACTGTGTATAAATTAGGGTTATTAAACGTGAACTTGGCGTATTTGTCTTTCTTTTTTGTTTCGGGTTTTAGGTTAGTTTGTAATTTCTGTTTGAATTTACCGATTATTTTGTTTATTATTTTTAGTTCAAAACCGTTGTATTGGGCTTGTTTGCAAATAAAGAGCAGTTCTTTTTCTCTTTCTGTGTGTGTAAGGGGTATATTAAACGCTCTATATATGTAACTGTAATAAGCTGGCCTTTTTTGCGATTCTGGGTGCAATGAGTAGTTCTTTATTGTAATGGGAGTAAAAGTGGGTTTTCTGTGTATCTTGAAGACAAACTCTTCCTTTTTCCGTGTTACATTTATGTCTAAAAAGTTAATGGAGCTTTCTTTTTCTTTCTCTAATGTAAACTTTATTCTGGAATCAAGTGTATTTAATTTATTGAGGATATCGTCACTGTTATTCTCTCTTCGATCTATTACGGCAAAAGTGTCGTCCACAAAGCGTATCCATAAATTGAGACCTTCTATTTGTCCTATTATTTTGGTATGTTCGAGGTAATCAAGATAAATATCGGCTAAAATGCCCGAAGCGGGAGCACCCATTGGGAGGCCTTCTTGTCTATATATTTTATTACTGAAAGTGAAGTAATTGTGTTTAGTAACAAATTTAAGTATATTAGTGAAATCTTCTACTTCTGGTATGCCGAGTTGTTTACGTTCTATAAGATTCTCCCTGATAATTTTTATTGCTTCATCCACTGGAATATTTGTATACGTGTCCTTGATATCAAAGGAACATGTTACTTGATGTGGTGTTAATTTAAAGTTTTTGAGTACTTTGCAAAAGTCGACTGAATTTTTTATTGGTGTCTTGTTGTGAAAAACGTAATGTTTGGTTAGGAATGTATGTACGTATTGCGATGTTTTATAAGTAGGGCTGTTACGGTTGCGTTTCTTAATAGTTTTTTTAACTCTTTATGAGTTTTAGTTGTAGGGTCTCGATCTATTTCCGAAAAAGAGCTATTATTGAAGAAAGTTTTTTTTTTTTTTTATATATTCCTCCTTATATAAAACTACTGTTGTCCCTCCCTTGTCCGCGTTGGTAATTACTATTTCCTCTTGTTTTATTTTATGTGATAAACTTGAAGTAGGTTTATTTCTGTTATGGGAAACTATTAAGCCTTTTACTAGGTTCGGAATTTTCTTTTTTCTTTTTTTCTTTTTTTTTTTTTTTGCTAGTGGCTTTATGTCGCACCGACACAGACAGGTTTTATGGCGACGATGGGATAGGAAAGGCCTAGGAGTTGGAAGGAAGCGGCCGTGGCCTTAATTAAGGTACAGCCCCAATATTTGCCTGGTGTGAAAATGGGAAACCATGGAAAACCATCTTCAGGGCTGCCGATAGTGGGATTCGAACCTACTATCTCCCGGATGCAAGCTCACAATTTTCTTTTTTACCTCGTGCCTGACGTCATTCTGAACTTCGTTAGGGAGTTTTTTGTATAGCTGTTTCTACTTCTGCAATGGTAGTTATAAGCTCTTTTTCTTTGTTTCTACCTATCCAATTGAAATTAGGGCCTTTACTTAGGGTTTTCATTTCCTCCTCAGTGAGATTAACCTTAGAAATATTCTTAACGGGCAACCAGAAGTAGAAGATTTCATTAATATACTTAAATTCGTTACTAAACACAATTACTTCACTTTCAATAATAAAATATATAGACAAGAAGGCCTCCCAATGGGTGCTCCCGCTTCGGGCATTTTAGCCAATATTTATCTTGATTACCTTGAACGTACCAAAATAATAGGACAAATAGAAGGTCTCAATTTATGGATACGCTTTGTGGACGACACTTTTGCCGTAATAGATCGAAGAGAGAATAACAGTGACGATATCCTCAATAAATTAAATACACTTGATTCCAGAATAAAGTTTACATTAGAGAAAGAAAAAGAAAGCTCCATTAACTTTTTAGACATAAATGTAACACGAAAAAAGGAAGAGTTTGTCTTCAAGATACACAGAAAACCCACTTTTACTCCCATTACAATAAAGAACTACTCATTGCACCCAGAATCGCAAAAAAGGCCAGCTTATTACAGTTACATATATAGAGCGTTTAATATACCCCTTACACACACAGAAAGAGAAAAAGAACTGCTCTTTATTCGCAAACAAGCCCAATACAATGGTTTTGAACCAAAAATAATAAACAAAATAATCGGTAAATTCAAACAGAAATAACAAACTAACCTAAAACCCGAAACAAAAAAGAAAGACAAATACGCCAAGTCCACGTTTAATAACCCTAATTTATACACAGTAACCAATTTGTTTAGAAAATATAATTATCAGATCGCATATTCAACCAGCAATAACACAAAGCATAAATTATTTAATTACAATAGTGTTAATTCCTTAGGAAAAAACAAACATTCTGAATCAGGAGTTTATAAATTGAAGTTCACCAATGTAAAAAAAAACAGGGCACAGTTTTACTGTAAGATACCAAGAGCATGTCAACGCTGAAAGACAAAAAAATTTCCGCGATGGGCCAACACATGAGTTCAACCGGACATCAATTCACAACCATAGAGAAAGATTTAACTATATTGCATAAAATAAACAAAGGAGCTCTTCTAAATACATTAGAAAATCTATACATTTATTTAGAACAAAAAAGCAATCAGGACAATAACCTGAATGAAACTATTGACATTAGAAACCCTATATTTGAAGGGACACTATCAAGTCCTGAAATTTTAGGCAAAAGACGCAATACAAATAGTAAAAGGATAAATAAGACCGAAACTCCACCATTTTGTACACCCCCTCTCCCTAGACCTCCTAAAGTTGATGCCGTGACAGTAACCGACACGCCCCCTCCCCTCTCCGCAACCTTGCCTCCCCGTAAGGAGGAGCGTACAACGGAACGCACACACCATTACTATACAAGACGCAAAGCAGCAACAAACATCCCTCCAGGGTCACAGTAGAATTGGAGTCTAACAATAGCAAGGTAAAGAACTTTTTTTTATACATTTAGTTATTACGTAAAGACACATGTTTTTTAAACAAATTCCCATTTCCTTATTTTATTTCATTTCAGAAATTGAAACGAAGCTCCCTTCACAAAAACTGATCAGCAATGAGCTTCAAAGTTCCACATTAGACTCAATCAAAGGCACCATAAGCAAACTCATAATATATAACAACTTACCTGGAAGGAACAGAAGATAAAACATCCAATAATTTGAACAGTGTTACGAAGTCAAACATTTTTTAAAACTTTTAACCGCAAACAGACATTTTAATGTAACAAAATGAAATTTTTAACAACTATTCAAATGAATAGACATAGTTTTTAAGCTGACCAACTATGTAATAATTCGTTCTCATATCATTAACACACTAACCCCTACATTGTTTTTAATATAATTTAATTTAATTGGTATTTTTAGTAGTTTTTAAGTGAATCAATGTGTCTGCAAATTAACGTGTTTAAAATCTTAGCAATTCACCTAAGCTACAATAACAGCTGAGGATGTTCCTAAATAAGGAACGAAACATGTACTGCTAACAAATAAAAAATTTGCCAAAAGGCATAAAAAGGTATCAAAACGGTGGAAGAATTTTAAATATTGTAAAACTTAGTGATTCAATTTTGATACAGAAAATGAAGTTGATTACTTGCAACATTATACCAAACCACAATCCATATCCGTGCCTAGGTCGTCCCTTACGACAGGCATGGGATACCGCGGGTGTATTCTACATGTGCGTCCCCCACCCGGAGGGGATAGTGTGTTTGGTCCGGGAGAGGTATTTTTTTCCCTCAAGTCCGCCGGCAAGCCGGTTAGGAGCCCCTATCTGCCACATGGGAGTATCACCTCTTCCCCTGCTATGCCAGCGCAGTAGGTTCATGGAAAACTGCCAATGAAGATCAAATTTTTTAATAGTTGCACTCTCGAAAGGTTTGAAAAGAAAAATTTCATAATGTTCCGTATTGAACTGTATCACAATTAAATTGAAATAAGAAATAAAATGGTTCAACCTATTCAATACAAGTAAATAAGAAATATAGTGTTGCATTCTTATCAGATTAAAAGCGGTACCGGTTTCGACCACCAATCTGGGTCATCATCAGCCGATTAAAACTACAACAAGAAATTAAAGGATAAGTCTTTCAAAAGCAGTTGAAGAGGAAGACAATAAGGATTAGCACCACGTTAACACAAGACAAAACCAAACCCACTGCATTTTCTAATTTTACTTTCACTCAAGATGCTTATAAAATAACCAATGTTCTTAAAAAACATAACATGAAAATTTCTTTTAGAAGCAATAACTGAAATCTTGATATATTACACAACTCTAAATCACTAAATAAATCTAATGCTTTTTCTAAATCTGGAGTATACAGATCGAAATGTAACAACTGTAGCTCCTCGTACGTTGGACAGACTGGACACAACTTTAATATCAGATACTCCGAACATATCAACGCCATTAAATACAACAGATTCTCTGCTATAGGACAACACATACAAGACTCCAAGCATAATTTCACCAATATTGAAAAAGACATAAAATTACTTAAAATTATTAACAAAGGCCCCCTTCTAAACACTACTGAAAATTGTTTTATTCACCTTGACCAATACTTCAACCCTAATTTCAATTTAAACGATATTTCTGAAACACCCAATATTCTTTTCCACTTCCTAATTCTTCTTCTCAAAAATGCTAAATTTCTAAACCCAAATTCAATTTTCCATGCCTTACACAGTTCCTACCAACGTTTTGTACCTCCAATAACCCATCCTCCTAATACACCCGAAACTACCCCTCATTTACTTCCTTATCCTATCCTTTCCCATCTTCTTTTAACTTCCAGTTCTTTTAATCTTCCCTTATCTACTAATCCTCCTCCTTTATTACCTTATCCATCTTCTCTTTTCACCTCTCCTCTTGAAAAATATATATATTTTCCTAATTGAACAGTACACCATATTATCACCTACAGTTCAGATTATTACAACATTCCAATTTACCTTACTCATACCTTACGCTACCTTAAGCTACCTTAAGTATGACCCGAATTTTTATCTTCAAGAAATAACATGCTATGCATCATTTGTTTCCAATATTGCACTTTTTACCATTTTTCTCATAATTGTTTCTTACGTCAACTGTTCTGCATCTCTTAAGAATCTACAAGATCCTACTAATATTGATACACACATCAATTATATTAAATTGTAGTATATATATTTCTGCGACTGAAGCATGAAAAGCCTTGATCATTAAGCTATTCACCGAGTTTCATCGGCATTTCGAAGCACAGTGCCGGACATTCATTAGGTCTATGTTGCGCTGATCTTCAGGAGCTAGCATCTCACTTTAATTAAACGACTTGTCTTCGACTTCTACACATTTTTGTGACTTCGCGCCTGACAGTGTAACATATGAATAGTAACACAGTAAAGGTTTCCACCTATTCAGTACTAATATGTATTTACAATGTTATAAATTACATGGAACTAGTTTCGAGCCACCTAGGGGTCATCATCAGCCATATTAAAGCATACATATGTTTTTGTCGAATCCTAAAACATGTTATTTTTAACTGTAATAACCATATGGATTTCTTCACTTTTGACAATGTTATATATCAACAAGATGGTTTGGCAATGGGGTCACCGGCCTCAGGCATCTTGGCAGAAATATACCTGGACTTCCTCGAACACACCAAAATTTACAATGAATTTGGAAACATTCTCTTTTGGGCCAGATATGTTGACGATGTCTTCGTAATCATGAATGAGCAATCAATTAATGCCTCCACCACCCTCTTAAAACTCAACACTATTGATTCTCATATCAAATTCACCTAGAATCCGAATCAAATCAAAAAATCAACTTCCTAGATTTAACTATCACTAGAAACTCAGATTCTTTCAGTTATAAAATATTCAGAAAACCTACTCAAACAGCCTCCACCATTCGCCAAGATTCAGTGCACCCCCAGTCCCACAAACGAGCCACATACAACAACCTAGTTCACCGAGCCTTCAGCATACCTATGTCCAATAAAGATCTAAAGAACGAACTTAACACAATTCGCAGAATTGCAAAATACAACGGCTTCAGCAATCATTTTATAGAAAGGATAATCAATAAACACAAACATCGCCCTAAAACTACCCTCAAAAAAGAAGTGACTAAACCTCTAACATTTTCCACCTTCACGTTCAACAATGATATCTACAAGTTAACCGATATCTTCAAGAAACAAGGCGTTAAAATAGCCTTCAAAACCAACAATAAGAACATGAACGTCTTACACAATACTTCACACATCAACAAGACCAGCAGTTTTTTAAAATCAGGAGTTTACAGGATCAAATGTAACACCTGTGAAAAATCCTACATCGGACAAACCGGTAGAAACTTCAATACCAGATACCACGAACACACTAATGCAATAAAATACAACAGGTTTTCAGCCATCGGCCAACACATGCATGATTATAACCATAATTTCACCAATATCGAACAGGACATGGACATCCTCGAATTAGCAAACAAAGGCCCTTTACTCAATATAATGGAAAATTACTACATACACCTAGACCAATACTTCAACGCCAGTCACAATCTCAATGAAATCTCAGAGAAACCCAACATACTCTTCGATCTATTCATCACTTTCCTCAGAAACAATAATGCAGCCAACCAAAACTCAATCCTAAGTCTAACCAAAGGTACTTTTCCGAGACAATTACCCTTTCTCCCGCACCCTTCAGCCCCGCCTTAAAAGCTCCCCACCCCGACTTCACCCCAAGCCACCCCCCACTCTTCCTAACCCGCACGCGCCTGCCCTCCTCTCTGCCCACACTTCTCTCCCCGCCACCAATCGCACACCATCAGCTATACTACACACACCGCAGCGCGAGGTAAGCGTCCTTTCACTTTATGTTAACCTTTTCCTATCTCCATTTTTTGTTTTTACCGACTTTCTCCATTTAAACAGGTCCAATTTGGTTTCCGCTAAGAACTGAGAATTAATACATCCATGCGCAGTATCCACCTTCTTCTTAACCAGAAATTCAAAAATAACTTCACGTCCAACAATCAACAACGCAACCGATCAACACAGCTTTAATACACCAAATGCCTAATTTCTCCGCTTAAGTGATCAGTGTCAAGCCGACTCGACATCAAAAGAGTATCACTCTTTACTCTCCAGACTTTGTATATACTTGTATATATGTTTATATGTGTTATTTTACATTGATTCTTTAGTACGAGGACTACTGACATCCACGAGGTTATATTTTTACAACTCTAAGCACCCCACTTGTACTTTGTTCCAAACTTGTTTGTATATATATTATTATTTACTACTCACCTGTACCATACTAACATTTCTCATCTCATTACCACACTTCACTTTATAAATTATTACAGTTAAAAATAACAAGTTTTAGGATTCGACAAAAACTTATGTATGCTTTAATATGGCTGATGATGACCCCTAGGTGGGTCGAAACTAGTTCCATGTAATTTATAATATTGTAAATACATATTAGTACTGAATAGGTGGAAACCTTTACTGTGTTACTATTCATATGTTATTCTCAGTTCAGTACGGACCAACAACATGAAATTCATAACCCTGACAGTGTATGCAGGCTGTTGACCTCTCGTCGTAAACATTTTGAAGCACAGTGCCAAACATTGCTTGCGCCGTGCTTCATATAAGCACTTGTCTTGGATTTAAAATCACACAGTGCTAATCCTTATTGCCTTATATTGCCTCTTCAACTGCTTTTGAAAGACTTATCCTTTAATTTCTTGTCTCCCTATGCACTGTTTTTGTATTTTTAATCGGCTGATGATGACCCAGATTGGTGGTCAAAACCGGTACCACTTTTAATCTAATAAGAATGTAACACTACATTTCTTATTTACTTGTATTGAATAGGTTGAACCATTTTATTTCTTATTTCAATTAAATTGAGGTTTGACCTTCTCAATTTTAGCGGTCCCGTTCTCAATGATCATGTCCAATGTTGGTTAGGTGTGTTTGCCTTATTTTTAAATAGTCAGGAGGGCAGCGAAAAATTGAGAAGCTTTGTTAGAGAAGATAACAGATGCCAGGTAAAATGTATGTTTTTCTTTTTTTTTGCAAGCTGCTTTTCGTCCCACCGACACACATAGGTCTTATGGCGACAATGGGAGAGGAAAAGGCTAGAAGTACAAAGGAAGTGGCCGTGGTCTTATTTAAGGTACAGCCCCAGTATTTGTCTGGTGTAAAAATGGGCCACAGAAAACCATCTTCAGGGCTGCCGACTGTGGAGTTCGGACCCACTATCTCCCAAATACTGGATACTGGCCGCACTTAAGCGACTGCAGCTATCAAGCTCGGTAAATATATGTGATACATAGTGGAAACCGCCAATGAAGTTCAAATCTGTAATGGAAAAAAAAAGAGGTGGTATGAGAAACTTGGGCTAATACGTGAAAAATAAGTGTGAAAAAAACTTTTAAACTTATAAGTAGTTGTCCTCTCGAAACAGCCTGACCTTCTCAAATTTAATGGTCCCGTTCTTACTGATCGTGTCTATTGACGGTTCAGCTGTGTTTGCGAGGATGGGAGGACTGAAAGGGAAGGAGTGAGGGGGGAAGAGGACGGGGGTGCACGGCTGGTGGGGAGAGGGGGATAGAGGAAGCGGTAGAGAGTTGGAGAGATGGAAGCGGGGTTTGTTTTTATTATAGAAGTTCTGACAAATATATGGAAATGTTTCAAGCAGAATTTTCTTTTTACCATTGATTTCATTTAAATCATGAGAGGGGTTCATAAACTGATCTATATCAACGTGGATGCTCTCGAGAACTTTGAGCAAGGTGCGTTTTTGCTTATAATGCAAGGATCTCAAGATCTTTATCTATTGATGTGTTATGATGCTCACTCAAAGACGAAAAACGATTATGTTTGAGTGTTGCGATGTTCGGCGTATCTTATGACAAAATTGCAGTCTGTTTGACTGACATCGCTGGAATTACGGGATTGGCATTCTAATATGTAAACTCCGGAGTTCAAGTATCTAATATTATTGCTATTTAGAGCATATTGTCGTTGCCGGGACAAAACCCCGTATGTGATAATATTTTTTGAGATAACTGACCTGCAGCACATACATTATGAAGAGCGATAATGCCTCGACAATATTCACGCAATATTGCACCTCAGATGACAGAACCTTTCCGGCCAAAGTTTCACATAGGAGGTTTTGTCCCGGCAGCGACGATATGCCATTATAACGAATGCCAGTTTAACAAAACGTTCAGATTAGCAAAATTATTTTTAGGCCCTTTCCCTTTTCCCTATTTAATGTATGTTAAAATATTTCATTGTAACAAATTTCGAACTTTCAGTATAATGAATTAAAATGTAGCCTTTTTGCTTATATCATTATTTCATGCACATATATATATCCTAATTTTCCTCTCATTTAATATATACAGTGCTAAGTTTTTTTGTGTGTGTAAATTCATGTTGAAATAACGTAGATTCTTCAACAGGTTTAGCAATGGGCGAGTTCTTAAGAACTGACTTATTTCAGTATAACAAAATTTCACTATAACACAGTAAATTCTGAGGTCCCCAAAATTTTGTTATACTGAAATTTTACTGTATACATTTTCCAGTTTGCTAACGTTTTGCCCCAGTTTGCCAATTTGGACTCATCAGTTGATAACTACCACACCTAGGAAGACGCATGGCTAGTGAATACAGTGGAGACCGCTGCATAGCTACTTGGAGCCACAGGCAGTGCCAATGCACTAGGAGAGACCTGATGCCTGCTAAGCCATCAGATGAACATTTTGTTTGAAGTTTAAAAAAATCTGGCTCTGTCCTTGCTCTGTGGCTTTAGATTATCATTATTATTATTATTATTATTTATTCGCATTTATGCGGACACCATTAGGATGTTTGTACTGTATGCCCTCCTTTTAATATGTTATTGTTGCGGCCTCCATTACAGTTGGTCATTATCACTGCCCTGGTCATCCCGTTGTTATTACTGTCTGTAACTGGTCAAGGATTGATGCGGAGATGTGGTGGTTATTGAGAGCGGAGCATCACGGGATGCGGCTTTGTTGTGGTGGAGTTAGTTTTTTGTTGTGTGGTTGACAGGCGTATGTAGGGAAAATTAGTGTGAATGTTTTTTGGGCATTCATAATTGTATAAGCACACATTTGGTGCTAGATACTACTACCACCTGAGATTATGTTCCAGGCCTAGCTACATGACAAACTATGTAAACTTTCAGTATAATTGTTTGTGATTCAATGGGTTTTATGCTTTGTTTCATTTTTTTTCTTTTACATCGCACCAACACAGATAGGTCTTATGGCGACGATGGAAGCGGTCGTGGTCTTAAGGTACAGCCCCAGCATTTACCTAGTGTAAAAATGGGAAACCATGGAACACCATCTTCAGGGTTGCCGACAGTGGGGTTTGAACCCACTATCCCCCGGGTGCAAGCTCACAGCTGCGCCCCCCTAATCGCAGAGCCGTTTCGCCTTGTGTTCCTTTACATTATGTTTTATTCCATGACTAAATTGCTTTCGCTAGCTTAGAATCTTTCGGTAGAAAAGAGAGTCCAGATCACGGCTTGTTCAAGGCCATTTTTGGTCCTCCTTTTCCTTTGGTTCAATACAGTGTCGCTCCGGGCTCGGCTACGATGTTATGCCTCGCCCTTTCCGTAGGTACAGGTTTCTTGATTGTTGTTTAGTATTAAAAACTTCATTTTTTGTCCGTATTGACTCAAGATTTTACAATGCTTAGTAAAGCTAAAGGTTCCACCTATTCAATACGTTATCGTAATGGTCTATTTAGAACATCACATATTTATTTAACTTATCATAAAATACATCTTTGGGACCGGTTTCGGCAATCCACTATGCCATCATCAGCCATTGAGTTTTTTATAGCAAGGAACATTCAAAATTTAAAAATATGCAATAGCAAGTCCTATTCTTACATGAAAAACATTAAAAATATAGCTAAATAGTTGTTCCTCACTCTCTCTGCACGCTGTTACATTCAACCTGAGGTCCGTACTGGTTCGAGATTAACATTATTTACGGCCCATTTCCATCTGGCACATAAAATAATATTCAAGATCTTAACCATAGTTTCGGCCTCAGCCACACAGTTATTTACATTGGAAAATACTAGAAGCAAGGTTCAATACTCAAACAAGAAAAAACACATCAGAATCTGCTACTTCTTACATAGTCAAACAGACTGTTGTGTCAATAAGTTTTAAGGAAGAAGAACCTGTATTTATTATCTAAAACAGTACAAGTCGCATATTATGAGGAACTAAGAAACTGTGTTTAAAAAATGACAGAGGTTTTTATAGAAACATTCATCAATTTTATAGAAAATTTCCTGTGTATCAACTATATCAAACCATAGTCTTTTTAAGCACCTAAAAAACAATTCTAGACGCACCAAATAATACTATATTTTTTAACAAGACATGTTACTTGTATAACATAACAAAGGGTTAATACTAACTAGCCAAGTTTTAATATTTTTCATGTAAAATAGGACTTGTTGTTTTAAAACTGTGGTTTAAATGGCAAAAGTAGATTCTTTTATCAATTTTACATGATTCTATTGTACATAAGGTATACCAAATCATAGACTTTGCCAATTATATATAAAAAATAATTTTAGATGCACTAAATAATATTGTATTTTTCAAAAAAGACATGTTATTTGTATAGTACAATGGGCCTATGCTATTTAGCTATATTTTTAATGTTTTTCATGTAAGAATAGGACTTGCTATTGCATATTTTTAAATTTTGAATGTTCCTTGCTATAAAAAACTCAATGGCTGATAATGGCATAGTGGATTGCCGAAACCGGTCCCAAAGATGTATTTTATGATAAGTTAAATATGTGATGTTCTAAATAGACCATTACGATAACGTATTGAATAGGTGGAATCTTTAGCTTTACTAAGCATTGTAAAATTCTTGATTGTTGGGTTTGTGTCGGTTAAAGTCACTAATGCAGGCCCCTAAACACGTAGCCAAATTGCTCCGAGTTAATGTGTAGCAATGTATAAAGATAGATATAAAAATTATAATTTGAATTCATGATGCACTTCCAGATACTCTGGAAACTTAATTTTAAGTATGAGAGAATTTTATAGCCCCGATGATACTGAAAGAAATTCCTGAAGGAGGACAAGTTGAACTGGGTGCAACATTGGGACACAGTAACAAAACGACTAAGTATGGAGTGCTGAAAACTGAGGGATATGAAAGTTAGACTGCAGTTAGACCATCCTATATGTAGAACAGGCAGAGATATTCTCCCTCTCCAAAATAAACTTACTTCTTTCTAGCTGCTATTAACTCCTTGCCAGTGAACTACCAACAGACATTCTCTTCTTTCTAGCTACCATTAACTCCTAGGAAGAGATATTATCTCTCCCCAAGATCAACTTACTCTTTTTAGCCACTGTTAACTCATTGCCAGTGGACTAGGAAGAGATATTATCTCTCCCCAAGATCAACTTACTCTTTTTAGCCACTGTTAACTCATTGCCAGTGGACTACGAAGAGATATTATCTCTCCCCAAGATCAACTTACTCTTTTTAGCCACTGTTAACTCATTGCCAGTGGACTAGGAAGAGATATTATCTCTCCTCAAGATTAACTTACTCTTTTTAGCTACTGTTAACTCATTGCCAGTGGACTAGGAAGAGATATTATCACTCCCCAACTCTTTTTTAGCCGCTAAAGGATATTCTCCCTTACACAAGATCAACGTTTTAGGCACTGTTAACTCTTTGCCAGCGAACTAGCAAGGGATATTCTCCCTTAGACGAGAGCAACTTACTTCTTTTTAGCTGCCGTTAACTCTTTCCCCGACTTTATCCTGATCCGCTCTCTCTCCAAAGCCTCTACCTTCTCCTTCTCTTCTCGCTCCATCCTCTTCTGTTTCATCTTCTCCTCTAACTTCCTCAGTTGTTCTCTCTTCTCTTCTTCTGACAGAGGTTTCTTCTCTTCTGTTGATTCACTAAAGTTGACATGACCCGATTTGGCTGCATGAAATTCTATTTCTAGTTGTGATTTGAACAACTTGCCACAGCTGCAACAGACAGATGTCCATAAGTATTAACACAACTCTACATCAGTTTTTGAAGAATGACCCAAAAATGTTACCATTTTTATGAAAATCTCATGCAACAAATAATGAAAGAATATTGGTGTAACCAAGTTCAAAACCATCTACACTAGATCTTAAAAAGTTACTACATACAAATATTATGAGATCTCAGTATTTAACTTGGAAGGAAAACTCACATGAGCTAGCAGGTTTTTTTTTTTTTTTTGTCACATATACCTCCAAACCATAACTTCATCATTCCCCAATTTATTTTTTGGCTTACCTTACCCCGTATGCAGACATGCCAACTTTCAAAAGTAAAAATCAGGAGAAATTTGGCAGTGAATCGCAATGTATTACGACATCACTGATAGAAGAGCATGTACTAATTCATTATAATTCAATACATTAACAATTCTATTTGGCCTACATATATATATTTTTAATTATTTATATGTATGTATGTATGTTGGGTAATCAGCCCGAAGGCTGGTTTGATCCTCTGCAGCTTCGCCAACAGCTGTCATAAATAGCCTAGGCAAGAGGCGTACTAGGGAAACGAGGAGTGAGGTAGTTTCCCGTTGCTTTCCTCACCGAGCCAGCAGTTGCTCTTACATATCAGTCTGCCAAGCCCACTGAAATGTATGCACCAACTGACCCTATATTTTCACACCATTCATAACAGGGACTGGCTGCATAAGGAATGGTATTACTAGCATCACTCATACCTCAGTCACTTTCATATTGTCAAAGCCAAGGATGAGACTGTGACAGGTCAATGAAAGTAACAAATTTGATATAGCCCATACCAGAAGACATAGTGCACTGTAAACACTACATCTCGCCAGCAAAGGCATATTATTTATATATGAATACTAAATACTGGACATATCTGAAATTTAGGAATATGTGACTTCTCACCCTTCAACATACTGATCACATTATGACTAACTGCTGTTTAACACACCCATAGCTGACTTAGCCCTCTTCAGAAACTCGGAACTAAATTTTTGCTCAAAGCACTTGCCTTGCTGAGTGATTTTAAGGTTAAAAGTTTCTCCAAAGTTTGTTCAGATAGCAAGGATCTGAACTGTGTTTTTGTCTTTGTGACTCTGCTAAAAATCCTTTCACATTCTGCAGTGCTATGTGGAATTTATAAAATAGCAAGCATCACCTTAGAGAGTCTGTCATATTTAAGTACATCATTAACTGATTTAATCTGAGCTACCAATGCCCACTTAACATCAATTCTTCCTTTTGCCAGGTCTGTTTCTTCGAGCTGAAAGGTACAGAACTGGGAGTGCAGAATATCAGTTTATTTATCTAAATGTTGTGTTTCACTAGTCAGAATGTTCGGAAAGTTGTTAATGAAAAATCTAAGGCTAGAAAATGATGCCTTACTTATAGCAGAAATATTTGCAACTTCTGCATTAATTAAAACATCTTTGAAGGGAAATTTGTGTACCATGTAGTCACACGATGAAGAGGAACACTTTCTAACAGACTTAAAGAATATGTACTTTTCCTCAGAGTTCAAAGTGTTCACTAAAACCAACCCAGAGTTCCCTATCATCAAATCACTATCATCCTTTTGATTTGCTCGAGTATGATAATCTACATCAAGGAGAGAGGAGGAGCTTTTAATAATGTCTGGTTTCACAAACCTTGCCATCACATTCTTCAGTAGTTCCTCCAGAACTGACCTCAATAAGTGGATGCGTGGCATACTTGACTGAAGACCTACATTTGGATTTTTAACGATATGCATAAAACTGGAGAGAAAAAGGCAAAAAGATGCATGTAAATTTGATGAAAGGAACATGAACAGTCGTTCTTCACGTGACAAAGCATGGCTCTTAGTGCCATCAGTAGCTTCATTTTTCTTTTCCCTAGTAAAACTGATGACTGGGTTGTTCTTTTTAACTGAGGAGTGTGATGAAATGGTATGACAATCCTTCACCTTTTCAGACAAACAAGACACATCTGCACTTAGACTTTTGTAAGTCTTCAAAGTTCCCTTCTGAGAATCCTTACTCACAATTTGGCTCCTGAATAAAGTAACCAAAGAAACCCACTGCAGCAAAATCCTATCTAAACACCTTCTTAGCGATAACCATCGAGTAGGCACATGCTTCAGAATTTTCCTGGTCTACGTGTTGTGTAAAGTCTGAAATTCTCTGAACTTTTCTTTCCTCTTTGCACTCCTTTCCAGATAATAAAATATATCAATTATACTTTCATCTATATTTATGGGCACACACGCCGCACCCTTCTCGGCAGCAGGATTAATTAGGTGACATGAGCAGCCTACGATGATTATGTTACTATTTTCCCGCTTCAAATATCCTGCCGCACCATTCTTTAATCCTACCATTACTGGAGCATTACCAGCACCAAGAGCTAGGCAGTTTTTTAATGGAATGTGGAATTCCTGAAAAGTTTAGAGCAAACGATAGGCAATGTTAGCTCCAGTAGCATCCCCTTCTAAATTAGGCACAGAGAGTAGACAACTCTGAATTTCATTGAGATCAAGCCTAAAATATTACAACAATTGTATATATTTTCAAGTCTCTTATTCTACCATCAGTAGCAACAGAAAATGCATTCACCTGCAAATGTGATATAATTTTCGCCCTTTTTTCCATGCACATTTCAGAAATGATAGCCACCGTTTTTGTTCTAGCACACCCATATCATTTAGTGATTTCCAAATCTGGAAACATTTTGCGAAACAAAGATCCCACGTGATTGGCACAATTTACAGGCAGGTTATGTTATACAATAAATGATGTAAATGAAGCCTCGGCATTCGTCACAGAATTTATATCTTGGTTTTTATATGAAAACTTCAGTTTCTGGTTTCTTTTTACACATTGGACACTCTCCTTTCGTTTGCATATGCTTGAGTATATCACACTTCCCGCCACGCGCAAGTGAATAATTCACAGAATGTGAACGTTGGTCCCTTCCTGGATTCATTCAAACATGGAAACTCTTCCCTATAAGCACTTTTAAATACTGTCATATTTCTCTTTTGACAATTTGGCCAAAACAACCATTAAGACACGACACGAGCACTTCTCGAGTAGACGACTATGGCGTGCTACTTCTGAGGTTTGTTTACTCGCATGACTCACTTGCAAAGAGAATGGCTGTAGAGGAGTACATGACTGGCCACCGTGCCCCGTACTGCCATCTGGTATCATTATTAGAACTACTATCGACCAGCCATACTCAGCCATATATAGACACGAGGAAATCCGTGGGAGTTTAAAAATAATACGAAAATTACTGATACTGCTCCGAAAATCAGGAGATCGGTCCCGACGATTGGGAGGAGTGATGAAAAATCGGGAGACTTGGCACGTCTGCGTATGCTATTTGTTGAGGGATGCAGTGTTTTTCGTAACTATCTCTCTGTACAAGCAATACAGCTCCCACCAAATTCTCGGTGACTGCTCGCAATGAGTGGGTGTACAGGATCTCTCCAGACCGAACGCACTGTGTATGTACTCTGCACTCCTAACTTATGTTGCTGCTTTAAGCGTGTATACGATCTTACATGAAATCTTACAAAAAAAAAAAAAAAAAAAAAAAAAAAAAAAGTGCTGGAAATGTCGCCTTTCCTGGCTGATGTGAATGAGTTCTGCCACTGTTATGTTTGTGATTTCATTTCTAATGTTTTTTTTCAGTTTCTCCAATAATTGACGATTTGTTCGATAAATTTTTTCTTTCAGTTTAACCCACACGTAAATATCTCACACTGTTAGATCTAGAGAAGGAGGGGGAAATAGACCAGCACTGATCACTCTGTGTGCAAACACTTCCGAGATTGTGAGAAGGGAATCTTCTGTTGTATGAGTAGGAGCTGAAGCTTGTTGAATCCACCCACGCGATTTTGCTTCTTCCATTAACTGATGGAACAACAAGTGTCAAAATGTCATCTTGTTACCTCCCTGCATTTACTGTTGTCTCGAAAAAAATAGGCCCGATTATTCGTCTTGCACTAACAGCACACCAAACATCCTATCATAATGAGGGACTTCATAAACACAATTAGGATTTTCTGCGCACCAATAGCGAGTGTTAGGACTGTTGTTCAGATGAAACCAGGCCTCATTGGGTCAAATAAACGATACAAGACACCGCTCACCGTTTCAAACAATCGGCCTGTGTTATGGTTTGATGTGTGCAGAAGAAACCAAACCCCTACTCGTGTGCTCATTTTTGTGAGTGATTTATTTGGTGATCGTTCAGTGTTCTTGTGCGTGCATGTTTACTTACAATTACACGAATCTGTGCTCGTGAAGGTGGCAAATCCACTCGTACTTAAAATGACTTTTACAAATGAAAATACGGTGTTGCACCATGTTAACAGGGTTTAAAAGAGAGACCCTGCCTCATTGTTCTCCTATAAGCTCAAGGCAAGGCATCGAAACTACTCTGTTATTAAGCTGTGTTGGTGAAGACAGATCAAATATAAACGTGGCAACACTATTTCAATGACGAAACCCAATTGCCTTTTTCAAGGCAAACTCAACCTATCAAATGAAAAAGGATGAAAACAAAACATGAAAAATCCTTCAATGGAATGCAGGAGGCCTCTCAAACTCAAAGAGAAACTAACAGACATGAACACAAAAATAGTTAACGAAAGAAAACATCCGGCCTATAAAAAGGCAGACAAATTGCAAGTGGAATTGGGGAGCTGACCGCCCTGTGCTCCTACGATTTTACAAGGCACACATTTTATCCCGGCTAGACTACGGCAGTGCAGCATGTGGCTCAGCAAGACCACCACCACAGCGGGCTTTTCGTACAAGCCCCATCGTCCGCCTGCTCGCCGAGTCTGGTGTGCCGCCTATACACCTGAGGCGCCAAAAATGACCTCACAGCAAACTTTCAAATAGTCAGACAGCAACGAAACAGTCGACAACCACATAAAAGCTCTTAGTGTCAGCCAACATTGCAGATCAATCCAGGACCCAGGAAGTTATCAGCATGAAACTGGAGACCTAAAGGAAAGATTTCGTGGAACTTTAAGAATGGCAACTGGAACAAATATCAAGAAATGGTGGAAAGAAGAATGCAAGACATAACCAACATAGACTCTCCATTCCAAGGTGTGTACAAGTTTAGTGCAATTCTAAGGAAAAGTAAAAAGAAATCTATACCAAGAGGAAAACTATACAGATATAAACTCGTTTGGAACGCTGAACTAACTGACAAAAAACAAGAGGACAAAGCAAGAAAAACTGCTGAAAATGCTCAAGGAAAAGAAAAAAAAAAAGAAAAAATTACACAATGTCATCGAGTGGAGACGAGAAAACACAATACTGAAAAGACAAATCAGCAAAGTCAAGAAAACAACATAGGATAAATTCATTAAGACAGACTACATAAAGCACACAAACTACTGAGCTCATTAAACAATAGGTACCCAGCCGCACTATTAAAATAAATGGCAATGTTATCACAGAAGAAGAAAGGTTTAATACATTCTACCTAAACCAATGTCAAATAGATAAGAAGTTGAAAAATAAAGAATGGAAATTAAAAAGAGAGACCGAAAACACATTTGGCAGCTGTTTACACAAGAGTTCTCCGTGGAAGAAATGGATGAACCAATTCGTAACATACAAAATAAAACACAACATGGAGAAGACAAAATCTTTCCAAAATTCGTTTAAAAAAAAATATTGGTCCCACTGCATGCAAAACACTCCTAAAAATTTACAGTGTATTTTGGCATAATGATTTACTGGACTAAACGCACTATCATCCTAATTCTAAAATCTGGAAAAGATGAAAACGAAATGGAGTCATACCGACTCATAACCCTAACTTCAATACTCACCAAAATATATGAAAAAAATGGTATCGGCACGCCTAAATTGGTATTTGGAGAAACAAAAATACCTTGTTGAAGAACAAGCAGGATTGAGAACAAACAAATGCAGTAACAAAACCTGTGCAAGACGTGAAACAAGGCTTCAACAACCAGAAGAGTACATTAGCAATATTGATAGACTTTACAGCAGCCTCCAATATCGTTTGGAGATCAAAACTCATAAGCGAGTTAAAAATCTATGCAGTAAGTGTAGCATTAATAATATAATAAATATAATTTGAACAAAGAACTTTAAAACTTTAAAACGTGTGTATCGAGCGGTGACATTATTACTGTTACAATAACCATATTAAATTGGAATCCGACGCTATTTGTCGAACTGTGTTGTTTATCTACGTATCTGTATGACAGTGATTTTCTTCAGTGCAAGGGCGCACAGAACATTTGGTCTGTATGTCTACTGCTCATTGTGTGGCTATTGGGACATTACGGCACCTAATTATCCTGAAAGTTTTTATCTGTGGTGTATATATTCGTACTGTTGACTCTGCTAAACAAACTACTACGCCATCTGTGTGCGATGATTTTAACTCCATTTTGTGTACTGAACTTGCTCGCCAGAGCGCGTACCAACACTAGACGGTGTCGCCGCTAGTGGCCGAGAGTGGAGTGTTGTTGACGACCAGTTGGCTTGATTGAAAGCGGACGCTTGCTGCTGCAATGGAGCTCTTGGGGATTCCTAACACAATGAGCCTACCTTCGGGTATAGGCTGAGAATATCACTACATCAGCCATGGGATTGTGTTGGTTAAATATTCTTAAAAAATACTAGCATAGTCTTGTAGTGTAAACAGATCGCATTTTATTATCTTATTACGGGTGTGTGTAGTAGTCTCAGTTCGAAACACGTCGCTTACCTAGGCATTTATGGCATCCGTGTTTTATTTCTGTTATTTTATTTTCCCGGTGTGTGTTATTTGTATTCTAAGTAGTGTTTTTAAAAGTGATTTGATTTGTATCCAAGTTTTGTGGTATGGCGTTCTTGCTTCAAGTAAGAGTCGTACGTAACGATGAAGGCTATTATTGTCTGGGTAACTTTTGAAATTCTCCGTTGTTTTGATTTATATTTGTTTTTCCCTTGGATTAATTCTATTTTCCTGTGTATTTGCAAGTGTTTTTCTGGTTATTTTCTGGATGCGTGTGCGGTTACTGTTTTAAAATTTATTTTTGCTGGCGTTGCTGTGCTTTTGCACGTATCCGTAGTAAATTTTGTTGGGATTCTTATTTTATTTTGTGCATCCTTACGCGTGTTTTGGCCTTATCTTGACCGTGTTTCGAGCTAATACTACGCTTGCACCTATTCTAACTTTTAAAAAAATATTATTATTATCATTATCGTCACTTTGCAAATTTTAATAATTCTTTGGGATATATAAGTTTATTTTCATCTTTACTGAAGGTGTTTTATTAGGTTATTGTCGTGATTAAATGGGTATACCCGCATTAATTTCAAAGATGTAGTACTTTGATAATGTAACTTTAGGGGTTTTAACTGAGGGTTTGGACAGCCCTAGTGTGAAGCGATCTTAAGCTTGGGTCTTACCTATCCTTCTGATTGTTATTTGCTTTTCTTATCTTATCGTGGCGTGGCAGTTACGCAACTGAATATTCATTATTGTCTCGTCTGGACTAGCGTCCACTTGTGTGTGCCATTGTGAATATAATTATGGATTGTTTGTGGTCTTGAGGCGAGACTATGTGTTTAATTTCTTGTGGTTGTGTGTACTGCCTCATTCTATTATTTATTTCGGGTTGTGTATTTGTTAATTTCCATGCCTATTATGGTTGTGTGATTTAAATTATAAATTATTTGAGTTGATACTTTTTTTAAAATTTCTGTGCGGTTTTGTGTTTTACGTATTGGTCGGTATTTGTGTGGGTTTTAATTTAAGGTTATGTGTTGTGGGACCTACGTTATGTGGGTATTGCGGGGAATGATCCTACCACTGGGTTCTGTCAGAAGCCCTCTATTAACCAATTTATTTGTTATTCTAATTTAAATTTTAAATTTTATTTAAAGTATATACTAATAACTTGTGATGTTTGGGGAGATCTGGTGCACCAGGATTTTCCTTTAAGTTGAAGAAATGATATCATTTTAAAGAATATTATATTTATTTATATCTAAATTATCTATTTACAAAACTCTTAAGTATGCTATTAATATTTCCATTCTTTCAAGTTCCTTTTTTTATTTTATCAAAGCTTTAAAGTTTTTTTTATTTTCATGCTATGTAAATTTATTTACTTAATTATACATTTACTTTAAATTTTTTGAAAGTTGGTGTCGTTTTTTGGCGAGTGCCTCAGTAATTCCATCGGATCCGTACCTCTTGTTTTTTTTTTGTTTTTTTTTATATGGGTAGGTTACAGCACTCTTCCTTGCACCTAGTATATTTGTTGAATCGTCACCCAATTGTTCTGGTCTGTTTGCTCAATTTTTTCCTTTTTTCTTGTGTGCGCACTTCCCTATAACGTTACACTAGCCTAGCATCATTTACTATAATTGTTAGGGGGTGTTGCATAAGAAAGAACAGGCTGAATTGGTTTGAAAGATTCCTAAACCAGAGATGGATAAAAACAAGATGGGAAGACATGGAATCATGTTATATACAGTCTAAAATAGGTTTACCACAAGCAGCGATATCTACCACTACAATTTTCAAATTTTATATTAATGACCTACAAAACAAATTTAAAAAAAGTCAACGGTCAGCACGTTAGCTGATGGCGTTGTTATCTGGACGTCAGCCAGTAACAAAAGAAACGATCAGAAAGAAAGACTAGAACAAACCATGATTGCAGCTTTGAAGAACTTATCTCTTGGACAGCTGAGAACAATATGATTGTCAGCAAGACAAGTTTTTAATACTTAAACATGAAAATACTGAGTTCAAACTGAAACTGGAGGACAACCATCTAGAAAAGAGCAACAGCACTAAACATATAGGTGTTACACTGGACAACAAATTAAATTAGAAAAACCAAGTAAGGAAAACATCTGAAAAAGCGAATAAACAGATGAACCTGGTGAAGAGACTAGCAGGGATGGGGATGTGAAACCTATAATTAAATGTTGAAGTGAGGTAATAGTCACAGGGAGTCTATAATGCCAGTTAAAACAACACCTAGCACAGTACTATATACAAATAAGCTGCAATAAGCACAAAAAGTAAACTGGATACCCAGAATAAGAAACACCTGTAACCGCTATTTTAAAAGCGCCGAAATTGAAACCACCCCTGAACCCTGGATTACACCTCAATACAAAGTAACCTATCTTTCAGTATCCCAGTATTGCTATTTATTTATCGTGTCAGAAAACTAGACAAATTAAACAGAAGAAATTTTAAACACTGGTTGACCAAAAAATGGCCACGAGAAGCGGATTTGGAGTTGCCCTCATTAGGTCTTTAATGGTACATGTGGCTGGAGAAAGATGATCATTAATCTGCTTAGTACCACACTTGCAGTAAACTGTCTCCACGGGAGGGCCCCATTTCTGTAGGTTGGTCTTGCATCTCGTGGTACTGGAGCGTAATCGATTGAGAGCCTTCCATGTTGTCCACTTTTCAGAATGTCCAGGGGGAAGTTCTTTCTTTGGAACCATCCATTCTCTCAAATGTTGACACTGAGATTCTTGCTTGCTGTGGTGTTCCTTTAAGAGCTTCAGTGGTTGTCAAGAAGCTCTTTCTTGATTTCAGCCTAGCATGTGCTGGTTGACAGGCATACAAAGGGTGGGCTTCCATAGTCATAGCCTTGCTTTTCTCATACCTAGCAGCAATCTTACGTCGGATTTCAGGTGGTGCTATACCAGCGAGACAGTGGAGTTTATCTATGGGAGTAGGGTGAACAACCTGTGATAATATGGCAAGTGTCATTTAGTGCCACATCTATGTTTTCGGCATGGCTGGACTTGCGTCACACAGAGCATGCATATTGCACAGTGCTAGCGCACTTGTTCTCACAGTGCAAGGGTGAGCTCCCCAGGTGGTGCCTCTCAGTTTCTGGCAGACACTTTTTGTTTCATGTTTAGGCAGTGTTTCTTATACTTAAGCCTATGGTCCAGAGTCACTCCCAGATATTTTGGAGTCGAACAGTGTTGAAGAGGGATTCTTTCCCAGGTGATTTGTAGGGTTTTAGCTGCTTATTTTTTATCGAGATGAAATACACAGCTCTGAGTTTTGGCAGAATTTGGTGCAAGTGATTTTCAAGTGATTTTAATATGAGATCCCAGTAATGCTGAGCACTTAATATGCTAAATGAAGAATATCCTGCAGATCAGTCTCCACAGAGGACAAAGGAGCAGGCGCTGAAGTTTTCTTCCAATTATTCTCACAATTTGCTCCAGTAGGCAGATATCATGACAACATCGATGGACAAATAGAAGCCATCTATCTTGCTGGCAAAACTATAGAGTCCACCCTGCAATGTTAGTAACATGAGACACCACTATGTGACTGTCCTATACTTAGGTTTCCACTAGTAGCACTGAGGTAGGTAGAGGTGAGTAGAATAGCACTGCTGCCAACTGTCGGTTGTTGGTTTCATATGACTATATTTTTAAAGGGGCGGGTGGGTTGGACCCTGGCAGGCATAATGAACACATCTCTCCTCCAGAATCATTTCTACGTAAGTTTAGCAGCATCGAAATCAACATATTACGTAATAATGCTTGCGCAGCAGCCTCTATATTTCTACCATCTTGCCCTACAAAATCATCTTTATGGAGTCATTCATTTGAGAAAGCAGTCCTACTCACAGATTCACTAGCTGCCATACAAGCAAGAAGCTTTTGTCTTATTGACTGATGTAATATATTTGCACGTGTGTATTATTACAGCAAATTTCAATAAGGGAGCTGCAGAAATGTTGTTGTTTGAGTCATCAGTCCATAGACTGGTTTGATACAGCTCTCCATGCCACCCTATTCTACTACATCTGCTCTAACCCCTAACGTTCTTACCGCCTACACTTCCCTCTGAACAAGTCCTGGCCCATTATTCTATCTCTTCATTTGTGATTCGATCTCACCTTCAGCATTCTTCTGCATCACCACATTCTCTTTCCGAGATAGTTATCGTCCATATTTCACTTCCATATAATGCCATGCTCCAGACGAAAGTCTTCGAAAACATCTTTCTAATTCTTATATCAATGTTCGAGGCAAACAAATTTCTTTTCTTAAGAAAGCTCTTCCTTGCTTATACTAGTCTGCATTTTATGTCCTTACTTCTGCCATTGTTAGTTATTTTACTACCCAAGTAGCAATATTCATCTACTTCCCTTCCTTTTAAGACTTCATTACCAGAGGGCCTTGAATTAAGATCAGATATAGATGTGCTGAGAAGTTTATGGATTTATTAAGAACTATTGCCTCAGTTGTGGTTTTAAGAGCTATCCGTGGTGTGTTTATATGTGATGTCCATGTGGTGGTGTTATCTTGTGAATACATTCTGTTACAAGCAATATTAAGTTCATATTTTTACTATATTTATGTGCCCTAAGTGTCAGACATCTTGTTTCCCTACAATCCATCCATAGTAAGCACTAGTCAGAGGGGCAATTTATTACTTTCTAAATTCTTTTTTTTTTCTATCACTCTTACTGCCCTAAATGTCGGCCATTTTACACAGCCATGGAAACCACGATGCAGATGGGAACTCTGCCCTACATTTTATGCGTTGCCTAGGCCATAGAGCTTAAATTGTTTATTTAAACCTTCTGCCATCTTTAGAGCAGGGTTTTCGTTGCTACACGTCCGTAGGTTTAACCTCATATTACCCTACACGTGACCCCTGGGTGGTGCTAAGAGAGCAACAACTTTGGCTGCTGGACCCAAAGCTCTTCTTTGTGGATATCCCAGCAATTCAGAGGATTCATCAACTCAATATGAGAAAAATGATTAAAATTGTAAATGGCCCTTTTCAGAGCCCCACTGAAAATCATGATCCTACTCTAAACATTCTGCAGCTCAATATCGAAGGAGCAAGTTGACTAAAAAGTGACTAACAAAAATACTGACTAATCACAAGGTGGACATTGTTCTACTGCAGGAGACCCATTGTGAAAACCAGGACCAGCTTTATGCCAGATGTAGGATTCCCGGATACAATCTGCTCAATGCCACGTTTCATAAACAGTACGGAACAGCAACATATGTAAAAAATGATATAGAGGAAGCTGAAATAATAAGCACAAATACTGATAACATGTTTTGCTCCAAAAAAAAAGATTGCAAATGCAAAAATCGTAAACATCTACAAACCACCTTGTCAACCTTGGAGACTAAACGAGACCATCCTGAATATACAGCACCCAGCCGTAATCCTTGGCGATTTTAACAGTCAGAACACTAAATGGGGTAATAACTATACCAACAAAGAGGGACAAGATGTGTCTGAATGGGCTGATGCCGAAGATCTTTTTCTATTGTTTGATGCCAAAGAAAAGGGCTCCTTCCACTCTACCAGATGGAATAAGGACTATAACCCTGATCTGTGTGTTGTATCAAAAGACTCTCTTGGAAGACCTCGACACTGTACTAGGAAAATTCTGAACAACTTTCCCCGAAGCCAACACAGACCAGTGCTTGTCAAAGTCGGCCTGGAAATACCTGCCATCAAATCAGTCCCACTTCCCCGCTGGAATTTTTTCAAAGCCAACTGGTCTAAATTCACCAGCGAACTGGAACATAATGTACAGTGGATTCCTCCTACAACAGGAAATTACAAGCGCTTTGTCAAACTAACATCCGCCATCGCGAAAAAGCATATCCCAAGAGGATACAGAAAGGATTATATTCCTGGATGGAACCCAAAATGCAAAGAGCTATATGAGGAATATATGCTCAGCAGTGACCCTGAAATTGCAGATAAACTGATCCAGTCTCTAGATTCATCTAGAAAAGAAAAATGGTTCAATTTCATGGAAAATATGAGTTTTCAACATTCCAGTCGAAAAGCATGGTCACTTCTAAGGAAACTTGGCAACAGCACTCCCAAATTCGGTCCCAAGAGCTCTAAGATAAAACCAAACGAGGTGACAAACAGATTAGTTAGCCTGACAAGAAAACCTGTCGGCACAAATAAGAAAGAGTCAAAAAGAATTCAACAAGAGCTAAAATAGAGGATAACCCAGGTCAAAGCAGACTCTCAGTTTTCCTCCGATTTCACAGCTGCTGAGATCTCAACTGGGCTAAAAGAAATAAAGTCAGGAAAAGCAGCTGGATTGGATGGAATATACCCAGAATTCCTTATACATTGCGGCCCCCGAACAACCGAATGGCTTACCAAATTTTACAGCAATATCTTACATGTTGGACAACTACCATCAATACTCAAAAGAACAAAAATAGTAGCAATCCTTAAACCAGGGAAAAGTGGAGACAGTGCAGAAGATTACAGACCCATAGCCCTTTTAAGAGTCTGCTACAAACTACTGGAGAGAGTAATATACAATAGAATCTCAGTCAAAATCCTAGAGCACATACCACTTGAACGAGCTGGCTTCAGACCAAGCCGCATCAGTACCGACCAGGTGTTAGCCCTAACCACCCATATTGAGAGGAGATTTCAAGATCGGAAGAAGACCGTAGCAGTGTTCATAGATCTGTCATCAGCTTATGACACAGTCTGGCGAAAAGGAATGATCCTCAAATTCCTGAAGTAAATCCCTTGTAAGACGCTTGCCACCCTGCTAAATAATATGTTGGCTAATAGAATGATTGAAGTACACCTACACGGCAACATAAGTAAAACTTACAAACTGAGTGACGGATTACCACAGGGATCGGTACTGGTCCCATTGCTCTTCAACGTATATACAGCAGATCTACCTTCAACTAATGCTAGGAAGTTTATATACGCTGACGACATCTGTTTGGCAGCCCAGTGTGGTGTGGAGCAGAAACCACACTCACTAAAGATCTCTGCAGAATTGATAATTATTTTAAAACCTGGCGACTGAAACCAAACATAACAAAAACAGAGGTCAGCTGCTTTCATTTGAGCAGCAGACAAGCCAATTATGTCCCTCAGGTTCAATTCAGAGGTCATATACTGAAGTTCAATCATCATCCTCACCCAAAATATCTAGGCGTTACCTTGGATCGATCCTTGACTTACAGCGAACATGTACGCAAAACATCCGCCAAGATCAAAACCCGCAATAACATCCTGCACAAACTCACAGGAACAAGCTGGGGCCCATCAGTATCCACCCTCCGAACTACAGCACTTGCGTTATTATACGCAGTAGCCGAATACTGCTGCCCAGTATGGCTCAACAGTGCCCATACAAAGAAGATAGACACTCAGTTAAATGATACAATGAGGACTATATCAGGATCCATCCAATCCACACCTTTGGATTGGTTACCAGTTCTTTCAAATATTCCACCTCCTCATCTCGGAAGACAAATGGCACTGAAGAAAGAATGGCTTAAATGCTGTGACAATCCTCTTCTACCAATACATCAAGACTGACTGCCTACGTGAAGATCTCAGGCTGAAATCTACGAACCCTTCTTGGTTACTAGGAAAGAGACTAGCCCAAGATGAATTTCATACTAACACTGCCTGGCGCGACAGATTAGGTCTAATTTCGGATCCAGTTATGCAACCTCATGGTTTCAACTTACCCAGAAAAATCTGGTCATCACTTAATCAGATCAGAACTCAACATGGCAGATGCAACCTCTGGAAACACAAGTGGAAGATTACCAGCGACCCTTATTGCGACTGCTCTGACGTGCCTCAGACCGTTCAACATACCGTCACTCCGAAGATTCAGTGGGACAATAAAGGATATCCACGAGGCCAGTGATGAAGCTGTGAGTTGGCTAACAAAACTGGACATTCAGCTTTAGCAGCAATGCACATATTGATGAGCTCAAATGTATAAATATTGTTTGTTGTGTATAGATGAAACTGTTTTTTGTGTAATTGTACATATTTGTAAATAACCAAATTGTAACAATGTATCCTCATGCCATACGAAATATATATATCATCTGATGGCCAGGCAGGCATCAATTTTTAGTAGTGAGACAGGGTCTCTCATAGTGCATTGGCACTGCCGGTGGCTACAATTAGCCTACGCAGTGGCCTCCACGGTATGCACTAGCCAGCATCTTGGTAGGTGTGCTAGGTACCAACTGATGAGCCCAGCCTGGCACACGGGGGCGAAATGCTGGCAACCAGGAATGAGTTAGCTGGAAAATTTATAATGTCTAATAACGGACCATTTATATTGGTATTATAAATTTACTCATTCGAGACAAATATTTCAGATTCCCTATGGGAATCAACATCTATATCATTGGACCGTGTCGCCGTACAATTTGCCGACATTGTAGTATTCTATGTCAAGGCAACTGAAATACCCCTACTCGATCCGAGGTAATCAGTTTTCCAGGCAGGAGGGTGGTTCCTGACCTACACTTTCTGGCTGTCTGGTGAGAATTCTGGAAAGTGTGTGTCACAGCCAGGTAGTAGGACTTGCCCACACTGTTATGTAATTAGAGGTTGTCCTGCATGTACATATGGTTCCTGACCTTGGTCTTATACAAATGCTACACTTTCTGGCTGACGTAAGCTCCATGTACATGTGTACACGCAGTGGGCAAGTCCCACTACCTGGCTGTGACACATACTTTCCAGAATTCTCACCAGACAGCCAGAAAGTGTAGGTCAGGACTGCTGCCTGGGAGACTGATTACCTTGGATCAAATAGGGGTATTTCAGTCGACTTAAAGAATACTGCAATGTCAGCAAACTGTACATCACCACGGTTCAACCCGGAAAAAGAACTAAATAACCCTATCATCTGATGCAACTGATGGATATCTTCCTGCCATCTTTCTGACTTGTCTTCTTTCCCTAGAGGTGGTTTTCCATCTGAGCTTTTAATATTCACACACCTTCTTCTCCTTTCTCCTAAGGTTTCCTTGATTTTCCTGCATGTAGCATCTACCTTTCTTAGGACCATAGAACCTTCAACATCTTTGCACTTCTCTTTCAGCTATTCTTCCTTAGCTGTCCTGCACTTTCTATCCACTACATTCTTTATTCACCTGTATTCTTTTCTGCCATCATTTCTTGCATTCTTGTACTTTCATCGTTTTCAATCAGGTCTGGTATCTCTCGAGTTATCCACTGTTTCTTAGTTGATCTTTCCTATCCTCCTAACTTTTCTTCAGCAGCTTTACTGATCTCATTCTTCATCCTCTACTGTGTTTCCTTCAGCCGTTTCATTTAGCCCCTGTGCCACATGTTCCTTGAAACATTCCCTCACACTCTTGTCTAGATCCCATCTCTCTGCATTCCTTCCTTTCTTCAATTCCAGATGGCATTTCATGACCAACAGGTTGTGGTCACAGTCCACATATGCTCCTGGGAAAGTCTTGAAATCCAAGACCTCGTTTCTGAATCTCTGCCTAATCATAATGAAGTCTATTTGATACTCTCCAAGGTCTCCAGGACTCGTTCATGTATACAGCCATCGTTTGTGGTGTTTGAACCAAGTTTTAGCACGGACTAAATTATGATCGGAGCAGAATTCAATCGGCCAGCTTCCTCTTTCATTCCTTTGTCCCAATCTGAATTCTCCAACTATGCTATCTTCTCTTCCTTGGTCTACCACTGCATTCCAGTCTCCCATCACAATTACCGTATAATCCCGAATACCACCCGCACTTTTTTCCCCAAAATACTGGTTCTAAATCTTGGGTGCGGGTCGTATTCAAGCCGTTCATTCTCATAAATATTTACTACGTTTACATGGAGTATTGAAATAGATTTGAATATGGTTACCATACTCAATATACCACATGTCAACTGGCATTCAGGTCTTATTGTGTTTTAGTTGTGTTCTAGAAAACAAGATTGATTTTTCTCAATATGGTTACAGTGGCATGTAAACACGAAATGTAAGGTAATGAAATACAATAAATCAAAGAATATGGGTAAATATGCGGTAAATATGAAAGTCACTGCTGCGGATGCTCGATCGTCATTTGTTTCACAAGTGTTGCTGGCATGCTGGGTACGCGAATAACTCATCACGCGGGATATCATACTTTGTGAGAGTCGAGAATGTTTGTTACGGAAGTCTACCTCGCTCACATTCGAGTTCCGAAGCTGTCCCGTGAAAGTGCTGTCTCGATAGTGAACGAAGCTGAAATATCCTGAAACAGGAACGCCCGTACTTCAGTTTTGTGGAGAGCATGGATAACGCCAAGGTGCGTACGGTTCATGCTTTAGAGAGTACGAGAGAAGGGTAGTGAAATGAGTTCATATTTAAAGTGGAACTTGCAGTTTATTCAGAAAAATGCATGGAAATTATATCACCTTTTACAGACGAATGGTTTGAATGTCCTCGAAGATGTGGCATCGGCGTCGTCCCACGTCGTCGAAGTCGTCCCACGGCGGTTGTTAGCCCTTGATGTTGAAGGAGACTCGAACCTGGGGTGGTCATCTGATGATAGTGCAGCGTGGAGTAGTTGTTGAGTTTTGTATTCCACTAAGTCCCATGAAAGGAGCAGAGAAATGTAAAACTTTTGCACAGAATGTCAATAGAATCTGATCCGACACTTCTCTACCGCACTGCACTGCAAATTATGGCGAGACACTGTTTACTGGCCGAATAAGTTCCACTATAAATGGTGTTGGACACACATTTGAAAATCACAGTTCTGTGAGAATGATTAATTTTTCATGCAATAGTCACTATCGAACTTGAAGTGGCAATAGCTGGTTCTATTCATGTAATTGTAAGATCTGCGGCCGTGAAAGCCATTTTTGATATTCTAACTCCATGGGGAGTAATATTTTTGGAAACGGAGAATTCACTTCTCCTTTAGCAGGTTAGCAATCCCTATTTGCTATCACGGCAGGACCATGCTCTTGGTCTGCCACTGCGAAGCAGAGTCCTGGAGGGGTGTGCAAATCCAGCTGATGAGCCCAAATGGCATGTCTGGGCGAAACTCTGCAAAATGCACACGGCCTAACCACCCAAAAGCTGGTTCTATTCATGTGATTGTAAAATAAATTAAGTCCTTCGGACAGAGTCTCTGCTCTGTTTGTAATGAGTACACATTAAAATTTCTGCAAAAACAGAAAAGAAATAGCTTATGGCACAGTCTTGTGAAAGAGAACCAAGTTCTGTTACGACTCAGTCTTAACAAAAATCACGTAATTTCTCAGAGGTAAATTTTCCACTGAGGCACAATATTACACGTAAATGTAGACACAGTCTTTACGAGGGGAATTAACATAGTCCCTTGAAAAGAAATAAAGGTACTGTATTTCACGAATCAGCACAGTCCTTGAAAGGAAATATCGGCAGAGTTTTATGAAAGTAAATGTTATCACAGTTCAGTGAAATGGATTGACAGAGTCTTTTGAAAATGAAGGTTGGCACAGTCTTATGAAAGAAAATGTCGACAATGATTTTTCACGGGGTGAATTGACACAGTCTTTAAAAGGAAGGTTGGCATTGTCCTTTATGAAACAAACTGACACTGTCCATAAAAAGAATTGTACTTTCACTAGGGCACAGCCTAACACAGTCTCTTGTAGAGGAAACAACTAAAACACAGTCTTTATGCCCTAAGTCCTTTAAGCACAGCTTCAAAATATCAAGCGATTACTATACAGTCTCTTCAATTGCACAATTCACAAAACGAAATAATGTTAATCGGCTCGACAGACCGATATTATTAGTGAATAAGCTTTCGCTTACACGCGAAGTTAGAGTCCACAGAGAAGGCTTTCAACACTCGTATTACGTACTTTCAAACCCCGGTCCTCAGCCGGACAGAGAAACGAACCGTATCACATTGGCGAGACGACTGGTTCATGACGAAGTACTGTGACACACTGACACACACTGATCTCCTCGAGGCTGGCAACCCCCTTATATTGCTCAAGGTTGGACTGAGAGACTGGAAATATGAGCTTCTAAAAAAATTCACATCTTGGCCATCCTTCCACCGATTTTAATGAAATTTTGGGTAGGAGCGTTTGTTGTCCAGGCCTACAAGGTAACGTTCTCGAAATTACGATTTAACCTTCCATTCATGTTGAAATGCCATAGAATCGAATAGAACTTTCGGTGTGACATCACTTGGCCTTGGCTGGCACTGTGTAGCAGCGCTTGCTTGCATGCTGTCGCCCATGATGCCTGCGCGCTCGGCGCTCGTTTTGAATCCATACAGTCAGGTGTTAGTACGTTCTTCTCAAGAAATATAGGAACGCGAATGCTCGCAGGGCATTCTGGTTTCAATACGGAAATCGTGCCGTTTGCAGAAAGTACGATATTGATGAAACATGTATTCATGATTGCGGAAGAAGGAAAAATTTCTAAAAAGTAACAGCAACTGCAGAGCGTTCTGAGGTATAGTGCAGCGTTTCCGAAAATTGAAGAACGACTCCACAAATTTGTGATAGAAAAACGTGAGTTAGGATATGGTGTTTCAAGTGAAATGTGTCAACTGAAAGCACAGGGTTTTACTGCAAGCCGCAAATGGATCTGAAACTTTTATCGGAGAAAAGGATTGTGCATTCGGAGACGTACGTCTATTTCACGTCTCCCTGGGGCGTATGAAGAAAAATTAACGGTCTTTCAGCGTCACATTCATTTGAGGAAGCAAAATTCTTACTTGCTGTCGCAAATTGGGAATGCTGACCATACACCTGTCTATTTTGAAATGCTGTTGGAAAATACAGTGAATACGAAGGGTCTAACAGTGTAACCATCAGAACAGGTGGTAACGAAAAGCAATGATGCATGGTAATGTTGTGCATATTAGTGGATGGAACCAAACTCCCTCCATGTGGGGTTCTGAATAGGAAAACACTTCCAAAAGGAAACTTGCCGTCCGGTGTTATTGTTAGAACACGAGTCCGGCTGGATGGACAGTGCATTCGTTGAGGACTGGGTGAAGTGCGTTTGGCAATGTCATCCGGGAGCTTTGTTACAAAAACGAAACATGCTTGTGTTGGACAGTTACCGAGGACATACAACTGATGCTGTAAAAGATATGATGAGGAAAGGAAAAACCGATCTTGCAATGATTCCTGGAGGACTCACGTCTATTCTACAGCCATTGGATGCGTGAACCGGCCTTTCAAAACTGCACTGAAACAGTAGTACACCGAATGGATGTCTGATGGTGATCACACGGATGAGTGAAGAGGCCTGAAGTGGGGCTAATATGCAGCTGGATCAAGACAGTATGGGTGCGCATTCCCAACGATCTAGTGTCCAAAAGCTTCAAGAAATGTGGAATTTCAAATTAAGTGGACGGTACTTAGGACAACTATTTATGGAAAGATGCCAGCGACGAAAGTTCCTATGGTAAAACTTCAGATGATGGTGAATTGTGAATGATCTGAGTATTGGATCAATTTTATTTGTGATTTTTGTGATGATTTTATTAATTGTAAGCTGTTTGAATTTATATTTGTGGTATAGTTGAAGAAAATTTAATAGGTATGCAAGTTATTTGATTTTTTCGTATTTTGGCGTCTCAAATTTAGGGTGTGGGTCTTATTCAGTGGCGGGTGGTATTTGGCATTTTACGGTAGGTTTTCGTCTTCTATATCTTTGTACATTCTTTCGATTTCTTCATCATCCGCTGAACTAGTAGGCAGATAGACCTGCAGTATTGTGGTGGGCATTGGCTTGGTGCCTATCTTGACAAAAATAATCCTTTCATTATGCTGGTTGTAGTAGCTTACTCACTGCCCTATTTTCTTATTCATTATTAAAGCAAATCCTGCATTTTCCCTGTTGGATTTTGTGTTGATAATTCTGTAGTCACCTTACCAAACTCCTGCTCTTCCTGCTAACGTACTTCACTTGTACCAACTACATCTAACTTTAGTCTGTCCATCTCCCTTTTCAGTTTCTCTAACCTACTACAATGATCCAAACTTCTAACATTCCATGCTCGGACTCGCAGAATATCAGAATCCATCTTCCTGATTGCCCCCTCTCATGTAGTACCCACCCAGAGATCCGAATGGGGCTATTTTACTGCCGGAATATTTTACCCGGGAGGAAGCCATCATCGGCACATCATTCATACAAAGAGAGCTGCATGTCCTCAGGAGTTAAATACGGCTGTAGTTTCCCGTTGCTTTCAGTCATGTAGCAGTGTCAACGTGGTAAGCCATGTTAAGTAATATTACAAAACCATACCAGTCAATCGTCTAGACTGCTGCGCTTAGAACATCTGAAAGGCTGCTACCTTAAATTAAATCAAGTGAGGGTGAGTGAGAATGTGCATATTTCGTTAATTCATCACTGAACTTGGAAACAGACTTAATTATAAATACTGTATCTTGATTGATCATTTATTGATACACTGAGGTTACTTTGTTGATGGTTATGTCTCATGATTTTAATATGTAACTAGTTTATTTGGCAACAGTGATTAGTCATTAAAAAAATAAAAAGAGAATAGGGCGGCATACCTGCTTTTGACGAGTAATTGCACGCGAGCACAGAATTCGACATGACGTCACACCACAGCAACTGAGTGGTAAGCTCTAGTGTACGAGCAGTAGAACTTCAAAATATTCTGTTATGTCTTGTTCGTCATAACAAAAAAAGTTCAATTTCACTGACAGTACTGTTAATGCCCTGACGGGAATAAACTGAAATTTGATCACTTTCATTTTTACTTAGTATTGGCCTCCCAGCTAACGAAAATCTCTGGGGAGAACACTGCTCTTTAAACTATATATTCAACTTTAGATTGCTGCAGACAGTTTTGCCAAGTAGTTTGAAATTAGTGCATTGTGGAATTATATTTTTTTTCTTCGTTTATTGATGACCTAATCATTCTCATATATTTATTTCTCCAGCAAAGTGGACCATTGATGATGAGGAGCAGTGCCTATGCTGAGCTGCGAGCGATACAGGCAATTAAACTGCCAGTCATCAACGATCTGACCATGCTGATTGAAGTTAAGTAAGGTATTCTCCTGTAAGAATTTGAGCACACTGTTTACTTCCAGCCTCTCCATACATTTACAGACAATGTATGTTAAAGACACTGGCTTATAATTTTTAACCATTTCCTTATCACCCTTTTTGTACAGCCGCACGGCTCCTCTAATGATAAGAGTAGTCGAAACAGCACACACAGAAAGAGCACACTGCAATAAGGCAAGTTCGCAGCATGGGGGTCATATTTTCCGTAAGCTGGCAGTCCTTTCAACTTGCAGACAGGAAAGGGTGGAAGCGATGACCTAGCCAAGTGCAAGTTAACGGCTGTATTTGGCTAAATATAATTCTCTTTAAAACTGTTACTGAACGCCTCGCAGATGTCTTGTGATTTAAATCTAAGAATTTCATTTTTGTCCGTATTGAACTGAGAATGGAAGATAGGAAACTTCCACCTTTTCAATACAAAATTGTTATAGTTTATTACAACATATATTTACATTTGGAACTAGTTTTGACGCTGTTTGGCGTCATCTTCAGCCAAAATGTGGGAAATAGGCTAGCATGTAGACATTTATATTACACAAGGCGTTATATTAAACAATACACATCTTGCAAGGAGATAAAAACAGGGACAAATATAGAAACAAATGAACCGTTGAGAAAGCAAAAGTTATACATATTAAAAATAACCTTAACCACACATCTTGTAGTGCGAAAATATTCGCCTTGAATGATTCCTGAATACAAAACGCACGCGCACACATTTCTGAAGAGCCAGCAGGCAGGAAAAAGTAAAGTGAAACCTTAAGAGTTCTTCTGAGAAGAGCATCATTTTTTCTGTGTTCCGACTAACTAATGAAGTTTCCCTTGAGTTCCTGATAAATACACACAACAGGAAATTCTCCTTCACTCTCAACAATAGCTATAAAGACCAACGGTAAATTTCATTTTAAATATTGTGCAGAGACGTGAAGGCATGATCTTGAACATGATATAACTTCTTCATTTAACCCAATTTTTTTACACAAGGTGTTACATTCAACAATTTACTGTTAGAATAAAAAGAGGTAGGTGTTGAGTTGCCACATCTCCTTGTTATTGCCGCTCATGTTATCAAAGTAATATTTGTAGGATTCATGAATGAGCTTCTTTGTGTCATTCTTCACTCTCCCATACAAGCTCGGTGGTCCAACCTTTCCATTTTTTATACAATTCATTCCTTTTCTTGATCATTTTTATGTTTCTTGTGGTCCATGGAGAATTTAGCTTCTGGGAAATGGTTACTTTCGGTATGGCCTGGTCTACACAACAAAAGAAGGTGACACGCCATTTGCTCCATACAAAGTCCATGTCTCTGGGATCCAGTGAGCTTAGAGTGGGAAGGTTTTGAACGAACCAAGATCATAAGTTCCAGTCAGCCTTCTCATAACTATAGACTGTCCTTACCGTGCTCTTAGAATGTGGCTGTAATAGCTGAGTGATCACTTAAACCTGGTTTTCTGCACTGAGTATGGCTGGTTGGTAGGTTCTGTTATATGAAACAGGTAATAGAATACAATATGGGACTGAACATTGCCAGTCTATATCTAGGTTGAAGTCGACTGTAGCAGTTGATAAACTGATCCTACGAGAATGGCGCCAGTCTTAGATGCACGCGTTGAAAGGTAAACATGTCATTAGTTAATGTTTATTTTTAGGTTTACGTGAACAGTTCCAGCATATTTTATGTGGGAAGAGTGAAGGAACTGACATCTCAATATGCCCCCAAGGACATTTAATGCTGATGAGACAGGTATTTTTTTTTTAAATTTAATGCCTGACCATTTGGGGGAAGGGGGAGCATATAAGGTATGTGTGATAATATGTGCAGATAGTGACAGAACAAGAAAGCTGCTTCTTTCAACAGTAGAAAAATTTGCAAAATTGTACACGTATGTAACCCTTGAATCTCTTCAATAGGGAATGCATTACATCACAGCTTTGTGGCAATGCGTGCCGCACACACAATTGTTTTCATACAGATGTTGATAATGCTGTTCGTGGTGACGAAGAATGAGTGAGCATTGTTTCATTAATACATAAACGTCGACAAAAACGCACCAGAAACCCATGGATTACAACAAAATTGTTTGAAGTTTGGTTGAGGAGAATTGATGCAAACAGGAGTGCGAAAGGTAGAAAGATCTTCCTGTTAGCAGATTGATGTACACTGCACACTCCCAATACATCATGTCTCAGAAATGTGACCGCAGAATTTTTCCTGCAAACTGCACGACTGAATTGAAGCGATGCGCCGAAAAGGGATCTAACCGACATTTTTTCCAAAAGCGAGATCTCATCGGAATAAGGATCTATATGGATGTTCTTGCATAGTGGCGCAGTCATGTGGAAGAATTCAGAACTTGTTGCTGTGCTAGGGGGTGGAGAACATCTGTCTCGCGTGAAAAAGGGATCTAACTCCAGTCCAAGATGGCAGAGCATAGTTCTTTGCATGTGACAATGAGTACATTAAAGCACGAAAATTCAACTAAGAAACGCAAACGTAATTTGAATGAATGGAAGGACGTCTAGCGCAAACATTTTAGTGATGCTGGATTGGCATATACTTCAAGGAAAGGTGTTGCAGTTCCAGCGAGGAAAGCACCAGAACCGGTGAGTATGCTTGCATGGAATAAAGATCTATATGTACGGAGTGGAGTTGGTCAGTCAGCCGAGTACGATTTTTCAAGCTCCCAATGACTAGTGCCGCTGTTTACCGAGCTCGTGGTTTACCGTGTTTCCCAGGCAACTGCATGGATAGTCCCCTTCGAACAGGCCATGGCCGATTTCTTCGTAACTCTTGATCCCAACCAATTTTAAAAAGAGTTTTGTGTATGCTTATTGGAAAGTAGAGACAGAATATTGTTAACCAAGGCATTATTTCTCTATGACTATTTAGAACAGGGCCGGCCTCGTGGTATATGGGTAGCGTGCCTAACTCGTACCCGGAGGCCCCAGGTTCGATTCCCGGCCAGTCCAAGGATTTTACCTGGATCTGAGGGCTGGTTCGAGGTCCATTTAGCCTACGTGATTAGAACTGAGGAGCTATCTGACGGTGATATAGCAGCCTCGGTCTAGAAAGCAAAGAATAACGGCCTAGAGGATTCCTTGTGCTGACCACGTGACACCTCGTAATATGCAGGCCTTCGGACCGAGCAGTGCTCGCTTGGTAAACCAAGGCCTTTCAGGGCTGTAGTGCCATGGGGTTAGGATTATGTAGAACAAGACGACACATTATTTAGTGTAAATTCCTCTATTGATTTATTCATTATAGCCTACTTAGTTCCATGCGTATGTTTATATGTAATCGCTAATACATTTCAGTTACATAATAGTATACAGCGCATATTTCAAAACTAAAACATTTTTCCTGTTTTATTGTTACAGAATACAATATGTATGAAGGATGTGATACACTCACCCCTGCACTGAAGGACGATCTCTTTAGAGAGTACTATGCCAGGAGCTATGATCAGCAATCCTTATTGCTTGCATGTCACTTGTTCCAGTTCAACGTAGAACAGGGGCAGATTCTGACAAATCCAGACGAAGTGCCACCGACATGTATACAATTTCTGTAAATGGAAACCGTTTACGAGTGTGCCATGAAATATCGTATGACGTTTATGCTGTTAGTCATAAAAGTGTACAAAACTTACAGAAGAAAATGAAAAGTGGAATATGCAGCCCGAAAGATGGACAGGGATTAATAAAAAGTGGCCACACCGAATGTATGAAAACCATTATTCCCGCAGGAAGAATATTGGGAACTCTGAAGATCTCAGCCCAAACCTTTCATTGAAAGCATTGTACTGACTATTTTTAGAAAAACATAGTAATTCTAAAGTAAAATTTTGGCTCTACCGAAATGCATTCCACAACAATTTTCAGCTCAAGTTCGGTCAGCCGAGATCGGACACTTGCAAGTACTGTGATAAGCTGTATGTAAAACAGCTTGCCGCAGAGACACCCGAGGAGACGGAGAAGATAAACAGAGAGAGTGAGCTCCATCATAGGAAGGCTGAGAAAGGCTACACAGCATTAGCAAATGACACAATTTGTGCAAAGGAAAATTCGAACGTCATTGTACTGTGCAATGACCTGATATTTTTACCCAAACTGTTCGATGTTATACCAACGCCAGCATTCGTGCTACAACATGGCTGTCCATAATGCAGGTACATGTGGAGCGAATATGTTTGTATGGAATGAGACTATTGGAAAATGAGGTTCCAACGAAGTTGCATCCTGCCTCTTAAAATATGTGAGGTCTCACTTCTCCATTCTTACCCCTCATACCGAAAGGAACTTAATCCTTTGGTCCGACAGATATGTTGGACAGAACAACAACTGGCGGACTGTGCCTCTGTTCTACTTAATTCGACTGGGGTATTTTACTACACCTGAACAAAAATTCCTTGTATCGGGACATTCATTTCTACCGTGCGACAGGGACTTTGCCCTCTTGGAATGGAAACTCGTTTGAGTTCATTGCAAATTCCAACTCAACTATTGGAAATATTTGCCACTGCGAGACCATCAAATCCCTTTGAAGTGACAATGATGAGCAGAGACGACTTTTTTGATTTTGGCCACATCGAAAAAGGGATAAAGAGAGACCCGCACCTCAAAATCTTCAGTTAAGTGCAGATGACCGTAATTCAATACGTGTGCGTAAAAGTCACAACGTGTTTGAGCCGTGGAATTTGCATCACTTAGTTTCACTGAGAAAAAGGAATGCGATCACGAAAACTGAGGAACTACCTTACCTCTCAGAGAGGAAAAGAAGAAAGACTTGACTGACATGCTGCTTGCCAGAACATAGAAATGTGAACAGTGTCTAATGATTTAGTGATTGCTATTTGGGCATTATACTCTGTGTTTTATTTCAATTTTTTCTATTATTTTTTGTGTTTTTGTTGTTTTGGCTCTAAAGAAACTTATGCAACCATGAACATGGTCAATGTTTTTTATGAAAGGAGGAGAGATAATAGCCCACGTTGGAGTATCCCTCCTCTATGACATCTAAATCAGCACGTATCGGTTGGTTTCAATAAACAGTACTTGTTTGGGTAAAAATAAGTGTGCCACTTAGAACCCTCTTCCATATTTTTTTTCCTTTTGTCATAAATAATTTCTTTTGAACGTAGTTGGTGGACTGCCTAATAGTCTCAATCAACAGACTAGTTATCAATCTGGACATAATGGCACAATTTTTACCTAAATTTGGTTTAACTACGTTTCTTGCAATTTACTCATAATACAGTTTTTGGTGGATAGACCCCTATTCAGCGCACTGCTTCAATTGCAACTACTGCATTGGGATCATAAGCAATTTTAACATGTACTGTGTAGATACAGGAAAGAAGGATGCAATAAAAATTCTTGTTTTACAGACAATAGTAACCATTCTTTTCTTTTCTCTCTATAATAAACAATGATGTAGTCGTATATATATCAGATGCTTTCACATGATATCCTTTTGTCTTACTTTTTTCTTACTATTGCCTCCTGTTTATACCAGATACCCCAATCAACGGCATTATTAACAGCTAAAATTAACAACAGATAAGATGAAAAACTAATTTACATATAAATGCTTTCTTGAAAATACAGTAATTGTAGTTCCAAACTGTATGCTTGAATCTCTTCAACAGGGTATGCATCATAGCAATGAGCACTGCAAAAAAAAAAAAAAAACCACCCACACATGCACACACACACACACACACAAAACGTTTTCAAGAAGCGAGATACAGCGACGCGGATGATGATGATGATACTGCCAGTGGTCACATAAAATTAGTTTCATGGTCCGTATCGCACTTCAATAGATTCACAACTAAGTATTTATTTATTTTTCACCTAGTCGATACAATGATTGCCTAAGGCAATTTAATGGTTAGAAATGGTACATGTTTCGTATATTATCAACATCTTCAGCCACATAACACTGTTTAGATGAAAAATACATAAATTGACAAAGTAATGCTTTAGAGGAAGTTTTAATGTTGTCAATCTTATGTTAATTTTAAGGACACTTCCTCTAAAGCATTACTTTGTCAATTTATGTATTTTTCATCTAAACAGTGTTATGTGCCTGAAGATGTTGATAATTTACGAAACATGTACCACTTCTAACCATTAAATTGCCTTAGGCAATCATTGTATCGACTAGGTGGAAAATAAATAAATACTTAGTTGTGACTGCCAGTGGTGACGAAGAATGGGGCAGCATTGTTTCATGGGTGGCACTTCCATACCCGGTGGGCAAACAATAAATAATGTGTAATGATGCCTTTAACTCACTCTTGGATGTATTATTATAATTTTTTTTTTACAATTGGCTCTATCTGGCATTGACACAGATAGGTCTAATAGTGATGATAGGATAGGAAAGGCATAGCAGTCAGGAGGAGGCAGCCATAGCCATAATTAAGGTACATCCATAGCATTTGCCTGGCATGAAAATGGGAAATCATGGACAAACATCTTCATGGCTGCTGACAGTGGGGTCAAACTCACTATCTCCCGAATGCAAATTCACAGCTGTGCGCCCCTAACCACATGGCCAACTCCTTCGGTCCCAGAAGTATTCATACTTACATAAAGGATTTAAAACCAAGACTGCGTAAATCAACTGAATGCGACCAGGTCCTGTGTTCGTATTGGCCAGCCAAGGTCAGTGCTGTGTACCTATTTGCTGGTCAAGTTTAGTATTGTCTCTGATAGACTGCGCATCGCATGCAAGTGCAGGGCTGCCGTATTCGGTAGAAGTAAGCGAACTGCCTATGTGGAAGATGCCCAATGGTTTTTTCACTAACCGGACCTAAGCTATCCAGACGAATGGTTTCATCACTAGCCAAACCTAAGCTATCCACACGAATGGTTTATCACTAGCTGGACCTAAACTGTCCACACCAATGGTTATATCAATAGCATACCTGCCAATTTTTGAAAAGGGCTATCAGTAAAACTCACGTGCGACAAAAATCTAACACGGGGGAGAAATGCTGGCAACCAGGAATGAGTTAGCTGGAAAATTTATAATGTCCAATAATGGACCATTTATATTGGTATTATAAATTTACTTATTCAGGACAAATATTTCAGATTCCCTATCGGTATCAACATCTATATATTCCGGTTTGACGAAAATAATAATACTTCTGGGCTACAAAATAAAATAATTCATGCTTTATACAGGATACTTAAATAAAAAATCAAATCTACTTACTAGGCCAATGATTTGTAGATGAATATAACAATGAAGAAGAAATGGATGTTAAACAGCAGCAGGCATGGTGAATATTGGTTTGGAGTATACATAACAGACTTCCTTGATAAATTAAGCAGATATGCGATAATTGAAAAAGGCTTTACACAATAAAACTTGTTTAACGTTACACAGACAAGAAACAATATAATACACACTGAAAATCACATGTTAATTTGACTTTGAAGTCATAGTTGTGGCCTTTTTAGCTTCCTGCAGAAAGTCTTGAGAAAATACTTTGTCATAACAGGGACCAGAACTCCTGGTCTTCAAAATAGAAATAGACTCCAGAGATTCATTGGACATGGATGATCTGAACTCTGTTCTATGTTTGTTCACAAGGCTGAAAACACGTTCAGATTCTGCACTGCTATGGGGTATGGTGAGAATAGAGAGCATTTCTCTAGAAATTAGGTCTTTCTTTTTTCTTTATTTGTGTCAGAAGAACCAACTTTACATACAGATATTTTTTAAAACATGATATCTGCATTCATAATATAGAAATATTACACAAACACTCACAGATAAAGCAACAGTTCGAGAGCCAGTATTGGGCGATGTCAATAGCGTTGGGGGAGGCTGCAATCAAGTCTTTCATAGTGCATATTGAAGGACATAAACCACACTGACATTGATGTTGGATCATCTGCTGTTCTCTGCAATCAGAGTGATGAATCGCTTGAGAAACCCGACTTCCGCAAATTTACATTCGTTCTGCCGACTTCTGTACGGAGTCTGTTATGGGCTTTCCATACTGTCCACTTCTCCTGATGTCCACATGGAAGAATTTCCTTTGACTCTATCCAGTTCTCTGCTCTCCCCTCAAGGTTAACTAATGTGCGGAGAAAACTTTTTCTAGATTTAAACCTCTGTGTGGCTGGATGGTATCCATAGAGTTGATGAGCTCCTGAAGAAGATGATTGGAGCCTTTCTTTGTTAGCTGTTACCTCCCTATGAATCTCACCGGGAGCAATACCAGCTAAAAGTTGGACCTTCTCAATGGGTGTAGGTTTCAAACATCCAGTAATGATCCTGCAGCTTTCATTTAGAGCAATGTCGACCTGCTTCGTATGAGCTGACCTGTACCAAACCGGGCAGGCATATTCTCCTGCAGAGGTGCATAGAGCTAGAGCTGATGTTCGAATTGTTTGTGGTTGTGTTCCCCAACTTGTTCCTGACAATTTTCGTAGAATGTTGTTTCTAGCAGCTATCTTTTGTTTTAAGTTTTGGAAATGTTTCTTATATGTTAATGTGCAATCCAACTTCAGATGATGCATTTCTAGTATCTAGAAATTACGTTATACTTAAGAAGTCCATTGGCTCCACGAATTCTTGATATTTGTGCCCAACTGGAATCACTTGCAGCATCTTGATTTGCAGCCAAAGGGTCATCTACCTCATCTGTAGTTTCATTCTCTTCCTTGCATAACACAATAGGAAACTTTTCCAATGAATGGAAGAAAACTGCATCTTCAAAATTTTGTCTAACCTAGCAACTTGAGCATGCTTGAGTGGAACTTGTTGATGATATAGTCACAGGCAGTACAAAAGTAATTCCTCACTGACGAAAATAAAAGGGATTTATCTGTATCCTGGAGATCATTCACTATGTTAGAAGTCTGAATGCCAATAATTAACTCATCATCATTTCTTTGATTTTCAATTAAGTTGAACTCTACTTCAAGTAATCAGGAGCTTTTGACAATTTTGGGCTTAACAAACTTTGTGAATAACTGCTTTAGCAAGTCCATTCGAAGTTCTAATAAAGTGCAAAAGGCCTGGTTCAAGTTTGAGGACAGGAACATAAACAATTTTTCCTCACGTCTTGTAGCAGAAGTCTCACTTTTTAGGATAGGTTTGTCACATTTGGAAGAATATTCTTTTGGGGGCATGTGTAACAGCAGAATCAGGAATTCTCTTCTTGTGATACTCTTTGATCCACTTTGTTCAACTCTAGGTACAATGTTAAAAAGAGAGGGGTTCCACCTATTCAATACACTGATATACAGTTGCACAAACTTATGTTACAACATGTTTAATTTCTGGACCGGTTTCGACACATTTTGTGCCATCATCAGCCGACTGAAAAAACAGAGCCAGAAGTACACAATTATCAACACACACAAAAACATGTTAAGGGATAACTGTAACACAAATAACACTTTCATGAAGAATGAAGTTCATATAGTTTTTACACTCTTGCTGTGAGTGTTAAAAGAACTGAAGTAAAATGTAACACTTTTCCACTAAGATAAAAAAATTTTGTGGACATCGTAAACAATGTGACGGTCTTGAGCACTCTTGCTGCAAGCTTTGAAGTCATCCTTGAAGATCCTTTTTAACCTCAAGATCTAATATATTGACTTCAAAGCTCGCAGCAAGAGTGTAAAAACTATATGAACTTCATTCTTCATTGAAGTGTTATATGTGTTACAATTATCCTTTAATATCTTTTGTGTGTGTTGATAATTGTATATTTCTTGCCCTGTTTTTTCAATCGGCTGATGATGGCACGAAATATGTGTCGAAACCGGTCCCGAATTAAACATGTTGTAACATAAGTTTGTGCAACTGAATATCAGTGTATTGAATAGGTGGAACCTCTCTCTTTTTAACATTGTGATTCTCAGTTCAATATGGAACAATTATGAAGTTTTTCACTTTAAATAACAACTCTAAGTATTCTGAAAAGATGTCAAGTTTGTGGAAATGTTTGGGTACATAATACTACTTCCTCCTTGAAGAAAGAAAGAAAGAAGGAAAGAAAGAAAGAAAGAAGGATAGAAAGAAGCGGATCCCACTGGTCCAGTAGTCTATATAAACATCTGCCTACAGATAACCAACTAGTACATACATGCTTCAGAATTTTCTTTGCCTCTGAATTGTGCAAGTTCTGAAATATCTGAAGGTGTTCTTTTCTTTTGACATTCTTCTCAAGAAACGAATTATATCAACAAGGATCTCATCCACTTTAAGTGGTAATTTTCCAGCACCTTTTTCAGCTGCTAGATTAAATCAGGTGGCAAATGTAACCTTATTAGGGGAATTGTCAGAGCAAAACGCCACACAGTTTTCAATTGGTGTGTTATAAGAATTCCCGTCTAATGCTGGTATGGATAGCACAGTGCTCACTGGTTTTTTCTAAGGAATATCGTAGTATGTAATAACAATATGATGCTTCCATCCGTTGGCACTTAACAACTTAAGATGATGCATTTTTTTCATTTACATTCATGTCATTTTACTTTACAAAGGTAAAATTAAGTGTAACCTCCTAATTCAATACACCATATGATTCCATCATTAGATGGAGTAATCAAATTCAAACATGTTTTGGCTCGTTTGAGCCATCTTCAGTGAGGAAAAGGGAGGGGTAGAACTAATTTACATAATACAAGTGCCAACAGTCTCTTTGAGAGTGGATGAGGGCACTCTATTGTCCTGGGGACAAGAAATTGTTCCCAAAGGCGGAGGAACCAGTTTGGTCAACGGCATTAGGATGCAGAAGGCAACGGGAAACCACTGCATTAAAGATCCTGAGAAATATTCCAATAAATTCACATGGCATGGCTGCAACGTCAAGATCGGAGCTGGCCGTGTGGACCGTCTACCTCCGTTTGGAGATGACGACTTAAGAAGAAGAATATACAATATTTATGTAATGTAGAACAAAAAACAACCCATTGCGTTAAAATTCAGTGACAAAAGGGGTTAATACAAAACATAACTGAATCTAAAAACTGTGTTACCTAAGAAGAAAAGAAATGAAAACAAATGATACAGATGGAAAATAACAGTAAGTGCACATAGCAGACCTCTTAGTTTATAAAATTTGCTTTTATAACAATTGAGTCGTATGCGTGAACAAACATGTATGTTATATTGAGAAAAACAGCAATAATGATGATATGGCTGCACGAGAGACTTTTGTTCCGTAAACCAACAGGTTATTAGAGCACACGCTCACTCATTCGCACATAATGTATGCATGCAGAGGAGAATAGTGTTATTTTATAATGATTTGGTGTGTACATCTTTCCACTCACTAGGGTCATTTTCCCTCTTCCTGCATCTGTTTTTCGTCAACTTGTGAACACTGCTTGGGGACAACAGTACATTACGATCACTACTGTGGTATAGATGAGTAACTAATTAAACTCAGTAATATAAGACTGAACCATCTTCGGACTAGAATGTGTTCATTACATTGCATTCAATTCGTGACATTGTCGAGCGCTCGCGCGGGGAAATGATGTAACATAGACTTTTGTTCCATTATTTTTCTAGTGCCTTTCTCTTTACAATTTCCAGAATACTATAGCCATCTGTTGAGATATGCTCAAACTACCTCCAAATACATATCCAGGACACATCATAGATGATTGTTCCGTGAATATCTCAAATGCCACAAAAATGTAACAGATGTTTGTTTGCGCATACGACTCAATTCCTAACAGGATGAAATCACTGTATCGAAAACTCAGGTTGAAAATCTGCCTTGGTAGAAACACCATCACATCAAATTGCTAGGAGGGGAGCAGGAGCAATAAAGTTTGAGAAACCAAGCCTGAGATAATGTCAAAAACTTCATAACTGGTCCGTATTGAAAAAAGATTTACATTCAAAAATAAAGGGTAGGATTCTCCACCCGTTCAATACAACTTAAAATGTGATAAAAATTTAAATGTCACAATTTAATAATAATTTTTTTAGGTACCGGTTTTGGCATTTTTTATGCCATCATCAGCCTAGGTTTAGCAAACAAAGACATTGAGTAAATTACATATGTATATACACAAATAAACCTTCTAAAAGTCTAGCAATTTATAATTGCGTCACAATATAAAACATTTGACTGCATAAAACTCTCATATATACATCATAATAAAGTTCTAAACAAAAGGTAAAATTGATCTATGTACAGCTCTGTGCATTTCTATTGCCTGGTGATGTTAAATGCTACGATTGTGTATAGAGTTACAGTAGCCAACAAGTTTTTGTAAAATCTTCTGTCTAGACTATCTACACAGCTAATTAAAATTGGAGTATTGACCTTGAAGCAATATATAAAATCTTTTTGAACGTTCTATCATGAGAGATTTCAGCATATACACATTATTAGCTAAATTTTTCCGAGTATTACTATATAGTATAAGAGAGAAGAGCATTTATTGTCCGATGTTTGTTACAGATAGCTCCTCAATGGATTATAATCGGAAAGCCATCATAAACTGGTCGGATTTTTTAGAATCGAGTAAAAGGCTTTCATGGCTTGTATCTTGCTTAAATCTTACTGAAATAACTCGAATATCAGGGTATAACATGGTTTTTAAACCTATATTTCAGTAGTATATTCAAACATGTGAATGGACTGAGGCCGTAGGTTAATGGGTGCGAGTTCATGAGAAACGATGTTTTCAGGTGGTCAAATGTAATTCTAGAAGGATCTTGATTCAAAATGGACCTAAAAGAAATTGAAAACTGTTTAAGTATGACGTAAACGGATCGAGAAAGGAATCGGGCAATTTTAAAAACTCACCTCAAGCACCACGATATCGGCGAGAAGTTAAAGAGGAACTGGCGAGCGGTGTGTCAGGCAACAAGCCGCACGTATCAGCGGGGAATCGGGGCGTGCCTGGTAGGTGGAGGGGGAGGGGAGGTCGCAGGAACTGGCGAGCAAGGGTCGGGGGGGGGGGGGGGGGGATTCCAGTAGGGGTAATACGCCAGCGTGTTGCAAACTGTTTTATATACTGGTTGATCTTTTGGAATTTTAAGCTTGCTAATAACTGAAATGAGTATATCAAATAGGATAGTAGGTTGTTCGGACAGTTCATTAAGATTAAAATTAGGGTTGTAGTACTGGTCCAAAAGAATGAAGGTCTAAAAGAAGCCCTTTATTCATCACTTCGATGATATCTAAATCATTGTTGATGCTGTAAAAGCTGTGTTTGTAATCATGCGTATGCTGTCCTTTTGTTGAGAAGCTTTTGTATTTAATGGCATTAATGTGTTCGTTGTATCTGATTTTGAAGGATCTCCCTGTTTGCTCAATGTAAACACTGGAACAGTCATTACAGTGAAACTTGTATACACCTGACCTGTAGAAAGGGTTGAGAAGGTTGACACTGCTAGAATTATGGAATGAATCAAGATTTCTGTTATTGGTTTTAAAGGCAGTTTTAGTGTTTTTCTTTTTAAATATGTTAGTTACTCGGTAAATATCCGGGTTAAATGTAAAGGTTGCATATGTTACCGATTTCGTGTTTTCTTTCTCTAAATTGGTTTTGAGTCAGTGTTTAAACTTACGTATTATACATTCTATAAAACCATGATTAAATTCATTGTGAAGTGCAGTGCTATGTATAGTATTAAGTTCTTTGTTATGATCTGCTTTTGACATGGGAATATTGTACGCTCGGTGTACTAAACTGTTATAGGTGGCACGCTTATGGCAAGGGGGATGTAAGGAGTGTTGCTGGATGGTTATAGTTGTCTGCGTTGTTTTTCTGTAGATTTTATATTTAAAAACAACTGGGAGTCTGGTAATAGTTAAGTCTAAAAAGTTGAGGGCCTTATTAAGTTCAGATTCTATAGTGAACTTAATATTCGTATTGATGTCATTGAGGTGTGCTAGGGTGGTAGATGCATCGGTGTCGCGTTGATCCATGATGATAAACGTTTCATCTACAAACCTAGACCATAAGACTATGTTGTTAAATTTCTTATCTTTTTCTATTTTGGTGTACTTTAAGAAATCAAGATATATATTGGCTAGAATGCCGGATGCCGGCGAATCATGGCTAGTCCATCCTGTTTGTATATTACCTTGTTGAACATGAAATAATTATTGTTAGTTAAAAGTTTCAATATGGGCATGAAATCCGCTATTTCAAGTTGGCTGAGCTGGCTATGAGATCGTAAGTTTTTTGAAATACTTGGTATAACTTTTTCTGGTTTAATATTTGTGTACATGTTGGTAATGTCAAAGGAATGCATGGTATTGGAATGGTTGTAATTTGAAGTTGTTCAAGCGTTGTATTAATTCAAGGGTGTTTTTAATGGATTTATTTGCCTGGAAAGTGTAATGCTTGCTCAGAAACTGTTGAATAAATTGAGCGGTTTTGTAAAGTGAACTCGGTCTGAAATTTACTATGGCGTATAGGGATTCCATCTTATGAACTTTAGGTTGCACTTTAACAGTTGGCAAGCCAGGGTTCATATTAATCAATTTGTTCTTTATGATGTGTATATGAGAGTGTTATGCAGTCAAATGTTTTATATTGTGACGTAATTATAAATTGCTAGACTTTTAGAAGTGTATATACATATGTAATTTACTCAATGCCCTTGTTTGCTAAACCTAGGCTGATTATGGCATAAAAAATGCCAAAACTGGTACCTAAAAAAATTATTAATAAAATGTGACATTTTAATTTATATCACATTTTAAGTTGTATTGAACAGGTGGAGAATCCTACCCTTTATTTTAGAATGAGATAATGTGCAGGCGAAATGCATGTGACAAGTGATGGAAAAACGCTGATGAAATTAAAAACTTTAGAACAGCAGCATCCTCAATCTAATGGTTCCATTTTCGATTATTGTTTCACAATGTTGGCTGGTTTGCCTTAATTTAGAAGGTCGGTAGGGCATGACAAAAATTGAGAAGCTGTGTAATGCATGTAATACTTGTTGTAACGTGAAAATGGCAACAAACATTTATTTGGCATAATGGAATTGTAACATGAAAACATCTACGAGTATTTTTATTTTTTTTATTTGGCATGTCTACTTGTGTATCACCCATTATTTGGAACTGTTGTCTAATTGTGGAATTTACCATGCACATTTAATTCCAAAACTATATCCCCTATTAATACATATTTGCTGGATTAATCTCATTCGCTTGATTACTGATCGAGTGCCATGCGAACTTTGAATGCTGGGAGCTGGTGACTTCCACATTGTCTGTGGTGTTTGAGCATTCAACATGGCTGTGTTTAGCCGCGCTCGTGAAAAGAGAGTGCCAGCAATGGAGTGTTACTCGCCAGGATAAGTGTGAGGACGTTAGGGCTATGCCCTTTACTCTTTTGAATGCTTCTCAGTGTGCTCCAACCTTAAATACTTCATTAGTGTAAGAAGAAAACTTTGTGTGTGTGTTAACCGTTACCGGCATGGCAAGTTGTAAATGTGTTGTAAGTCTTACCCCACTCCAAGTAAGTACTGGAAATTATAAATAATTCCGGCGATCTTGTACGACCATGCATTAAAAGTGTGTGATCTTATCGTGGATTTGACCAACATCATAAACGCACCCTTTCGGCATTGTATAAACCTTCCTAAGCAAAATCTTGTATCGGCTTTGGACTGAATCCGTAGAGAAAAAAAAAAACAATAAGCATGTAACTGAAATGTGTGGGAATTTGGAATCGCTAGTTATGTGTCTATGAGGTTTTATTTTGTGAGAGTTGTAACTTACTGTGTTATCATTCGTACTTCGTTTGCCTACTCATTCCTTGAGATTATTATTATTTTTATTATTGCCGTGATGTTTCTGTTATTTACTTTGGTATGGTTTTTCCTCCCTAATTTTTCTTCGTTGTTTGAATTTGCCTTCTAACTGTGTTGGTATTGTCTTCACGGCCTATTATTTGGATGTAATCGTTATTTGCATTGTTTGGGACTAATTAATGACACCTCATGTACATATCCTAGCTTAATCCAATGCCCCCTTCATTCTACATTATCTAAGCTGTAGGCAAACTGTTTAACAAAAGCTAATGTAATTTCGTACTATCACCTACTGGATAAATAATAATAATAATAGTAATTTTTTTTAATAACGTCAAGTCTGTGAAAAATTGAAATTTGCTGGTCGATATTTAACTTAATATTTGTTATTCTCTTAACGTTTTCTTGTCACATGCTACTCATTGTTTGTTATTATTATCATATCTTATCTGATGGACATGTTTCATTACTATTATGGGATAATGGCTGCTCCTGTTGTGTGCTTCTGTGTTCTGTTATTATGTGGGAACGTTTATAGTATTTTTCCCTTGATGTTCTTCATTTAGTTGGGATTGCTTTGCACTATTATTTTATTATAATATAATCTTGTTTGGTTAATTTGTGTAATTTTAATTTGCGCTTGGAGCCACTATTTTATTGTATGTTTGTCCTTGTGTGTGACCTTAAGTGTGACTTCTTATTTGTTTTGGTAGTGTAGCAAATTTCATTTTTAAGCAGTATTAATAGTCGTGGGCCCGGATACTGATGATCATCAAACTAATTTCTTTTAATGAATTTCCGTGTAGTAATTACCTAGTGTTTTTCGTTTAAATATTATGGTTGCAACCAAAGTTTTCCTTTTTTTTAACATTTCAATCTCTCTATATCTTAAGTAAACGTTATTGACAATTGTATTTAATGATATCTGTTTTGAGTTTATCAATGCAGTTGAACCTCCCGTCTGCGGACACCGTTGGTTCCGAAGAAAAATATCCGTTACGACAGGTGTCCGCTAAAACAAGTTTGTAAAAATAATCGAACATTTTAATGGCAAGAACATCCACCTTAAATATAAGCATAGGCATCTTTATTTTTATTATTCTAAGTCATTTCTGTGTTAGTATTTCATAGAGATTTATTATAAGTGATTTTACATCATTTACAAACATTACAGCTTTGTGAAATAATCCCTTGTTACTCATGTTTAACGGACACGTGAAATGCTACGGTATTTCGGTCTCACTAATTAGCGCCTGTACTGTCTTTTCCTTCTCACGTCGACTAGCTGAGCTCAACCTTATCAGCGACAATCCGAGTTTAGAATGATGCAAGAAGGGAAGAAAATCCCCAGGTAACTTGTGAGTCAACAGTCTCTGGCAGCATTTCTGGGCAATTGAGACTTCTCGGAATAGGCCTATACACCACTAGACAGAACTGCATTCTGATGTACCTTCTCTCCCCTTGCACGCGAAATAGTACAAACATTCAAAAAGGATTTCCTTATGTCTCAAGAATGGTTTCAAAAAAAAAAAAAAGGATGACATGTGGTCCGGCGGAATAAATTGTCCTGCAACGAGTAAAGTGGCTGCTTAAGTCAAGTGGACGGGACAAATGGCGATGTCCGCTGTCCGTAGTTTGAGGTGTCCGCTTAAATGAGGTCAATTTAACACTTGTCTTATGTAAAATAAAATCAGTTCCGAGGAAAATTGTCCGTATAGGGAAGTGTCTGCTGAATAAGGGTGTCCGTTAGGGCAGGTTCGACTGTATTTAATTATTTGAGGAAGCCTATGTTGATATCAACTTCATTTTACCTTAATTTAAAATTCATTATAAAATAGTGTTTCTCCTTTTAGTTTTAATTGCGTTTTGGTTTTTAAAAAGAAAATTTATATATTTAACTGTACTTATACATTTTTTTTTTTAAATTCATATTTAATTTATTAAGTAAAATTTCTTTCTTTTAAATTTAATCTTGCTTCTTATTTAGTAGCTAGTGGTATTGACCTGGCAACCTGTCAAACATTAATGTAAAGATCCTGCCTTTTTTCCTTCATGTTTTTGCCCTCCACGCTTCGTATTTTGAGCTAATGCCCTTACGGTAAGTACTAGCATTTGTTTTCATTTTGTTCTTTGTGCATTTGCATTGTTATGTGTACATCCTGATGAGGTTGCACTTGTAATGCATGTCGTTTTCGTGTGACCAAAGCTATATTTCTTTGCAACTTCTGACGTGGGAAACATTTTCTTAAATAAAGCACCAGCATGATCAGCTGCACATTGTGTTCCACCAAAAAGGAAGTAAACAGACACTCGGTCCTAATTACGTCACTGTCAACGTTTGCAGACTTGTTGATTATCTTGTTATCTTTCTTCAATTTAATATAACTTACGTGTTTACCGCACTTCACATGATTACTTCATCGTTTCATCCATCACGTGCAATATTAATATCACACCCACATACCGTACAAAAGGCTAATTTTTCTCACTTTCTTGGTTTTAGTATACACGGAAAATCTACAGAATCCTACAATAGGAATATAGCGTATGAAAATGTCTGAGAACAAATGTCTTGATATCTACTGAAACATCAAAAGGAACCTGGACCACTGAACATCACATAAAATTATAACAAACATTCAAGGCAGTCAAACACTTCATTAAAACATGTCAAAGCACACAAAGCCTTAAACCATTAAATGAACACGACGCCAACCTCGTGAACAAAGAATATGCACATGGTAAAAACACACACATGTGGAACGAATGTAATTAGTCCAAGCAATAGAGGAAACTGCGAAGCACGAAGTTATAACAGAAATACTCGAACACTTCATTAAAATATGTCAACCTTAAAAGGCCAAAACATTCAAGGAATGCCAACTTCGTGAACAAAGTACAGCTCTCAAGTGATCAAAGACTATGGGCTAAATCATAACAAGCAAACGGAGCGGAACAAATAACTTGCGGAGCAGAGCCTGTCGACACCTAAGATTCACATGGAAGAACTGTTAAACCGGATTTAAATTCATTTTCAATCATGGCACAAATATTACACGGTTAAAAGTACCAATTATATCAAAGAATGAGTTTTTGAATATCGTGGACTTTAAAGTCAAAGAAATATTAATGTTTATTTATTCCACCTATTCAATACATAAAAAGTGATTTTAAATTATAGGGACATGTTTCGCCCTTTATTTAAGGGCATATTCAGCCTAAATCTCAATCTGAAAGATAAGAAATCAGGATCCTGATTGTTCTTAATTATGGTTGATTTTTTAAAAATAAATTACAAATGAAAGTGAGGATGATGTAGGAAATAGTTAAGATATTCTTAAAAATAAAGTCTTACAAACAAATAACCATAATTTATACACTTTCTTGAATGAAAATGCAAATGGGGTTGCCACTCCCAAGGTGATTTATTAAAGAGTGATAAATGCTATGAAATGATAATGGAGAGTGTTGCTGGAATGAAAGATGACAGGGAAAACCAGAGTACCCGGAGAAAAACCTGTCCCGCCTCCGCTTTGTCCAGCACAAATCTCACATGAATTTGCTGGTCGATATTTAACTTTATTTATGCCATTCTCTTTACGTTTTCTTGTCACATTCTTCCCACTGTTTGGGGTTCCTTGCCTTTGTTATTATTACGTAATGATCATCCCTTTCTTATCTTATCTGATGGACACGTTATTAATTTTGGTGGCTTTGATGATTATATGGAGATGATGGCTTGGCGTCGGTAAATGGTCACTCCTGTGGTGTGTTTCCGTGTTCTGTTATTATGTGGAAACATATATAGTACTCTTCCATTGATATTTTTTTATTTAGTTGGGATTGTTTTCTTCCTTTGTTTTATTATAATTTAATCTGATTTAATCTGGTTTGACTTATTTATGTAATTTTAATTCGCGGTTTGGAGCCACTGATTTATTGTACACGTGCCTTTGCGTGTGACTTATTCGTTGGTAGTGTAGCAAATTTCAATGTTAAACACTATTTATAGTCGTGGCCCCACATACTGATTATCCTCTGACTATTAAAAAAATGAATTTCCATGTAGTAATTACCTAGAGTTTATAGTTTAAAAAAAAATTCTGGTTGCAACAAATTTTTCCTTTAAAAATTTTTTTTAATCTTTCTGTACATTAAGGTAACACAATTGACAATTTTATTTAATGGTATAAGTTGTGAGTTTTCCAACTTTGATTTTTTTTTGAGGAAGCGTATGTTATTGTGAGCTTCATTTCATCTTAATTTAAATTTCACTGTAAAATACCGTTTCTCCCTATAGTTTTAATCGAGTTTTGGTTAAAAAAAAAAAAGAATATATATATATTTACCTGTTCTTATATTATACTGACTTTCAAACTTAATTTATTAAGTAAAATATTCTTTATTTTAAATTTAATCTTGTCTGTTATTTAGTAATGGTTCATGTTTGTGGGTTACTGTTGTCATGTCCTAGTTCGTGAACCATGGGCAACGGCTGAGTGGCCTATTAAGTGGTCCTGAGAGTCGGGATACCAGTTGCTATGGAGTGGGAGTGGGCATCTCGGACATATTCTGAGTCGTGGCCCTCCCTGTGCTCAGGCGGCTAGGACTATAAAATTCACCGGTGGTCCATAACCTGTTAGAGCAGAGATCCTCACTTGGACTATGTGCAAGTAGGGCAGCATCCTGCTTCATGAATTTACTGAGCTCAGAACACTTTAAGCAAGCCTCAGACCTATGGGAGTAATGGAGTCCCACTCCCATTTGACAGGCGAGGGACTCCTTGGAAACAACTCGGCGAACGAAGAGGAATTCGATGGGGAGCTATCAATATTAATGGGGCTTATGGAAGAAAGAAGGTAGAACTGGCTGAGTCAGCAAAGAGGATGCATCTGGATGTGCTAGGAGTAAGTGATATTCGGGTAAGGGGAGATAATGAGGAAGAGGTGGGAGATTATAAAGTGTACTTGACGGGTGTTAGAAAGGGAAGGGCAGAGTCTGGGGTAGGGCTCTTTATCAGGAATACCATTGCACGCAACATAGTTTCTGTTAGGCACGTAAATGAGCGAATGATGTGGGTAGATTTGTCAGTGGGAGGAATTAGGACAAGAATTGTGTCCATGTATTCGCCATGTGAGGGTGCAGATGAGGATGAAGTTGACAAGTTTTATGAAGCATTGAGTGACATCGTGGTCAGGGTCAACAGCAAGGATAGAATAGTGCTAATGGGCGATTTCAATGCGAGAGTTGGGAATAGTACCAATATAAATGGTCTGTTATTGGACATTATAAATTTTCCTGCTAACTAATTCTTGGTTGCCAGCGTTTCGCCCTCGTGTGCTAGGGTGGGCTCATCAGTTGGTACCTAGCACACCTACCAATACGCTGGCTAGTGCATACCGTGGAGGCCACTGCGTAGGCTAACTGGAGCCACCGGCAGTGCCAATGCACTAAGAGACTTTGTCTCATCAGCAAAAATTGATGCCTGCTTGGCCATCAGATGATATAGATGTTGATTCCCATAGGGAATCTGAAATATTTGTCCTAAATGAGTAAATTTATAATACCAATATAAATGGTCCGTTATTGGACATTATAAATTTTCCTGCTAACTCATTCTTGGTTGCCAGCGTTTCGCCCTCGTGTGCTGGGGTGGGCTCATCAGTTGGTACCTAGCACACCTACCAATACGCTGGCTAGTGCGTACCATGGAGGCCACTGCGTAGGCTAACTGGAGCCACCGGCAGTGCCAATGCACTAAGAGACTTTGTCTCATCAGCAAAAATTGATGCCTGCTTGGCCATCAGATGATATAGATGTTAATTCCCATAGGGAATCTGAAATATTTGTCCTGAATGAGTAAATTTATAATACCAATATAAATGGTCCGTTATTGGACATTATAAATTTTCCTGCTAACTCATTCTTGGTTGCCAGCGTTTCGCCCTCGTGTGCTAGGGTGAGCTCATCAGTTGGTACCTAGCACACCTACCAATACGCTGGCTAGTGCATACCGTGGAGGCCACTGCGTAGGCTAACTGGAGCCACCGGCAGTGCCAATGCACTAAGAGACTTTGTCTCATCAGCAAAACATCTATATCATCTGATGGCCAAGCAGGCATCAATTTTTGCTGATGAGACAAAGTCTCTTAGTGCATTGGCACTGCCGGTGGCTCCAGTTAGCCTACGCAGTGGCCTCCACGGTATGCTCTAGCCAGCGTATTGGTAAGTGTGCTAGGTACCAACTGATGAGCCCACCCTAGCACACGAGGGCGAAACGCTGGCAACCAAGAATGAGTTAGCAGGAAAATTTATAATGTCCAATAACGGACCATTTATATTGGTATAAATTTACTCATTCAGGACAAATATTTCAGATTCCCTATGGGAATCAACATCTATATCATCTGATGGCCAAGCAGGCATCAATTTTTGCTGATGAGACAAAGTCTCTTAGTGCATTCGCACTGCCGGTGGCTCCAGTTAGCCTACGCAGTGGCCTCCACGGTATGCACTAGCCAGCGTATTGGTAGGTGTGCTAGGTACCAACTGATGAGCCCACCCTAGCACACGAGGGCAAAACGCTGGCAACCAAGAATGAGTTAGCAGGAAAATAAGCTTATCTGGACTTCTGTGCTAGTATGGGTTTAGCTGTAACGAATACATTCTTCAAGGTTAAGGCTATTCACCGCTACACATGGGAGGCTAGGGGTACCAGATCCATAATACACTATATCTTAACAGACTTTGAATTCAGGAAGTCTGTTAGGAATGTACGAGTTTTCCAGGGATTTTTCGATGATACAGACCACTATCTGATCAGTAGTCTAAGTATCTCTAGGCCTAGGGTAGAGAAAGTGAAATCTGTCTGCAAACGAATAAGGGTAGAAAATCTCCAGGACGAGGAAATTAGACAGAAGTACATGGATATGATTAGTGAGAAGTTTCGAACAGTAGACAGTAAGCAGGTTCAGGATATAGAAAGTGAATGGGTGGCATACAGGGATGCTGTAGTGGAAACAGCAGGGGAATGCCTAGGAACAACTGTGTGTAAAGAAGGGAAAAGGCTAACATCTTGGTGGAATGATGAAGTGAGAGCAGCTTGTAAACGTAAAAAGAAAGCTTATCAGAAATGGCTCCAAACAAGGGCCGAGGCAGACAGAGATTGGTACGTACATGAAAGAAACAGAGCGAAACAAATAGTTGTTGAATCCAAAAAGAAGTCATGGGAAGATTTTGGTAATAACCTGGAAAGGCTAGGTCAAGCAGCAGGGAAACCTTTCTGGACAGTAATAAAGAATCTTAGGAAGGGAGGGAAAAAGGAAATGAACAGTGTTCTGAGTAATTCAGGTGAACTCATAATAGATCCCAGGGAATCACTGAAGAGGTGGAGGGAATATTTTGAACATCTTCTCAATGTAAAAGGAAATCATCCTGGTGTTGTTGCAAACAGCCAAGCTCATGGGGAGGAGGAAAATGATGTTGGTGAAATTATGCTTGAGGAAGTGGAAAGGATGGTAAATAAACTCCATTGTCATGAGGCAGCAGGAATAGATGAAATTAGACCTGAAATGGTGAAGTAGAGTGGGAAGGCAGGGATGAAATGGCTTCATGGAGTAGTAAAATTAGCGTGGAGTGTTGGTAAGGTACCTTCAGATTGGACAAGAGCAGTAATTGCACCTATCTATAAGCAAGGGAACAGGAAGGATTGCAACAACTATCGAGTTATCTCATTGATTAGTATACCAGGCAAAGTATTCACTGACATCTTGGAAAGGAGGTTGCGATCTGTCGTTGAGAGGAAGTTGGATGAAAACCAGTGTGGTTTCAGACCACAGAGAGGCTGTCAGGATCAGATTTTCAGTATGCGCCGGGTAATTGAAAAAATTCTACGAGAGGAATAGGCAGTTGTGTTTATGTTTCGTAGATCTACAGAAAGCATATGACAGGGTACCGAGGGAAAAGATGTTCGCCATACTGGGGGACTATGGAATTAAAGGTAGATTATTAAAATCAATAAAAGGCATTCATGTTGACAATTGGGCTTCAGTGAGAATAGATGGTAGAATGAGTTCTTGGTTCAGAGTACTTACAGGAGTTAGACAAGGCTGTAATCTTTCACCTTTGCTGTTCGTAGTTTACATGGATCATCTGCTGAAAGGTATAAAATGGCAGGGAGGGATTCAGTTAGGTGGAGATGTAGTAAGCAGTTTGGCCTATGCTGACGACTTGGTCTTAATGGCAGATTGTGCCGAAAGCCTGCAGTCTAATATCTTGGAACTTGAAAATAGTTGCAATGAGTATGGTATGAAAATTAGCCTCTTGAAGACTAAAATGATGTCAGTAGGTAAGAAATTCAACAGAACTGAATGTCAGATTGGTGATACAAAGCTAGAACAGGTCGATAATTTTAAGTATTTACGTTGTGTGTTCTCCCAGCATTGTAATACAGTGAGTGAGATTGAATCAAGGTGTAGTAAAGCTAATGCAGTGAGCTCGCAGTTGCGATCAGCAGTATTCTGTAAGAAGGAAGTGAGCTCCCAGACGAAACTATCTTTATATCGGTCTGTTTTCAGACCAACTTTGCTTTACGGGAGCAAAAGCTGGGTGGACTCAGGATATCTTATTCATAAGTTAGAAGTAACAGACATGAAAGTAGCAAGAATGATTGGTGGTACAAACAGGTGGGAGCAATGGCAGGAGGGTACTCGGAATGAGGAGATAAAGGCTAATTTAGGAATGAACTCGATGGATGAAGCTGTACGCATAAACCGGCTTCGCTGGTGGGGTCATGTGAGGCGAATGGATGAGAATAGGTTACCTAGGAGAATAATGGACTCTGTTATGGAGGGTGGAAGTAGAGGGAGACCAAGACGACAATGGTTAGACTCGGTTTCTAACGATTTAAAGATAACAGGTATAGAACTAAATGAGGCCACAACACTAGTTGCAAATCGAGGATTGTGGCGACGTTTAGTAAATTCTCAGAGGCTTGCAGACTGAACGCTGAAAGGCATAACAGTCTATAATGATAATGTATGTATGTATGTATGTATGTTATTTAGTAGTTAGTAATATTGACCTGGCAACCTGTCAACGTTAATGTAAGACCCTGGCCTTTCTCCCTCCATGCTTGGTATTTTGTGCTACTGCCCTTACGGTAAATATTGTGTTTGTTTTCATTTTGTTGTTCGTGCTTTTGCACTGTTTTGTGTACTTCTTGGTAAGGTTGCAGTAGTGTTTGGTAGCATTTCGCTGTGGTTTTTGTTGTTGTTCTTCTTCTTCTAACGACTTGATACGTTGCCCAGGTCAACATTGCTAGTTGCTACAAAAATAAATAAATAAATAATAATAATAATAATAATAATAATAATAATAATAATAATAATAATAATAATAATAATAATAATAATAATAACAGGTATTTAAACTTAAATTTGTAAGACCAAGTGTAATGTCTAATCCAACTGTGTCTGTTGCATGTCAATCATGGAGTCTCGCCCCTTGCCAGTTCCTAGAATGTTGCGGAAGCTGGAGTTAAATTACGAGGTGCAGATTTGTGGTAGGAAGCCATCCGGCACTATTCGGGGTGACGTAGATTTACTCTCTGAAATTGCTGATCAACCCATTGTTGTACCTGACATGTCAGAAGCAGTGATTGGCGAGTCTGTTTTGTTCATTACGGATGCCTTAGATGAAATAAGTGAATTAACTGAAGCCTTTAAAACGTCTCAACCTTCGGAGTACCAGGTACAGAGACAAATAGCTCCTGTAACGCAATACACGAATCGCTTCCAGGATCAGTTCACTTTAAAACTGGATCAGTCCACTCTAAACCAATGTACTGTGTTGCTAACTAAAGCTGTTTCAATATCTGCTGATTTTAATGTCATCATGCAAACTCTTAAATTGAGGAATATTAAGATTAATGTTGGTCCTCAAGATAAAAATCCCAGTGTTTCTGCTAATCACGATCTTAACCAGCACTTTTCTAGCACTGTTTTGGGTAAAAAGTCGTTAGCTGCTTTTCAGGTCCAACCTGTTTTCTTGGTTGATAATCCTGGCATGCTAAGGTGCGATAATGTGAACCCTGTTAGTGAGTTGCTTAAAAGAGTGAACAAGTTGTCCATTGATTCGATTGACGAAACAGGATCCTTTTTAAGATTACTGGTCGAAGTAAAGGAGACCGCAAATTGTTTTAACCTTAGCTCTTCCAGTGTAATTCCGAACCTTATTTTCCCATTGTGTTGGAATCCTAAAATCGGAAATCTTGGAAGCTTGTTCGAGTGATACTACCTTCGACCAATTGCATGATGGAATTTTAAGGAAGTTTATTCCTTTCCGAGCGCTCAAGGATTTGACAGCAAAACATTGTTTTCGGGTGCAGTTGTATTCTGAAAGCCTATTTAAATATGTCAATGACCTAAAGTTTTATTGCAATATATTCAGGCTACCTATTGATGGAGCAAATATGGTAGATAGTATAATGAGTGGAGTATCGCCTGAGTACCGTTCATACCTGTCCATTAGGAAGTGTCCTGAAACCTTTAGTGAGTTAAAACTTGCTTGTTTTAAGGTTGAAGAAGCTAAACATAGTGATAGCTATAGACCTGTTAATGTACCCCCTCCAAGTGGTCCTTCTCCTAGGCAGTCCTCTGGTCTGAACACCAGTAGTTTAGGTGCTATTTCAAAAAAAATGTTTTGCTTGTGGGTCTAAGGACCATTTAAGAAACAAATTCCCATTGGTAAAGAAAAAGAGTTTGCCGACTAATAATTTTCCAAGCCCCCAATTTCAAAGTGTTGCTTATCCTGTACCTAATTATCCTCCTCCATCTGCTAATTTCAATCTGGGTAATACTAATCAGCGCATCTGACTAGATGAATGTACTGATGACGCAAGCCCTCTATCAATAATTTGGATAACCGTGATAATACCTATGTCAATGATGATGATGTTTGTCCTGGTGACTGTAAAAGTATTTCAGGGAGTGTGCATTCTAAAATTCCGATTATTCCTGTAGAAATCAATAATGAGCCTACGTTTGCATTGGTGGATTCTGGCAGTGTTACCTCTGCTATTAATTGGACTTGGTTTTCTAAAAATAAATCTATCTGTAAATTTCCGAACCTTGTACTCATTTCAACTTTATTTCATGCCGCCAATGGCTCTATCTTACATGTTAAAGGTTATATAAGAGTCAAAATTCGTATTAATCATTTCACCTGGAAATTTAATTTCATTGTAGTTGAAGGGTTATCGCATGATGTAATTCTTGGTTACGACTTTGCTGTTCGCGTAGGATTAATCCTAGATGCTCATAATTGTTGTCTGTCTTTCAAATTTCGTACCGATTATGCTCTGCCATTGGTCGATTACCTCCCTTATTCTGGTAAACATCTCTGTTCTATTGATGCACATGACCAAGTTACTGAGGAAAAGTGTGACCTGAGTCATTTGACTAGTGAACAAGCTCAACTGATACATGAATTATGTGATGAATTTCCTGAGGTCTTCACGGATAAGCTAGGGGTAACTAATGTGCTTGAGTATAAAATTGATGTGAGTGACACCATTCCTGTTCGTTCTCCTCCCTATCGTCTGTCTCCCCCACGTATGAAGGTTCTGAAAGAAATTATTGATAAGATGCTTTAAGGAGGAGTTATCAGGCCTTCAACTTCTGCTTATGCGTCCCCCATCTTCCTAGTCCCTAAGCCTCAAGGTGGCTTCAGGCCTTTGGTCGACTAACGATCTCTCAATAAGAAGATTATCTTGCAATCAATTCCACTACCCGACTTGCATACTTGCTTTTCATTCTTCTATGGTGCTAAATTTTATTCTGTATTTGATCTCAATCAAGCGTATCACCAGATCCCTCTGGCTGAGGAAAGTAAGCATTTAACTGCCTTTATCACGGACTGGAACTTATGAGTACGAGAGAATCCCTTTTGGCCTCAGTACTGGCGCAGCCATGCTGATGAGACTATTAGATTCCATACTATCTGACATTAAAATTCAGGTCCGTGTACAATTATCTCGATGATGTCGTTGTGTACTCTGAAACCTTTGAGGAACATCTCTCTCATATCAGGGAAGTGGTTCGTCGCTTTAAGCAAGCTGGTCTCACTGGCAAACGATCTAAAGTTTCCTATGCGCAGCCTCGCATGTCTTTCCTGGGTCATATCGTATCACCTAATGGTGTAGCTGTGGATCAGAGTAGAACCCAAGCCATCTATGATTTTCGCGAACCCAAGGATCAGAAGGGATTAGCCCGTTTCGTTGGTATGGCCAATTTTTTTTTTCGCAAATTCATCCCGAATTTTGCCCAAATTGCTGCTCCCCTTAATGCCCTTCGGCGTAAGGATGTTAAATCTGTCTGGAAGGAACCTCAACAAATTTTATTTGATAAACTTAAATCCGCTCTGGCTAATGCTCCTGTTTTGGCGATTCCTAACTTCTCAAAACCTTTCATAATTCAAACTGATGCTTCTGCATCTGCCGTTGCTGGTGTCCTTCTCCAAGAAGATGAGTTAGGTACCGAAAATATTGTAGCTGATGGATTGAGTAGGATGTTTGGTGAAAAGCCTCCCGACCATTCTGATTTTGACGTCAATAACCTCATTAACCATTCTGCATGTCAATTCAATTGCATTAATGCTATTTTGACTGACTCCCCGTTGCTGTTCCATATGTCAAAATTGCAAGTTAGTGATGCTGAAATTAGTTCCATTGTTGAACAACTTGAAGATGGTAACGTTGTTAAGCCTTATAAGCTTGTTAACAATGTCCTATGTTGCAAGGCTAGATATGACAATAAGTACAAAATTGTGTGTCCTCAAATCCTCATCCCTGAAATATTCAAGTATTACCATGACTCCCCCTTGGGAGGACATTTAGGTGTTTTTAAAACTCGTCAAAAGATTTGAACTCACTTCATATGGCAGAATATGGATTTTCACATTAGGGAAATGGTCAAAGCTTGTAGACTGTGCAGTATAAGTAAACCTAGTTTGAATACCCGTGTTGGTTTGTTGTCCTCATCTCACCCTACTAAACCAATGGAAAGACTTTATTGATTACGTTGGAGCGTTCCCATTAAGCTCTAAAGGAAATCGATTTGCACTAGTGTGTGTTGACGGTTTTACCCGTTTCACTTGGATTTTCCACTATATCCTGTCTCAATTCGATCTTTTCTATATTTGGTCCTCGTAAGTTTATTGTGTCTGACAATGCTAGATCTTTCGCCTGTAACCTGCTTAGAAAATTCTGCTTTAGTCTATCGATATCTCATGTCACCACCACACCTTACTATCCCAACCCCAGTTTTGCTGAAAGAGTTAACCGCAACTTACGAGCTGCTCTCATTGCATATCATCATAACCGACAATCTAAATGGGATTCTTGCATTCATTGGCTTACTTATGCATTTAATTTTTCAGTTCATGAATCTCATGGCCAAACACCCATGTCTTTAGTGCTTGGATTTACCCCATTCCACCCCCCCCCCCATCTCTAATGTGTTTAACATTGATTCTCTTCTCCCCGATGATCCAGATCCAGAGGAGATTCGTAAAATGTGGAACAGAGCTAGAGCTAAAGCTAAACTTGTTGTTTCCTTTGATAATGTGCAAAAGAAGTATGACAAAGGACGCAGGCCTACCAATCAATCTGTGGGTGACACTGTTTTTGTCAAATCTTATCCTAGTAGTAAAGCTGTAAATAAATTTTCTGCTAAATTAGCACCTTGTTATCACGGTATTAGAGTTCTTAACTCCAGTACCCTTGTTAGTTAATGACCCTATTGCCAAACGCAATAGACGTGTACACTTGAGTAAAATTAAGTCCACTTAATCATCAAAATTTTGTAAACATATTTATGGTCATGTAAACTTAATTTCTTTCAAAATTACATTTAATAATTTTGTTCATAATTATGTAACTTATTCATACACAAGATACATTGTCAGATATTACTATTGTTGACAGACTATGTAAATTATTGCAGTTGTAAACTTCAAGACATCGAAACTTATACATCTAAATTTTCAACTGTATCCTCCTAACATTTTTGAGTGCTACTTAGTTTTGGCTGTTCGAGTGACTAGTTATGTGCCATGACACTATGCCATTAATGTGTGTATTGTGTATTTCAACCTGCAAAATTATTACGGTCTTTTGGAACATTATTCTGTGCTCCCACACATTTTGTTGCAGACTGTTTTGCGCGCGCCCTCTTCAGTCCATGCAACTATTTTAAGAGAGCAGGAATGTGTGTAATACCTATGGTTGCCTACTGCACTCTGTACTGGCATGATCATCTACTGTGTCATGTACTATCAACTTGTATGGTGTGTGATGAGATGTTGGCCACGTTGCATCCCATTCTGTTCACACTCAACATGTTAATCTGCTGGTATTGTGTGAAGGTCAACATTCCTGCAACCAAGTAAGACCATTTCTTGTTATTTGGACTTGAAAAATTTGGTGTGTCTCATCCTGTATCCCACGTATGAAAATTTGGTTTGGATTTTGAAATTATACCATATGGCATGATATCCTTGGTTTTGGACCTGCACCTCCCCTGTGTTCTGGCTCAGGGAGAGGAGGAACTGTGACGTGAATATGGGCACCTAATATTTCTTTGGCATAATGGAATTACAACATGAAAACAGCTACGAGTAATTATTTATCTGGCATGTCTACTTGTGAATCGAGACGTTATCTATCGTTCATTGTTTGAAACTGTTGCCTAGTTGTGGAATTTACCATGCTCATTTAATTCAAAACTCTCTCATATTGTTACGTATTTGCTGGATTTATCTGATTCGCTCGATTTTGATCGAGGGCCGTGCGGCCCTGCGCAGTGTGTGAACTTTGAATGCTGGGAGCTGGGGACTTCCGCTTTCTCTTTGTGAGAGCGGAGGAGTCTGTCTGTTGTGTTGGAGCTTTTAACATGGCTGCGTTAAGTGGTGCTCTTAAAGAGACATCTTTGCATAATGGGAGAGCCTTATTAATGGAGCCTGACACTGGTGGATAACTCCGAGGATGTTAGGGCTATGCCCTTTACTTTATAAATGCTTCTCAGTGTGCTCCAACCTTAAGTTTTTCATAGGTGTAGGAAGAAAACTTTGTGTGTGTATTAACCGTTAAACAACATGGCAAGTATTAGTATTGGATAACTCTACTCAAGTAAGTACTGGAAAGTCTATATTATGCCAGTGATCGCGTACAGCCAAGGACCACATCCTTCGAAACTAAAACTGTAAACGTCTGCAAGCAAAATTAATTGTATCGGTTATGCAGTAAATTTGTAAAAGTATGTAACTATATTATGTGGGAATTTGGAATCGCTAGTTATGCGTCTATGAGGTTGTATTTTGTGTGAGTTGTTTAATCTTACTGTGTTATGGTTTGTACCTTGTTTGCCTACCCATTCTTTGCGGGGTTTACTATTTTTATTATCGTCGTTATAATAATAATAATAATAATAATAATAATAATAATAATAATAATAATAATAATCATTATTATTTTTCTGTTATTTAATTTCGGTGTTGATTTTCCCCCCTAATTTTTCTAATTTTTCTAACCTCTTGCATAAATAATATTAATCTCTCTCTTTCTTAGCATTAATCCCGACTTGCAGGGTCTGCTGCTTTGCTACATCTCCTCCATTTCTGTCTGTCGTTGACATCTTCTGGTGTTAAGCCAACACTGTGCATGTCTGCCCTGATGTTGTCAGTCCATCTCTCTGCCGGTCTTCCTCGTGGTCTTGTTCCCTCTGGGTTAATGTGGAGCGCTGTTTTGGCAACTGAGTCGTCCTGTTTTCTCATGACGTGGCCGTACCAGCGGAGACGGGCTTCCCTCACTTTGTCTATGATGGGCGCGACACCAAACCTTTGCCGGACGTCCGTGTTCCTTATGTGGTCACATCGGGTCAGCCCCATGGACCATCGAAGCATCTTCATCTCCATGGTTGTCAACATTTGCTCCTGTTGTTTCGTCATGGGGCGACATTCAGTCGCATAGATCGCTGTTGGCCGTACCACACTCTTATAAACTTTTGCCTTTAGATATTGAGGCATCTTTTTATCACAGAGGACTCCAGTGACCTGTCTCCACTTGAGCCAAGCTGCATTTACCCTCATCCGAGTATCAGGAGTGGTGTCACAGTTTGAGGTGATGACGGATCCCAAGTACTTAAATTGCATGGTCTTCTGCAGGTCTTCTTCACTGATACTTATGGTACCTCTGGTTTGGGGGCCACATTCTAGGTATTCTGTCTTCTGGATATTGAGGTGCAGTCCATTTTCAGCCAGTCTGTCCTTCCACGTTTGAACCTGATGCTGGAGTTCAGGACGGTTTTCTTGTGCAAGTACCACATCATCGGCATAAAGAAGGGTCCAGGGATGTGAAGTCTGTATGTCAGCTGTTGCCGTATCCATGCAGAGGATGAATAGCAATTGTGAAAGGGAAGAACCTTGATGAACACCCACAGTGATAGCGAAAGGCGGAGAGATTCCAGCAGAACTCCGGACGACACTAGTGGAATTGCGATACAGAAGTTGCACCCAGCTTACATACTCTTCAGGGACACCATGACAGCGAAGAGCTCGCCAAATAAGTTCGTGTGGGATACGGTCAAAAGCCTTTTCTAGGTCTAGAAATGCCATGTGTACACTCTTCTGTCTCTCTCTGTGTTTTTCCATCAAGAGGCGTGTGGCATGGATAGCATCGATGGTACTGCATCCCTTAACAAATCCACACTGGTTTGGTGTTACAGAGACAATACATCTGAGTCTGCTGTCAGGTATATGTTCAAAGATCTTGAAAGTATGACAGAGGAGTCGTATAGGGCGATAGGTCGAGCAATCACTCACATCTCCTTTTCCCTTCCAGATTGGAACTGTTGTGCTAGTTGTCCATGAGTGTGGAAGCTGTTTCTCGGCGATGATTTGGTTGAAGAGTGAGACAAGGAACTCTGAAGCAGGCTTTCCGAGCATTTTCCAGATTTCCGCTGGTAAGTCATCTGGACCAGTTGCTTTTCCATTTTTCATTTTGCTAATGGCAAGCATTACTTCCTCGGATGTAACTGAGGGAACAGGGCCTACGATAGGATCAGGACTAGAAATTGGTGGATGCGTAAATTCTTTGTTGCTGATGTTATTCAAGTAATCTGCCCAATGCTGGAGAATAGACTGTTGATCTCGCAGCAGTTTGGCGTCGGCTCCCTTGATGTGCATGACGTGTCCAATGTCCTGAGTTGAACGGTGACGGGACTTAGCAAGGCGATATATATTGTTTTCTCCTGATGGTGTGTCAAGCTGGTCGTATAGTGACTGGTAATAATGGTCCTTTGCTGCAGCTACAGCTCTTTTTGCTGCAGATTTCAGGTCGCGATATTGCTGAAGATCAGTATCAAGACGTGAGTTCCACCAAGTCTTGTGGGCTATTTTTTTCTCCTTGATTGCTTGCTTGACTTCGTCTGTCCACCACCAGGTTTGTTTATCAATATATTTTCGTCCGGGTAGGGTTTTTCCCAAAGTTTTTGTCGCCGCCTGATGTATCTGTTCCACAGCATCTTTCCACATGTCTTGAACCAATTGATCGGACTTCACGGAGAAGTTTGCTAAGGCTGTCATCAACTCGTTTCGTTGGGCATTCATCCGCCACCACTTAATTCGGTCAGGCCCAGTCTTAGGTTTAGGTTTGGGTTGTGTAACATTGCTACGAATATCGAGGACAAGCAATCGGTGTTGAGGGGCAATGCTGTCATACGGAATTACTTTAGTGTCAGTTACCAGCTTAAAATCTTGTTGACGGATTAGCCAATAATCAATCTGAGTAGCATGACCACCGCTTGTATAAGTAGCCAGATGTGTTGGCCTCTTTTTAAAATATGTGTTGGTAACAATCAGATCATGAGCCTCTGCGCAATCGAGTATCCGACATCCATCATCGTTTCGCACACCAAACCCATGTCCTCCATGGCATCGCATATATCCTTCTTTGTGAGACCCGACATGTCCATTTAAATCTCCTCCAAAAATAATGGACTCATCCTGGGGAATTGCTCGAAGGAGGGCATCCAGACTGTTCCAAAATTCATCCTTCTCATCCTCAGTGCATCCAGTTTGAGGTGCATAGCAAGATACAATGTGGGCAGTGATGGAAGTTGAGTCAATCTTGATAGACATAAGCCTATCTGACACCCCGTTGACACTGGTGACATTGTTGCAGTAGTTCTGGTCGAAGACTATTGCTACACCATTTCGTGTACTGGTACCATGATAGATGAGTTTGTAGCCATCTCCGATTTCTTTTGCCTTTGAACCTTTCCACTTGGTTTCCTGGATGCAGGCAATGTTGACACGTCTGTTTTTAAGCATTTCTGCTAGTTCACAATGTCGGCCTGTCAACGTACCAATATTGAGAGTAGCAAATCTCAGTACTTGTTTGGGTTGAACTAGCTTCTTTAGCCTACCCCGTCCATGAGTAGGTAACCCTTGTTCATTTATCACGTCACTCGGGCGTAAGTGGCGCGTGTCACTTTGAGGGGACGCCCTAGTATGTTCTGAATTTAGAAGAGACGTAGTCATAGATGCAACAAATGATTCCTCAACCGACGGGTCGCTTCGTCTGTCGTTGAGGGCATTTTATAGCTGCTGCCAGCATATAATTAGGCCGCCCCTAACCTGGAGAACAGACGCCTTTTGCAGTCGCCCCTCTGGGGTACAGACGCTGCAGCTCAATGGTATTTCAGCAGCATTTCCTCTGCTGAGGGCCCATTATCCTCCCACAAGAGCTCATCCACCCGAAGCCATTGGCTCTTGTGGGGAGTCAGGTTATTTTCCGCCGCCCAACACTCGGCGTCGAGTCCCTGGCTGTACGGTCTACTCGGTTGCCGTAGCATGGCAAGCATGGCCAGACAGGACATAAATAATATTAATAATTATGATTATTAATTTTAATAACGTCAAATCTGTGAAAAATTGAAATTTGCTGGTCTTAACTTTATTTACGCCATTCTCTTTACGTTTTCTTGTCACATTCTCCCCATTGTTTGGGGTTCCTTGCCTTTGTTATTATTACGTAATGATCATCCCTTTCTTATCTTATCTGATGGACACGTTATTAATTTTGGTGGCTTTGATGATTATATGGAGATGATGGCTTGGCGTCAGTAAATGGTCACTCCTGTGGTGTGCTTCCGTGTTCTGTTATTATGTGGGAATGTATATAGTATTTTTCCACTGATATTTTTTTTTATTTAGTTGGGATTGTTTTCCTCTTTTGTTTTATTATAATTTAATCTGGTTTGACTTATTTATGTAATTTTAATTCGCGGTTTGGAGCCACTGATTTACTGTACACTTGTTCTTGTGTGTGCCTTTGCGTGTGACTTATTATTCATTGGTAGTGTAGCAAATTTCAATTTTAAACAGTATTTATAGTCGCGGCCCGCATACTGATTATCCTCTGACTATTAAAAAAAATTTTTTTCGTGTAGTAATTACCTAGTGTTTATCGTTTAAAAAAAAAATTCTGGTGCAACCAATTTTTCCTTCAAAAAAATACTGTATTTTAATCTTTCTGTACATTAAGGTAACGCAATTGACAATTTATTTAATGGTATGAGTTGATGGTTTTTGTTTGTGGATTACTGTAGTCACGTCCTAGTTTGTGAACCATGGGCAACGGCTGAGTGGCCTAGTAAGTGGTCCTGAGAGTCGGGATACCAGTTGCTATGGAATGGGAGTGGGCATCTCTGACATATTCCGAGTCATGGCCCTCTTTGTGCTCAGGCGGCTAGGACTATACAATTCACCGGTGGTCCACAACCCGTTAGAGAGATCCTCACATGGACTATGTGCAAGTAGGGTAGCATCCTGGTTCATGAATATACTGAGCTCAGAACATTTTAAGCAAGCCTCAGACCTATGGGAGTAATGGAGTCCCACTCCCATTTGACAGGCGAGGGAGTCCTTCGAAACAACTTGGCGAACGAAATGGAATTCGATGGGCAGCTATCAATATTACTGGGGCTTATGGAAGAAAGAAAGTAGAACTGGCTGAGTCAGCAAAGAGGATGCATCTGGATGTGCTATGAGGAAGTGATATTCGGGTAAGGGGAGATAACGAGGAAGAGATAGATTATAAAGTGTACTTGACGGCTGTTAGAAAGGGAAGGGCAGAGTCTGGGGTAGGGCTCTTTATCAGGAATACCATAGGGAGCGTGCACGGCCGCTCTTAGCGCCTCTAGCGGAAGAAATCGGTAAGATTTTGGTGATCTTGTCTTGAGCAGTCAGTCCAGGCTGTGTAACTGTGGGTGTGAAATTGTAGTGGTAGTAGTAGTAGTGTATCAAAATGCCTAAATCAAATAGAAACTGTTGTGCAGTGAACTGCCACAACAAACAAAAAAAAAAAGCATGGAAAAGGAATTACATTTCACACATTTCATATCACACAATTCAAACATACCAGGTATGCCAAGTCAAGAACACGTTCATTTAAGTACACTTTGAAATAGTACATTTCATTTCAATTATGTATTGCAGCAGGTTCGTATGTTTACATTCATGTCCTTCCATGTGCACGTGTCTTGACTACGCCAAATAATAATAATAATAATAATAATAATAATAATAATAATAATAATAATAATAATAATAATAATAATAATAATAATAATAATGTTTTCCTGCTTTTCAGTGCAGATGGAACTCCATCAGAATCCACTAAATGCTCCGTTATTTGCAGTGAACATTTTGTTGGAGGAAAGCCAAGTAATATTGAAAATCATCCATCATATATACCATCTGTGTTTCATGAGAGCTATAAGAAGAAACTGAAAAGAGAATGTGATATATCCCTGTTTTAAGAGCGAGTAAACTAATGAAATGCTCAAATATACATATGTCTTCTAATCAGGAAACTCATGAATTTATTGTTAAAAATGAGTGTGTGAAAAAATACACAAGTCGGTGCAAGCAGCATTTGAGATTGAAGCAACGACTTTCGAATTCACTTGTGTTTTTAGTGGGAATGATTTAGGCACACAGTGCTACTCAAGCACAGTACCCTCAAGTATTTCGGGAAAGGTGGATAAAAGTTGTGATTCCAACAACCCCTGGACATATGCAGAGGATTTCATGGATATCAAAAGTGAGGCACAGTTGAAGGATTTAACAAGTATTTGTAACATTCAGTTTTTTACTTACTTTATTTGTTTCTAAAGTGTCTATAAATATAAGTAATAACTATGTTTGTTTACTCTTTTTAATGAAAATGAAGTTGGACCTTGGTAGTCATATTTGGTGTACATCGGACTACTGCTGCGCGAATAATTTTTACTGCTCTCGGAGTAGTCAAGAAACTCGCTTCTAATTCTATTTTCGGGCCTAGCAAACTATCTGTGCAAAATATTTTGCCTCGCGCTTTTAAAACATTTTATCCTGACGCACAAGTTATAATAGATTGCACAGAAATGAAATCAGAAATGCCAGCTAGAATAGCTGAGAGATGTTACATGTATTCTTCATACAAGTCATGTTATACATTTAAATTTTTATTAGCTGTGGCCCCAAACAAAACTATTATTTTTATTTCCCCTTGTTATGGTGGAAGAACTAGTGATACTTTTATTGCTAATAATTCAGGCTTCCTAAATCTTTTGAGTGAAGGGGACATTATATTAGCCGACAAAGGATTCCCAGGTTTTAAAACACAGTCAGCTCATTCTTTACTTGTTATGCTGCCTTTTCTTCACAGTGGGAGATTTACAGAAGATGAAGTGTTACAAAATCAGAATGTAGCAAGTGTGCAAATTCATGTTGAAAGATACATACGGAGGGTGAAATTTTTCAAAATCTTGAAAAATATTCCGTATATCAGCGACATTGTTTACGTAGCTTGTGTGCTAGCAAATTTCTTGCCACCAATAATAAAGAACATAACCCACTGGTATAAATCTATCTTATCAGAACTTGACGTGTTATCTACTTATTCCAACTGAATTCCTGTTTATTCGCTTACCGGATGCTGTCTGTCAATAGCTTGTCAAAAGCACAGTCAATTTCACCGGAAATCTCACTCGCAAAATTTTTCGCGAGTTTTCACAGATTCACAGATATGAGGTAGTTACAATATTGTTATTAATTTCGCCCTGTGACAACTATATCAGGTTTAAATGTATTTTTATATGTACAGCATTACAACTTCCATAGTATTACTTCATATTTAACTTTTAAAGATAAAAATTTCATTGTTCCGTATTGAAAGTATTAACGTTAAAAATTAAATAATTGAAAAAGAGGTTCAACCTATTCAATACATAAAAGAAAGAAATGTAGTGATTACATTCTTATTTAATAGTACCTATAAATGGGACCGGTTTCGACCCTAGTCCAGGTCATCGTCAGCCGTAAAAACACGTAAAACAATGCATATGAAAAAGAAAAAGATTAAGTGAACTCAAGATGAAACATAAACTAACGATGGGGGTAGAAATTGTGAGTCGCTTAAAAGAAAACAGTACGTAATATTAAGAATGGTAGTATGGCACACGCAATGATAGGTGAAGTCTCACAATGTTTATGAATATTGGAGAACGGTCAAATGGGTCAGTTTCCACACTCTGTCATGCACAAAGTCACAACACTATCAAATAATACATGAAGATCATAAATAACTTGAAGTCGCAGACGAATAGATTTGTAGAAGCAAACCGCCAGCTCCCGGTGATCAGTGCGGCACATTCAAGGTCATGCACTGCGGTCTCGAACGCCAAAGTAGAATGGAGAATATCCTGAAGGTCCAGTATTTGCCTCGGTTGCGGGAAGTTAAGTACGTATATACAAAAATATACAACGCAAATCAGTATAAATGAATGAGTACTTGTGCTCCTGCTAAGTTCTTGGAAAACAGTTGATTGTTTTTTCAACCAAGAATGAGTTAGCAGGAAAATTTATAATGTCCAATAACAGACCTTTTATATTGGTATTATAAATTTACTCATTCAGGACAAATATTTCAGATTCCCTATGCCAAGCAGGCATCAATTTTTGCTGATGAGACAAAGTCTCTTAGTGCATTGGCACTGCCGGTGGCTCCAGTTAGCCTACGCAGTGGCCTCCACGGTATGCACTAGCCAGTGTATTGGTAGGTGTGCTAGGTACCAACTGATGAGCCCACCCTAGCACACAAGGGCGAAACGCTGGCAACCAAGAATCAGTTAGCAGGAAAATGCATAATGTCCAATAACGGACCATTTATATTGGTATTATAAATTTACTCATTCAGGACAAATATTTCAGATTCCCTATGGGAATCAACATCTATATCATCAGTTGGGAATAGAACTGAAGGATACAAAAGGGTGATTGGGAAATGTGGGGAAGATATGGAAGCTAATGGGAATGGAAAGCATTTGCTGGACTTCTGTGCTAGTATGGGTTTAGCAGTTACAAATACATTCTTCAAGCATAAGGCTATTCACCGCTACAAATGGGAGGCTAGGGGTACCAGATCCATAATAGACTATATCTTAACAGACTTTGAATTCAGGAATCTGTTAGGAATGTACGAGTTTTCCGGGGATTTTTCGATGATACAGACCACTATCTGATCTGTAGTGAACTAAGTATCTCTAGCCCTAGGGTAGAGAAAGTGAAATCTGTCTGCAAACGAATAAGGGTAGAAAATCTCCAGGACGAGGAAATTAGACAGAAGTACATGGATATGATTAGTGAGAAGTTTCGAACAGTAGACAGTAAGCAGGTTCAGGATATAGAAAGTGAATGGGTGGCATACAGGGATGCTGTAGTGGAAACAGCAGGGGAATGCCTAGGAACAACTGTGTGTAAAGAAGGGAAAAGGCTAACATCTTGGTGGAATGATGAAGTGAGAGCAGCTTGTAAACGTAAAAAGAAAGCTTATCAGAAATGGCTCCAAACAAGGGCCGAGGCAGACAGGGATTGGTACGTACATGAAAGAAACAGAGCGAAACAAATAGTTGTTGAATCCAAAAAGAAGTCATGGGAAGATTTTGGTAATAACCTGGAAAGGCTAGGTCAAGCAGCAGGGAAACCTTTCTGGACAGTAATAAAGAATCTTAGGAAGGGAGGGAAAAAGGAAATGAACAGTGTTTTGAGTAATTCAGGTGAACTCATAATAGATCCCAGGGAATCACTGAAGAGGTGGAGGGAATATTTTGAAGATCTTCTCAATGTAAAAGGAAATCATCCTGGTGTTGTTGCAAACAGCCAAGCTCATGGGGAGGAGGAAAATGATGTTGGTGAAATTATGCTTGAGGAAGTGGAAAGGATGGTAAATAAACTCCATTGTCATGAGGCAGCAGGAATAGATGAAATTAGACCTGAAATGGTGAAGTAGAGTGGGAAGGCAGGGATGAAATGGCTTCATAGAGTAGTAAAATTAGCGTGGAGTGTTGGTAAGGTACCTTCAGATTGGACAAGAGCAGTAATTGCACCTATCTATAAGCAAGGGAACAGGAAGGATTGCAACAACTATCGAGTTATCTCATTGATTAGTATACCAGGCAAAGTATTCACTGACATCTTGGAAAGGAGGTTGCGATCTGTCGTTGAGAGGAAGTTGGATGAAAACCAGTGTGGTTTCAGACCACAGAGAGGCTGTCAGGATCAGATTTTCAGTATGCGCCAGGTAATTGAAAAAATTCTACGAGAGGAATAGGCAGTTGTGTTTATGTTTCGTAGATCTACAGAAAGCATATGACAGGGTACCGAGGGAAAAGATGTTCGCCATACTGGGGGACTATGGAATTAAAGGTAGATTATTAAAATCAATAAAAGGCATTCATGTTGACAATTGGGCTTCAGTGAGAATAGATGGTAGAATGAGTTCTTGGTTCAGAGTACTTACAGGAGTTAGACAAGGCTGTAATCTTTCACCTTTGCTGTTCGTAGTTTACATGGATCATCTGCTGAAAGGTATAAAATGGCAGGGAGGGATTCAATTAGGTGGAGATGTAGTAAGCAGTTTGGCCTATGCTGACGACTTGGTCTTAATGGCAGACTGTGCTGAAAGCCTGCAGTCTAATATCTTGGAACTTGAAAATAGCTGCAATGGGTATGGTATGAAAATTACCCTCTCGAAGACTAAATTGATGTCAGTAGGTAAGAAATTCAACAGAATTGAATGTCAGATTGGTGACACAAAGCTAGAACAGGTCGATAATTTCAAGTATTTACGTTGTGTGTTCTCCCAGGATTGTAATACAGTGAGTGAGATTGAATCAAGGTGTAGTAAAGCTAATGCAGTGAGCTCGCAGTTGCGATCAGCAGTATTCTGTAAGAAGGAAGTGAGCTCCCAGACGAAACTATCTTTACATTGGTCTATAGTTTTATCACCAGCTGCACCTAAGCTATCCACACCAGCAGTTTTATCACTAGCCGGACCTAAGCTATCCACACCCATAATTTTATCACTAGCCAAATGTAAGCTATCCAGACCAATGGTTTTATCACTAGCTGCACCTAAGCTATCCTCACCAGCAGTTTTATCACTAGCCGGACCTAAGCTATCCACACCCATAATTTTATCACTACCCAAAGTTAAGCTATCCCAACCAATGGTTTTATCACCAGCTGCACCTAAATTATCCAGACCAATGGTTTTATCACAAGCTGCACCTAAGTTATCCAAACCAATGGTTTTACCACTAGCTGCACCTAAGTTATCCAAACCAATGGTTTTACCACTAGCTGCACCTAAGCTATCCACACCAATAATTTTACCACTGGCCAAACATAAGCTATAAACGCCAATGGTTTTACCACTAGCCAAATGTAAGCTATCCAGACCAACGATATTATCACTAGCTGGACCTAAGCTATCCTCACCAATAGTTTTACCACTAGCCAAACGTAAGCTACCCAGACCATCTTGTCTCTCCCCAGACCTAACCAATTCAGGCCAATGGTCTTGTCACTAACAATGCAGACATTGGCGACCCTACCGAGTTTTATGCGATGTCCTTTGGGCCACGCCATATTGGAGTTGAACATCTAGAAAAAGATAGGAGAAGATTACAAGCTGAGAGGATGAACCGCAGGAAAGACTGAGCGAATGTGAGGGATGGCATTCTTGCACTACCATCTGCTGCAACTACTAGTTCGTGTAGTCACTGCAATAAAACCTGTCCATCCAGAATCGGACTGTTCAGCCATCTGAGACGACACAATATCTCCAAATGACATTGTATTGATATACTACATATTCGTTGATGAATAAATGCCTATGACGATGATTGGACCTCTACTCTAATTTTCGCCTGTGGGTTTGGAAGTTATACAGTTTCATGAATACACAGATGTCAACAAATACCCATGACCATCAGTGAAACTGTTGAAGGCATTCAGCAGGGGTTGGGTGAGGAAGATAACAACAATGATGTCAGCCATCAAATAGTCCAGTGTCTTTTAACCCTCAAATGGTTAAACGACAATACATCGCCCTTTTTGTACACGTTGTTGTGGTCAATGACGATACATCGACTGTTTTGCAGCCGTTCATTAGACACGCTCTCGTTATGCGTAGTAACACACAAATGTGCTCTATGTAGTATAATTTTAAACAGCAGATTACAGTCTCTCTTTTTACTCTAGTTGCTAGGTTGTAGAATGCCGTTTAAATGTACTGCACAGCCTTAAAATTCAGTCTTTAGGCTCACTACCTTAACTGCGCAGTACAATAGGGTGCCTTGCCCCGTCACGGTGTCGTTTTGTTGTACAAGCTGTTTTTAGCAGTGTTTTGCAGAAATGGCGAGTAATTTAGTTTCAAGTCCCAAGAAATTGGGTTCAAGTTCCAGTTGGAAGATGTTGGATGAAATAATGAGTGACGCGTGTGATATGAATGATAATGACAGTGACATTGACAGACTTCCTGGAAAGCTGGAACGTTTATGCGTAATATGTGGACCAACAAAAAAGGGAAAGGACCCGGCACTTGTGCCCTGGTTGTAACTGTGCAGTTCACGGGGGGTGTTACCCCAATTTACAGCACTATTGGAGGCCTGAAAAGAGAGGAAGAAAAAGGAGAGAGCAGTCTAGTTCTGGTTGCTCCTCTGAGTGACTTTACAGGGGCATTCTGGTGCTTGTGTATATATGTATTGAACCCATGACCTTTGTGCCCTAAGAACATTATGCATAAATTAACAATTAAATTAAAAGTTGGATTCTTGATAGCATGGATTTGACACGTAACGAGGGGGTGATTACCTTCGGTCCCACGCTCTGGGGTACGTGACGTCAGCCACACGTGTCAATGGCGGAAGAATCTCAAGCCATTTTTGTGAACTATTTCAAAGCGCGTGTACATGACGTGTCCCAAGCCAAATCAAAAAAATATAGTGCCTATCAAAGGGGGTCAATCATGTCATAAATCGAACCCGTATAAATTTTGAATGTCCATGAACACTACCGCCAGAAATGTAGCAAGCATGTAGTCACTTTCAAAACTCTTGAAATTACAGTTTAGTTAAGTCAGAAAATTTATAGAAACTTTTCTTGGCGGCAAAGGGAAATATCCGAAGAGAGGGGGTAACTGCTATAAATATGAAGGGACGTCATGACGAAGTCTCCTTCTCCGGCATTTGTGATACACAGCAGACGAAAAATTGTTGAGCTGCTCTGTGAAATCAAACAACAAAAGTAGACTGAGTTCAACTGCAGATTTTAGCCATTGTGGCTAGGTCTTGACTCCATGAGGAGATAGTTTTCTTGAGTGAAATAATTGTACCAGATAGGACGGTCAAAGTACTGAATAAATTCTAATGTGATTAAGTAATTCGTCTGCGGAAATAATTATAGTCCATCGTGTGCGCTCAGCAAACAAGTGAAGGGTATTCTCTTTTTTTTTTTAATGCTTTATTCCAGGAAACCTGAAGAAAGATAATAATGATCTGTACAGCTATGAATGTAAAAATGGCTAAATAAAATGCCAGGGTCGCAGGTGAGCCCTATGACGAACAATGGTGTGACTACATGAGGTAGGTGACTTTCCATCTTACTACCTATTATATCCTGTTTCATGATCTCTAAAAGTGTATTTGAATGGGGATATACGACGCAGTGGTCACCCCTACTAAGTTTTGTAAATGTGAGAATACGACTAAAAGAGTCATTTGTTTTATTTTTCACTTGGATAAAATTTTTGAAGTCTTGCGAGTGCCGTATAATGTTGTAAAAAGTTATTGAATAGGGTTTCGAAGTGATATCACGTCCAATGTAGATCGTCATCCGTGTGAGTGTACTGCCTATATTTTGTGATGTCAAATTAAGATGTTCATTCGACGTAAATTTTTCTGTCTGCAATTTGACGTTAATAATGTAGGAATCCATGGTTACTCATTTTCAATCGAGTGGAAGCGCGCTGTCGGGTGAGAATCTAGGGTGATGAATTTGGTCACGGAGAGAAATGTTTTTCTAGGCCCATTTTAAACTGTGTCTGACTGACAATAAAAAGATCTAGTAGAATGTTTCAGTCATTTTTCGTAAAAATCAAGTTATTAAATACGATATCCTTTATGCGAAGTTATTCTTGATTAATGCATTGTGCGATATTAGACGTCGA